>NC_134842.1:35884957-36247457 GCF_965363235.1 Mytilus galloprovincialis
TATCTGTGTCCAATGGACAGGTTTCCCGTTTATTTGGTTAAATTCATTAGTTCACGGAGGGTCTGAGTAAAATTATACATTTAAAATATCTACATGGAAATAAAGCAGTTGGAATGTTTGACAAGGTGGTTAGAGCTCAGATAGACAGGTAAATAGCTGTGACGGAGCTTGAAGACAGCATAGAAAACAAACAAAAAGGGGTAGACCACAAAGGGTGCCAAAAAATCTAGATGATGCAGTGGCTGTCAAGTCGACCACTGTGTGGTCAGTATAAATAGTAATCACAAAAATACTGAACTCTGAGGAAAATTTGAAACGAAAAGTCCCTAATGTAAAGGCAAAATCAAAAGTATGAGAGACTTGCAGGAGCTGAACAAAGGGGACCCAATGGTTATAAAAACTTCCTGAACGTAAAGTAGGACGCTGATTTGTTCTAGGAGTTTTATTGCACTTTTCTTCAGAATGATTTTTCACTGGTTAAGTACTGATGTTATATACAATTGTATCAAAAAGCGTAAACATTCGACCGTACGGTGACTTATAGTTGTTTATTTCTGTGTCATGTTGTGTCCTGTGGAGAGTTGTCTCATTGGCAATTATACCACATCTTCTTATTTTTATACTACAAAAATTTATGGACATACGGAAACTAAGGACTGTCTAACAAACATAACCCATTAAACAGCTAAAATATAATATTAATGTTCTTAAAAATTAAGTTTGAAGTCTAAATTAGTCATCAGCTGTCTAATAATGAATTTTAATGCACGATTATATGCACTTTTATATTTGAAAAATCCTCTGGGGCCAAAATGCAGAATCTACTTCCCTTCCGAAATACCTGAGATCATTCCAGGTTTTATTGGGTTTCGTGTTGCTAAGTGTTTAGTTCTTTATGTTGTGTTATGTAGACTTCTGTTTGTCTTCTCGTCGGCTTTCGTTTTTCGCTATGGCTGTGTCGGTTTGACCTTTGAGTTTGATTGTTCCTTTGGTATCTGTGTTCTCTCTTTTAAATATTACACTTCTTGCAAAAGTACAGACGCGTACTGTACATGGAGGAATTTGTGTACAATTGAAAATAAATAGAGACAATATATGTTTGCAGATGCAAAGTTATAAGAGGATACTAAATCAAAGCTGCACACATTTTTAGAGAATCGTGTAACAGTCATGTGTACTCGTGTATGGCCTAGTAGAGATCGAAGAGTGATCGAATGTTGTCGCGTACAGATTGGGTTTTGGTCGAGTTGGTCTGGGATGGAAAAAAATATAGAAGTCGCAGTGATCATGAAGCGATCAGTTATTGGTCGAGTTAATCTTGACCACATATCGTGCAGGTTGTCGTTGATCTGGAAACGATCGGATATTAATCGAAATGATCGAGTACTGATCGGTAAACTATTTGTATTTCGACCAAACTCGATCTTTTCATGATCCTTTCCCGATCAATTCGATCGCTACTCGACGAATTCTCGATCTCTTCTCGAGTGACTGGCTTCTCGATCATTACTCGAATATTTTTGAAATGTCAAAAACTCTCGGGTAGAAAGTCAGATCGATGACGACCAAGGTAGACCATCTCGAACATTCTTGTCGATTGAGACAGACCAGTCTCCCGATTTGCCTTAATTTGTCTTGATCGAGATAGCTTAACTTAAGCTAGGTTCACAGTGCCGATCAGACCAACTCGATCAATCTCGATAACTAAAACTAGGTTCACACTGCCGATCAGACCAACCCGATAAATCTCGATCAAGACAAATTAAGCGATCGGGAGACTGGCCATGGTCTGACTCAATCGACAAGAATGTTCGGCGTGGTCTACCTTGGTCGTCATCGACCTGTCATTATACCCGTAAGTTTTTGACATGTCAAAAACATTCGAGTAAGAATCGAGGAGCTAGTCACTCGAGAAGAGATCGGGAAATCGTCGAGTAGCTGTCGAATTTGATCGGGAAAGGATCGTGTAGAGATCGAGTTTGGTCGGAATACAAATAGTTTACCGATCAGAACTCGATCATTTCGATCTTTTCTCGACTAATATCCGATCATTTCCCGATCAACGCCAACCTGTTCGATATGTAGGCTAGATTAAATCGACCAATACCCGATCGCCTCATGATCACTGCGATTTCTATATGTTTTTCATCCCAAACCAACTCGAACAATATCCGATCTCTACGCGACCATATTCGACCAATCTTCGATCTATACTCGGCCATACACGAGTATACATGACTATTACACGATTCTCTAAAATATGTGTGCAGCTCTGATTAACTCTCATAACTTTGCTTCTGCAAAAATATATCGTAACTATTTATTTCTAACTGTACACAAATTCCGCGGTGTATATTTCGCGTCTGTACTTTTGGATGTGTAAAATTTCAAAAGAACGACCAAAGATTCCAAAGGAACAATCAAACTCAAAGGCTGGAAAACAAACCGACACAGCCATAGCGAAAAACTAAAGCCGATGAGAAGACAAACAGCAGTCTACATAACACAACATAGAAAACTAAAAACTTAGCAACACGAAACCCAAAAAAAACCTTGGTGTTCTCAGGTGTTCCGGAAGGAAAGTAGATCCTGTATTTTTGCTCCAGCAGATTTTTTTCAAATATTTTAGTAATCATTGTGCATTAAAATTCATCGTTAGACAGCTGATAACTTATTTAACATCAATATTATATTTTACCTGTTTAATGGGATATTTTTGTTTGACTGTCCGTATTGTTTGTATGTTCAGAAATTTTTGTAGCATAAAAATAAGAAGATTTGTTATAATTGCCAATGAGACAACTCTCCACAGGACACCAAATGACAAAGAAATTAACAGCTATATGTCACCGTACGGTCGAAAGTTTACAAACACTTTTTATCATACGCTTTTCGTGATAGATATATGTAAACAGATTCAGAAAAGGTATCCTCCAGGGGATTAAAATTCTATTTTTGGACAAATTTTGGGAAAATATGTGACATCTCTAACCCTTTTTTTTTGCAATATTAATAGTAAAATAAAGCAAGTTATTGCCATGGATATACCAAAACAACACATATCTTGAATCATTCATCATCGAGTATCAGAGAAAATACTGATTACATACATATGCACATATATGACACAAACAGTACATGTATGCTTAATTTTGTAAGGAAGCAAGGAAAAGGGGATGGTAAAATTTATGTATATTGCTATCTATCATCAGTGACAAATCTCATTTTGAAGAAAAGAGCAGTAAAACTCCCATAACAAATCAGCGTCCTACTTTACTTTCAGGAAGTTTTTATAACCATTGGGATCCTCTTTGTTCAGCTCCTGCAAGTCCATCATACTTTTGATTTTGTCATTTGATTGGGTACTTTCCGTTTTGAATTTTCCTCGGAGTTCAGTATTTTTGTGATTGCAATTTATAATGCCTACACAGTGTTCGCCGTATCAGCCACTGCATCACCTTGATTTCTATGTACCCTTAAGTTTGCTGTCTACCCTTTTTGTTCGTCTTCTACGGTCTCTTCAAGATCCATCACAGCTTTTAACCCGTCTTATTTGAGCTCTAATTATAACCACCTTGCCAAATATTCCAACTGCTTTTTTTCAATGTAAATATTTTAAATGTATAATTTTACTCAGACCTTCTGTGAACTACTGAATCTAACCAAATGAACAGGAATGTGTCCTTGGAACACATATAATGCCCCAGCTAGCATATATATATATATAACGTTATAAAGAGTCAATATCCAAGAACGGTAAAAGTGACGCCACCCAAATTCGCACTTGATATGTGTTTTATGGTATTGAGCATTGTGTATACGTTTCATCAAATTTTTTTGAGGCAAAATAGAATTAGAAAACGGAAACTAATTGTTGGGACGTACGTATACGTACTCAAGGACGGGCAAGGGTAACAATTAATGCCTTTTCCGCTGCAGCGGGTGATATAAAAAAATCAGACGTTTTTATGCTAAAATTGTACATACCTGACCAATGCCCGACTATCCCTACGACCCCTTTACGATCAAGTCAATCTGGTCTGGCCGAGATCAGGCTAAGATCGAGTATAGTCAATTTGATCTAGCTAGTCGAGTAAAAATTGTGTAGAGATCGTGAGTTGGTCGGAATTTTCGAATATGTTTTCCATTAGTGGTCGGGTTGGAGTCGTGAATAGTCGAGTTAAGTCGTAAAGCCGTCGTAAAGCATTCGAGTAGAAGTTGTAAACAGAAATTCGAATCCGAGACAGATTAAGAAAAAAAGCGATTAAATATAATTGTGAAAATAATATTATGAAGTACAAAAAACAACGAAATAAGGTAAATAATATGAAAAAAATCGCCAAAGAAAATTTTGAAACAAATTTGGACTGTCTAATATCAAAACAACCCTCAAACTCAAAAACGTATTGGAAATTAATGAAAACGTTAATTAAATCCAAAAAAGGTTCAGAAACCATACCCCCTCTCCAAAATATTATAAATGATAATGAACTGAATGATACTGTATATGAAGATGAGGAGAAATGTAATTTGTTGAACAAATATTTTAGTATGATTTCAAAATTAGATGAGGATCATGTTGATTTGCCCGAATTTGATACAAAAACTAATAGTAAGTTTTCAGATATTCAAGTAAATATAAAAGAAATAATAGATATTATTCAGATATTAGATCCAAACAGAGCATCTGGTCCTGATGTGATCAGTCATAAGATGCTAAAGCTGTGTCCAGAAAAGGTAGCAGTTCCACTCCATATTATATTTAATAAATCCTTAAGAGAGGGAATATACCCAACTAGCTGGAAGATAGCAAATCTGATACCCATTTTCAAAAAGGGAGATTCATCCTTGCCATCAAATTATAGACCGATATCCTTAATTAGTTGTGTAGGAAAAGTTATGGAAAGAGTAGTGTTTAAGCACTTATACAATCATTTAAAAGCTAATAAATTAATTTATGAGTATCAATCAGGATTCCTCCCTAAAAATTCAACTGTTCATCAACTCTTAGAAATATATAATTGCATATTAAACTCTTTGGAAAAAAAAGATATAAATTGTTTTGTATTCTGTGACTTCTCTAAAGCTTTTGACAAAGTTTGGCATAGGGGTCTTATATATAAAATGAAAGCTTATGGTGTTGACGGAAACGTATTGAATTGGTTTCAGGATTATCTACACGACAGAAAACAGAGAGTAGTATTAAATAACTCGTCTTCTTCCTTCTGTAATGTCTCAGCTGGTGTCCCCCAGGGATCAGTTCTGGGCCCTCTTCTCTTTGTTTTATATATTAATGATATTGCTGATAAGCTTACTTCACTGTGTCGGCTATTTGCTGACGACACATCATTCAACTATTCTGGTAACGATGGTGAACAGATTAGATCTGTTATTGATCGCGACTTGAAAGAGCTGGATGTTTGGTCTTCTAAATGGCTTATGTCATTCAACCCAGATAAAACCGAAATTATGATTTTTTCAAATATTGAGACTCCAGACCTCAGCTTTTCCTTAAATGGTAAAAATATACCTTTAAGTACATCTCATAAGCACCTGGGAGTTAATTTCAGTAGTGACGCAAAATGGAACAATCATATTGAAAGTATAATTACAAGTGTAAAGAAACACTTAAATGTTCTACGTAAACTTAAATATCGATTATCTCGAAATAATTTAGAAAAACTATACTTAGTTTTTATTAGACCCATTTTCGAATATGCCACGGAAGTGTGGGATAATTGTGGAATAGGCTACTCAAATAAATTAGAAAATTTACAATTGGAGGCCGCAAGAATAGTAACAGGTCTACCAATATTTACAAAAACTGAAACTTTATATTCTGAGGTTGGCTGGGAATCTCTTTTTGAAAGAAGAAGAAGAAGAAAATTACAGATGTTTTATAACATGAACCAAAAGCATGCACCAGAATATCTATGTAATCTTGTACCTCCTTGTGTACAAAGTACAACCAACTACCCGTTGCGAAATGGTCAAGATATTATTGTTCCATTTTGTAGACTTTCCCTTACTACTGAATCGTTTATTCCCTCTACTATACGTGAATGGAATAAACTTGATCCAAAAATTCGCAGTGTCGACTCTATTTCTAAATTTAAGAAAGAATTAAAAAACGATAGTCTAGTATGTAAAATTGAAACGTTTTACTTGTACGGCCCAAGGAAATTAAATATTATCTTAACGCAATTGCGATGTTCCGCTTCATCCTTAAACAATGACCTATTTAGAGCTAACATTATAAATGATCCCTCTTGTCATTGTGGGTCCGATATTGAGGATGTCTACCATTACTTTTTCGTTTGCCCAAAATACACATTATGTAGGAAAAACTTATTCGATAACCTTAACTGGCTATCTGAAAACTTTGTTTTAGATACAAAACTATTAATTTGCGGACACTTGGAACTTTCGAACGAACAAAATATTCAAATTTTCAAACATGTTCAGAATTACATAAAAAGGTCAAACAGATTTCTCATGCCTTGATAGAGCGTTATTATTGCTGACACAGGACGTCATCGTTGCCATCAATCCACAAGTCATCGTCACAGAAGTATACGATTTTTCAAACTTTCTTTTTCCTTTTTTACTTTGTCTCCTCTTTGTTCACCTATGAAAGCTAGTATTATATTGTATAAACTGTTTGTTTTATATGCATGTCCATTATATTATACTATTATTGTAACTTTATATTGTATTATGGAGAAGACTTCATAAGTATGATTTACTTGTGTCTAATCCATTTTGCTTTAATTCAGCAAATAAAATATGTTTACACTGAAACTAAACTGTAAACAGGCTCGATCAAGAATTTGGTCTTGCTTGATCGTGGAAATTTGGACAATCGGGATCATCGAGTTGATATGATCGGCAATGTGAACCTAGCTTTAAAGGAACCTTTTTGTGGACAGAATATTTGATTCTGTACAGAAAAAAAACCCAAGTACAATCAAAACAATTATGGCGCCTTCAAACACACATGTTTAATCCCGCCACACTCTTTTTATTTGCCCGTCAAAATTCTATCCTCTCTGAAAATTGTAAAAAACTTAAAAACATGTTTTTGAGTGATTGGCTCTTGAATTTCTACGCCTCCCATCTTCCACTTTAAGCAGGTATTGGCTGTTATCGTGAAAAATTCGGCAGCTCGATTAGAAATTATATTGCCCTAAAAGTTATGTTTTTTTTCAATTTTAACTGTTATAGGGAAAATTATAGTGACTAGATTAAAAGTTTGAAATGCTAAACATTATCAGCAAGACCAGATCTATTAATCCTCATTTTGACTGTTATCTTGAAAACTATAGGAGCTAGGTAAAAATTGTTAACTGCAACAGATAAAGATCTATCTACCCCATTATAAATTATCGACCCTCCAAAACTATATTTAATTGTGCTTTTCAGTTTCGGCTGGGATCCACCAAAAACGCTGGGTTGAACGTGTTAATTTGCAAAAATGACCATCAAGACAAAGAGTAACTAAGAGTATCATGCATATATTTTGAAAACTGACGATTTGTTTAGCAGGTAGGCGATATACTCACAAGTGTGCCTCTTGTATTTATTTAAAGCTTGACATATTACTGAAATATGAAATGCTGACCTTTTTTTCTTTGATTTTGTCCATTTAATCTCATTCATAATGGAATTGTATCCAAATGATTGAGTCCTTCTTAACTTAGATACAAAAATCAACTATTGAAAAGTTTCATATTTGTCGTGTCGGGGCATTTTATAGCAATATAAATGGTAAGATTTTTCTCATTGTTAAAGGCCGTACGGTTACCTATGATTTCGTAAATCCACTTCATTGTATTTTGGTGGGTAGTTGTCTCATTAACAATCTTACCGCATCTCCTTATTTTTATATACTAGCATTCGCTGGGTAAAGTAAATGTAAAGATGATATTGATTATCGCATTTGCTGTATACCCACAAACTGTAAGTGGAAACATAATTATTCCTTAAGTTAACTTTCAGTTCCTTTTTTTTCGGCCATCTGAACGAATATTTATCGCATAACTCGTGTCGCTATATTTTTTAGTGTCTTGTTTTGCTTAGTGTTCTTATGAACATCTTTACCTGGAAAACCAATGAGTCAATGCTATATTATAATATTCAGTCTTTATAATTTGTATAATGTAAATTTCCTGTATATAAAACTTCCTTGGTTACCTAAAATATATGAGTTTAATCTTAAGGGGCCAGCTGAGGACCACCTCCGGGGGCAAAATTTTCTCGCTGCGTTGAAGATCTATTGATGACATTCGGCTGCTGTCTGGTCTTATGTTGGGTTTTTGTCTCAATGACATATTTCCCATTTCCATTCTCAATTTTATTAATCTTAAAAGTTAAAGGTAGTTTAATTTAATTTCATTTTACTATTTAATTATACCTATATTCATATACATATACATATATAAAACATATATACAGCAATGACAAAATCAATTTCATAGATTGTCTAATATGTTCATAAGTAAATCAAGTCCACTTTATTGGCTAGTCTTTCCAAGAGACGAATTTGAAAATGCCGAAAGTGGTCGACCTGGCGGGAAGAATGACACCCTCGACTTCGTTTCCGTTGCAGCACGAGGTGACGGATTTGGACTAACAGACAGATCAATCAAGGTTGGAGATAGTAAAATGCTATCCATAGAAGTAGAATACTTTCTTTTCCAAACAGGAGAATTTCCATTGTGAGTTTTTGATCGAAGTAGCAGTGGCATCGGTGGGGGTTTCTTTGGCAACCCAGAAAATGTTGTATTTGTATGATCTATACTTCGTCTTGGCTTCGGTGTATACTTTGGTGGAGTTGTGCTTTCCTTCCACTGTTTGCTTATAACCTTATCGTTAATCGCAAACTGGGCTTTTTCACAGGCTTCTATTCTCGGAAATAGTCTAGAACATCTTGTAATAACGTCATTCAATCTGCTTTGTTCTGCTTGCTTTTTTAGTGATGTAATTTGAGCGCGAATTTCATTTGCGTCACGTGATATAACACCTGGTGCTTGTTTAAGTATTTCATCAATTGACTCTTCTAAGACACACCTACGAGTTTCCGTACTTTCCCTCAGTTCTATTAGCGTTTTTTCTATTGTTGTAGATTCATGGACTACGAGTCGTTCTATAAGCTGTTCGAGTCTTTTGCAGTCGGTTGAAACAATGCCTACTTCTTTTGTAGAATCCCGAACTGATATTCTATAAAGCGCCAGCCTTTCTTCTACCAATTTAACACGTCCTTCTAAATACTGAATTTGAGATCGCATTGATTCAGCTTTGTACATAGAGGCGTCTTTGTTGTTCTGGTCTCCTTGTTGACCTTGTTGCCCTTGAATATTATTTAGTGGTCCCAATAAAGATTGGAGTTCCTTCTGTAACTCACTAGTTGTGCGTTTTTCCATATCTATATGGTATTGAAGCGATGCAATTTGTTCACATTTTGATCTAAACTCTTTTGTTTGATTGTTGAAATCAGTTTTGATTTTCTCCATGTTTGTTTGCAGTTCCGTACATTTTGATTTGTACGCCTCAATCTGACCAAGTAACTCTGCATTAAGTTGCTTAATCTTTTGAAATTCCCGGGTTTTGTCATCCACAGCTAGTTTAACTTTTAGAAGGTCTTTAGCTAGCTTGTCACTGTTTATAACGTTGTCTTGTGATTCATGGAGTCGTTTTATGGCTTCCTCCTGTTCTTCTATAAGTTTCGCCTGTTGTTCTTCCTTTTGTTGATATTCTTCAAGTTCCTTTTGTAAGTTTTGAACTCTTAGTTCAAACAACTTTACCGTACCTTTATTAGATTCATGATCTTCGAGCAAAACAGAATGTCTCTTCTCAAGTTTCTCTCCTCGTTTTTTGTAGACTATAGCTAAGTTTTCATCACTAGATTTGTAGTTTGTAATTATTTCATTTTTGAAAGCAAGTTCTTTTTCTAGTTGTTCTATATTCTGTTTAAGTTCTTGTATACTAGAGTTGTGAGAAGATTTGAGAGTATTATAGTTAAATAAGAGTTCTTCGTGGTCGTGTAATAGACGATCGCTGATGTAGGTCTTTAGTGACTTTAGTTCATCCTTTGTAAGTTTATTTGCAAGGCGTTTATTTTCCCGGAAGAGAACTGAAAATATAAAAGAAAGATATTTATTGATGAATCGATTACAATTATTTAAAGATTATCACATGACGTTTGCAGACAGGGAGAGTGCAGATAAAGATGAATATAAAGTCGATCAAATAGTTCAATGTGTGAAAGTGATACCACAAAGCTGGTAATTTAGTATAAAGAAAGTTGGACCAATAACCTATCGAGAATCAAACTAACAGTGAGCTATCATATTTTCGGAACTGCGATGTAAGTGTTAAATCTGTACACTGATGTCAAAGACTAAAATATAAAATAAGAAAATGCGCTATGATTGCCAATCAGACAACTTTCAAACGGAGTATAAAGGACTCATGCAAAGGCAACTAAACATAACGTTTATCTTTATATTTTAATTAGTTGTTATTTGCTTGGACTATCTGTTAATAACTGCGAGTACTCTCAGATCTCTAATCAGTGTCTTTCGTTGTGTGAATGTATAAGTATCTGTCCAAAACTACTCTGTGAAGTGTTTGACGTTTTTATTAGATGTATTCTATGTGTAGCCATCTGATGGGTTGAACCTGTTTTGTACGGGTTTTGCTCATTGTTGAAGGCCGTATGGTGACCTATATTTGGTAATGTTTGTGTCATTTGGTCTCTTAAGAGAGTTGTCTCATTCACGATCATACCAAATCTTCTTATTTTTATATTAGATACTAGTATATGAATTATATTTTAGGAAATTTGTCACATTAGCTATTGATATTGTCAAAATACATAATTTTGAATTAAAGAAGACTTAAACATGTAAAGATTCGAATAGACATCGTTTTCCATTCTGAGAATATTATTGTTACGTAAGTTGATAGGCAAAACCTAACAGTGAGGATGTTTGAAATGAAGTGAAACATGACTATGTTTTATAAAATACAATTAAAGCTTGCTTCATTTTCGCAGTGGTTTCTATTGAACGATCAATAATATAAATTATTTGTTATATAAAACATGAACCTGAAACCCATTTCACGTAGCGGATATTATAACAGTATTGTGCATTTGACTGTAGACATCACGTTTAGACTTCAACATACAAACATAGAAACAAAAGAACCACCAGAACAAAACATTAACCAAGTTAATAACAAAAATCGTAATTTTTGTACTGTGTGACTTCCGATCATTTTCGTATCAATTCATTTCAAACTTTACAATCTTTTCAATTTTTAATAATGCATATGTTTAGCCATTTTTATATAATTTGGATTAAAAAGAAAATAAAAAACTTTAATTAAAACTCAAGAGTACTCAACATATCAGATTAAACTGACAAAACAACAATAGATTATGCCATTAATGGCTTGATACAGACGTTTCTGGACTAACTGACATATCTAGATATTTCGTCGAAATTTAAGAGCCATTATTTTATATTCACCTCGCAAAGAATGTGTAAGATGGCATCAAGAATAAGAAAGGCCATTGCTCAATAAATAAGACCACGTTAAATGTATTTGATAAACAAAAAGTTAAGTAAGTTTTCAATTTGAAAACACGCCAAATGGCATGCTGACATGAAGATGTATATCAAAGTTTCAGAAAGATTTCTTTTTCTACAAAAAATGAGACCACAACTTCATTGAAAGTACGGACAGTATCCAGATATAACACAGTATAGCTCCTCCTTGGAAGCGGAGATATACAATTCATTTCAGTGACATACATAGCAAAATACTTTTCAAGGTTATCATACATAATCCGATTTTAAAAAACCCCAATTCTTTCAAAACCAATGCCCGGATGATATTGTAGATTGAAATACACTATTTTGAAGCAAAAATGTGAGCACGAGGCAAAGAAAATTTTAACTTAATAGTTCTTTATTCTAAATTTATAAGAATCATTCAAATTGTGATCCAGACGTAATTGTTTAATTTTTTTATGCTAGGCGCGATTCTATATAAACTCTCATTTCAATTGATTTAGATTTATTAAAAGTTAAAATGCATTTTTGAATAGCAAGCTTTATCGACACAAGTTTTAATTGAAATGATAATAAAAGCCTTTCTCTGATAACATTATTCACTTTAGAGCAATTTTCACATACATAACAACAGTTTAATGCAAGACACGGGAATCAATTACAGCTACATTTTATTACATAACAAAGACGGTAAAACAGCTTAATTGGATTATTTTCACATGGTGTTTTGATCATTTAATTGAAGTTTTAATGCATCTGTCAACAATCGTTATTGGCATTAGAGAATATGAGATAGCATAATTTATTTGGTAAAACGTCATTTAGACTGTATAAATGTATTTGAAAAGATTTAATTATTTTAACAAGTTTGTTCTAGGAAGTTATCTGTTGACAACTATTTGAATAAAGTTGTAAAACAGTAATATAGAATATGATAACCTAGTGTTGATTTACTAGGAAGTTTTGAATTTGACATACTTTTGTTGGCTATGAAATATCCAACGGTTTCCACTCGTGGAGAAGAAACTATAAGCTACATGTATAAACACTTACAGAACACTCGATTTCAACCCAGGGTTTTGGCTAGTGTCCTTTTGTTAACATTTAGGAAAAAAATATTTTTTCTGTGCTTTTAAATTTATTGGTGGACGATTGTTTGCATGTTTTCATTTTTTTCTTACCTTAAACATGGCTATAATATTTGTGTACAGTGTCTTTTTACGTTTTTTTTTCTAGTTTTAGGCCACATTTAATTACTTGATGGAACAGATAGTTGACAGGATACAGAGGCCGATTTATCATTTTGCTTATTTGTTCGGTCATTAGGAAATCTTATCATTAAAAACAAATTTGCTGTTATGGTTTCTAGGACACGAACATTTTATGTTTTTAAGGAAAAAAGTCATTGATTTTGACATCATTAAAAGATTTACAGGTAAATACCACATAAGAAGGGCTTGTAAATTAATAGGTTACATGGAAACTTTCTTTCCTGTTGTAATATTCTAGATTGTTAATGACTACTATAATGAGTAACATGAATAGGAGTAATCTTTGCAAAGAAATGTAATAAGTCATCATATTAAATGTAGCACGCATGTATGTTTAGTTTTACTTTCTAGTTTTCTCTGAAAGTTTATACCTCAATCATACAAAACATAATGTCAAAATACCGAGCTCCACGATAAATTCAAGAAGGATAAGCCTATATACAAATTCTCAAAATCAAACGTTGGAAAGAATGGTAAACAACTGTCATATATTTACCCAATTTGCACATACATGGGGCATATATCACATGGAAGAATTCGTGTTTAAGGTAAGAAATAATCACAAGCACACCAGGAGGAAATGGTGTTTTGAATGTGATATGAATATGGATATGAATTTGTATTCTAAACACTAGACGAGCCATATTTTGAATGTGCTAGGTACAACTTTAACAGTCCACAGCAATACATGTCACCTTACCAGCACGTAAAATGCTGAATCACAGCCAAACAGTCATTGCTCTAACTATTAACTGTCTAGTGTATTGTTGAGAAGCATTACATACAAATTTCAAGACTTTGGTTTGACCCAGTATTTAATAAATACAGTGTCTTTCCACTTACTATGATATCACGCTATCCTGAACCCACTTATGTGGTTTCTACAAAAAGAAGCAAATTTATAATGTATATGTCCCTATAGACAAGAGGTTTTATTAAATTTAGATTCTAGTTTAAAGATCGGATCTCATGAGACCATCGTAACTTGTGCATACTATCCAGTTTATTGATTAAAACACAAAGCCATGCTGAGGTAATCAAGGTTGAAATTGAAAATTGAAAATAGAATAACTTTGTAATATGATTTCTCTGAGGTAGTTTTAATTAATTATAAACTAATCTATCGTTATACAAACCATTAACTAATGCCTTAACAAGCTATTCTGGTATTTCATTTTCCATCGTTAAATTCCTAACTATCTTATAGCAATTACAATTGCTTCTAAGCACTTAAAAACCAGTAGGTTACTTACTTCTGAAATAACCATGAACTGTATTGATTTTAACTAAAAATATACGTTTTATGGTGATGTATATCATTTGATAAAGGGTTTTAAAATTACTTCTAAGAATACAATATATCAAATTGTATAAACTTTTTATGAAGTTTTAAACCAATCACTTATCCGCTACCGGTGTTTCGAACTACTTGATGTATATGTTCAATCTATCTGTAAATTATAGTATTCTGTACTTATGATGAAGACGATATATCAGTTGAAACGTTACATACAACGTATGAAGCTTAAAACATACACATTAGAACATAATTGTTTATATTTGCTGATATTCTATTATATATAACTATTACTAATTCTTTTCAATTTCAACCAAAAACACAAATTTCCGACCTATAGTTCAAATTCAAACTTTTCCCTTCGGTCAATCGGAACCGTTAACGTGTCTATAAGTCTAACTGTAAGTATTTTTTAGTGGTACAGACTGTCAAAATGACTTATTGTTTCTATTTTTTGTCATGCTTTTTTTTAATCTTAAAAACTTCTGTGGTATGGCAAGCTGTAGACTACCAAACCGAAATAATCTCTGAATTAATTCGAAATTGACTGTTATATTTGATTGTAAACTTATTTAATTTTATATTTTTATTTGAAAATATCTGTAATCCCTTCCCGGTAAGTTATCTATCCTTTGGTATTTTCTTTATCCCTAAATTTAACAAATTGCATCGATTATGTTATGCTACGTATTTACATAGCTTACTGAGGTGTTATAATATTAACCTAAATTGACACGAAAACACACAAAATACAATATTTCTATTTTTGTCGTTTTCCAGACGCGAAAATCGGATTTATAAAATGTGATTTCATTTGATTATTTAGTTTACGGAATAACAGAAATGTTCAATGAAAACAAATATTCCACTTATCCAACGCAACATGTAGAAGTTGATATAAGTAAAATTACAAAAGTACTTAACCTCGAGGAAAATAAAAAAAAACTGAAAGTCCCGAATCAAATGTAGAAACCAAAAGTTCAAACACTTCATACGAATGGATAACACTTGTCATATTCCTGGCGTGAACAGGCATTTTATTAGAATATTAGATTATTTAGTTTTTAATCGGAGAAGCTACATTAATATTTTTTAATACTATTTTTTTTTACAAATTCATTATGATTCATGTATGTTGTTTTAGCCCATACATTTTTCGGTAGAAAATAGGATAGGTCTAAGTTACCGATGTTAAAGTAATAACGACGGAAATGATGAAAAATATATCAGTTAAAAGGTAGAACAGAAATAACGAACTTGAGGCAGATTAATAAAACGCAAAGTCTAATCTAACTAACAAACTCAAACACTATCAATCATGGAACAAGTGCAAACTTGCCATATTCTTAACTTGGTAAAGGCCTTGTCTGCGAGGGTTAAACAATTGGGGGAGAGGGGTTAACTTAGTTTTACATATGTTGTTTTAGCCCATACATTTTTCGGTGGAAAGAAGGATAGGTTTAGTTTACCGATGTTGAAGTTATGACGACGGAAATGATGAAAAATATATCAGTTAAAAGATAGAACAGAAATAACGAACTTGAGGCAGATTAATAAAACGCAAAGTCTAATCCAACTAACAAACTCAAACACTATCAATCATGGAACAAGTGCAAACTTGCCATATTCTTATTCTTATTCTTATTCGTCGTTTGTTTTCTCCTATTTTTGAGTGTAAATTCACATTGCGATAATACGTGTCACGGTACTTGTCTATCCCATATTCATGTATTTAGTTTTGATGTTATATTTGTTATTCTCGTGGGATTTTGTCTGTTGCTTGGTCCGTTTCTGTGTGTGTTACATTGTAGTGTTGTTTCGTTGTTCTCCTCTTATATTTAATGCGTTTCCCTCAGTTTTAGTTTGTTACCCCGATTTTGTTTTTTGTCCATGGATTTATGAGTTTGAACAGCGGTATACTACTGTTGCCTTTACTTAACTTGGTAAAGGCCTTGTCAGCGAGGGTTAAACAATTGGGGGAGAGGGGTTAACTTAGTTTTACAGCGTGAGAAACTCAAAACCTTTGATAATTTCATTAAACAGCCAACATAAACTTTTAACAATGAGGTAGTGTTTTATCAACGAAAATGCTACAATAAGAAAAATAAAAAAATCACCTGTCAGTTAACATTCAGTTTAATTACTCGAACCAACGACATTTGCTGAAATTGTTTTTATACCTCTCTGATTACACTTGTCAAATTTGAATTAGAATAAGATTAAAAATGGAAATTGAAAATGTGTTAGAGAGCGAACAACCTGACTTCAATAAACTAGCCAAATACCACTAAGCAGTCTTGAACACAGCGAGAATATCTAGCACCCGAAGCCGTGCTGAAGCTGTCTCCTTAACGAAAACAATTACAAATTCAACAAAATGGACGTCACAATTAACTTCCAAACATATAAAAGGCTACATATAATAAATGCTTATGATCCAGTTTTGGCTCACATCATCAGTTGGGTGATAGGTAATGTGTTACAAAATGATGGTTGTTCTGAATCTCTGCTGTATAAAAACAAATTTGGCTTCAATACCTTATGAAAATCTCAGACACATTAATATACTACCTTGTAATAAACAGTTAACCAACTTATTTTCGCGGATAATTTATTTTGCGTTTAGCTCTTACTTACCAATTTCGCTACGATTTAATTTCTCGATTTTCAAACTTTCAGTTTGTAGTTAAATAAGGAAACTTACTAGTTTTACATATTTGCGACAATTCATATTCACTTAAGTTTTCTACTCGCAAAAGTTGCAAAAAAAAAAAAATTGCTCGTAGAAATTGGTTGGTTATAGAGTACTGTTCTATTGGCTCACAAATATTGATCTAGAAGTTATACGTGACTGTTTAAAGATCATTCTTTGACTATCTTGCTATAATTTTCTCTGTGTTCGCAGATATTTTTAGCGGTTTTCATTTCCGTTAGAATTTCGTTGATCATACGTTTTGTAATGGTACCTAACTGTACCAATATATTAAGATAAAAGAAATAACATTGACTGTCATTTGAAAATAATTTAGAAATATTACGAATGTTAATGGGATTATCCTGTATTCAACTGACTGTGCGACATTTGGCCTACTACTTAAAATGTAATTTATAGCCATGGTAAGTTTTCATGTCAACCATTATGTTACATAATCCATGACACTTTTATTAACCTTAGATCACTAGGAAGACTATATTTTTCAAGTATATAAATAACGTATAAAGTACAAAGTATATTTAAAGTATTAATCATTAAACATATTTATAGTATACCATAAAACCTATATGGGAAAGCAGAAAAAAGTAAAAACTATTAAATTTACTACCTTACATATCCCTTATTAGTCATTATATTATGTAATACCTTCTAAAATATAAATGAACAAATACAGCTACGGTGAATGATATATCTACAGACAGACATATAACAAGGGTTTATCTCCCGCATAATATTATATCATCTCAGAAGAAATCATTTTGTATTCGTACGTTATATATGTTCAAGGTTGCAACTAAATCGTCCAAAAAATGAATGAGATTTAATTGTTAACTTTATACGAATTCTGCGAATTACTGACAGGGAAATTTAGTTGTTCAACATGTTTATTCAGTCTCGACCTTTCTCATTTCGAAGTTGAGATTTCTCAGTTCCAGACTGACATCTTTCACATCTCTGTTGACATTTATCACCTCTTACTTCACATTTGTCAGCTCCAAGTTGATCATTCTCAGTTCACGTTGACTTTTCTCTCTTTTTTTCACATCTCAGTTGACATTTCTCACTTCCAACTTGACAAATTTCAGTTCTAGTTTCACAATTCACAGTTCTAAGTAAACATTTCTCATGTCTAAGTTTACATTACTCAGTTTTAAAATTACATTTCTGTCTCTTTCGTACGATTTTAGTATGTGTTTAATTCAGTTTCAATAAACCATGGAAAGCTATATAACCAATGCAACTTACAAAATGGAAGACAAGACTATAACGTAAACCTGACTTAAGTGAGATGGTATATGCATATTTCTATGTAGGCTTAACCTATAACAAATAGCTTTTTTCAACTCAAATATTTTTTATTTGCTTGTTGTTCGGAACTTTTTTATTCGAGTGTATTACTACAATTACATGCACCACTAGCACATACGCGTGTACATGAGTACCAAATAAGGGCAACAGTATCATTCTACTGTTCAAAAGTCATAAATCGTTTGAGAGAAAGCAAATCCGGGTAACACACTAAAAACGAGGGAAACACATCAAATATCAGAGAAATAACAGAAAAAAACAGGAACACTATAGTGCAACAAAAGCAAACGACGACATACATAGAAACAAACTATTTGATTACAATTGCCATATTCTTGACTTGGTACAGGACAAACATACAGCTTTAGTTATTTAAACTACAAAGCACAAAGTAAAAGTAATAATATTCTGATATCCCAAAACTGTCTGTACATTTTGTACCATACAAACACAGACACAGAGTCATTCTTTAACGTAATCATAAATATCTCTTTATTTGGATCCTTTGAGGTTTATAAAATGCAAAGAGCTAAAATGTTTATCAATATGCATACAACATCTTCTTTAAGTATTTAAAGTTAGTATTTTGAAGTTTTTATTTGATCTGTCGATTAAAAGATATTTAACAGGCGGAACAATGCCTTTAAATAGACATCAATACAAACAATTTGCATTCGAAAATAAATAATTAAATATTTACCGAAGTAGCAATATCAAACAACATTTTTTTTACAGTTAAACAGTTAGCTCTTTATTTATTCAAATATCTAATATGAATCACGTGAAAAATTCTAAAGTAACTCCATACCAAAATGTTTATGAATTTAAAGATGTTAAAAAATGAAATGAATATCCTTGTATGTGGTAAAATAGGAATATTTAACCGAAACTCGCTAGTAATCAAGCTACGTTCAGCTTTTATGTAATTGGAATATTCACTTTTTTTTTTATATTTGATTACAGAACAAATTCTATATGATAAGCACCGAAATTTAAAATTGAGTTATAACTAGTATTTTTGTTTGCGCCTCAACTGTGGAAAAGGATATTTTGTGTCAATTATTCTATTAGGTACAATTTCATAGAAATTGACAAAACTGGAGAAACGAGTCCTGAATAGAATATACTTAATTTTAATATATATTGAGTTTCATCACAAACTCAATCGTATATTTACCCAAGATGTTTTTTTTTTAACTGACACTGTTTATATTAACCGGTAAAAAGATAAAACTATGAATATATATTGATGGCTGAAGAAGAGTGTCGATTGACCAATTACATTTTGTCACCATACAACTAGTAATAAGAGCATTTATCACCATTATTTGTTTTAATGCAAACTGATAACGACGTTCTAATTGTCCGAATACTTGATAATGAATTGTCATACAGCAACAGTTTATCAATAATTGTAACTGTCATCGTGATAATAGAAAAAAAAACTATTATAGAAGCAACATATCATTTAACGTTTATCTGTACAACAATGAGAATGTTGTCTCTATGGAGAATTTGATAAAATTCTATGTCTTCGAATGACTGTATTTACATACTCATCTTTACAAAAAAGAAGTAATATGAGGATAAACGTAATTGCTAAAACAATAGTTGACAGTTGACAGTACCACAGATCACACCAACAAATACCCAATTAACAAAGGGATGAATATGGTATATGTATTCACACAAATTCCATGCGTCCACAGGTAAATGAACAGTGATTGAAGGAAATCACTGCAAAGATACAATGATAAATTGATGGAACTCTCGTGTTTTAAAATTTTGAAAAAAAGGAAATATTCGTATTGTTATCTTCTCAACACAACTGTTAAAATTCAATAGTAATTTTACAAGAGCAAACAAACGTTTTATCTCACATAAAGCTGCCAGAAATCCAAAGCTTAACCGACATTATATTTCTACCCAATTTCTAATGAAATAATGAGATTCATTCAATATCTTGAATACTTAACTGATATAAAGCAGCAACACAAGGAATGCAGGAACCACCAATATTTAAAAAAAGAAAATGTCCATAGATTTAGTAAAATTAACTATGAAATAACATTAGTATAAATATCTGAATAAATAAATTACTGAATATTCTCCCGACCATTTTGTGGTAAATTAAACAAGGGAACTTGATGGAATGCTGCACACAAAATTTTGTTGTTAAACAGCAATTTATGCAAAAAAGAAAAATAAATTGAATGTTAAAAAAATCAAAAGAAAAAATCGGAGTGTTTTTTATACAAACATCCTTCTATGCACTAACATAGAGAAAAGAGTAAAAACAGCTGTGTCATGCTGAATAATTCACAGATCGTATCAACTTTCTCTTGGGGAAAACTATACCTAAGCTATACCCGTTCGATAAATTGTTAATTGTTTGAATGCATTGTATTCAAGATAGTATAAAAACGTGGTTCAGGAGATAAAGTATAGTTACGGAAGAAAGGGTATGTTCATAGTGAAAAGTGTCAAGTTTATTTACATTTAATTTCTCTATAAAATTAATGTCTAAAATAATGTTAGGTGATATTACGATTAGATACCATATTTCTGTTATCAAAGATGATAGTATTTAATGACAATTAATGCCCCAACATGTTCCAGCATCTTGTTATATTGTTATATGTCTACTTTGTTGGCCAATGTTTTCCAAGTTGTATGTGAACACACTCCAGTGGTCTTCTTTATATATTACATTTATAGGTTTGACGTTATGAGGATATACACATGCTTATAATTATAAACAAAGTTTAACAAAGATATCGAACTCAAAGGTGAATTCATAAACGGGAAGTCTATATTTAATCTTACAAAATCAACACTAGACTACATCAACCAAGGGTACAAATGACAAACAACTGTCATTATTTTGTTCTCTATGCAATTTTTCAAAATATAAAAATAACGCAACTTCTTCTGATACATATTTACGTTGGAGGATTGAAATATGTTGAAAGTTCAGCTAAGAGGACTGAGGACTAAAACGTGTATTACATGCAGTGTATATTTATAAAAGATAATTTTTAGGAAAAGGTATTATGCTTTAAGGACCGTTCGAAATATATGTTTTTTTCTATAGTTTGACGATTGTCTATACTTTAAAACATCAATATCGCATTTAAAGGCCAAACCAAGAGAACACAAAAATAGTTTGATATCGGAACAAATTTTTAGGAGAGAAAAACATCATATACCTTAAGCACACATGCATAATATACTTGAAAAAATAGGCCAATAAGATTTAATTTTTGGACAGTTACACCTTCAAAATTAACAATCTAAGTATAGGTATATTGGTTATGTTCTTCTCATATATGTTATGATGGTATGATACTTAACCCCTAACGGGAAGGATTGTTCCTGATATTCATATGATGAAATCATAATCTTCCAATCAGTTTAATTGAAGTCTGGAGTGGCATGCCAGTTTACTGCTAGTAGTCTGTTGTTATTTATGTATTATTGTCAGTTTGTTTATTTGGTTACATCTTCTGACATCAGACTTGGACTTCTCTTGAACTGAATTTGAAATGTGCTTATTGTTATGCGTTTACTTTTCTACATTGGCTAGAGGTAAAGGTGGAGGGTTGAGATCTCATAAACATGTTTAACCCCGCCGCTTTTTTGCGCCTGTCCCGAGTCAGGAGCCTCTGGTCTTTGTTAGTCTTATTATTTTAATTTTAGTTTCTTGTGTACAATTTGGAAATTAGTATGGCGTTCATTATCACTGAACTAGCATATATTTGTTTAGGGGCCATCTGTAGGACGCCTCCGGGTGCGGGAATTTCTCGCTACATCGAAGACCTGTTGGTGACCTTCTGCTGTTGTTTTTGTCTATGGTCGGTTTGTTCTCTTTGACACATTCCCCATTTCCATTCTCAATTTTCTTTTATATCGTTTTATCTAACAATTCAAAATAAGTGTATTGCTACAATCTATTACTACGGTGTAACGCTGAACAAATATTTCAAATTGAAAACTCTTGGTGACATTTTCTGAGTAGTGCATAAATTAATATGTATGTGGAATCCACATTATTTTATTTATCTTAACAAAGGAAAGTTTTTATATATTCATATACATACGGTGGTGTGTTTTTTAGTTTATAATAGTTTAGTTTGGAAAATAAAACACCGAAACATAAGAATTGATTGTTTTCTTGTTATGTTTTTCTGTAATTTCCAATAAATGAAATTTTGTGAAAATATGGATTGCCTTTTAATTAATTTTAAAATGAAACATATTGTTTTTTCAAATAAAGGAGGCAATTAGGATTTTTTTTTCTATGTCGCCGTCTGTTAAAAGTCCAAGTTGGCAAAGAAATCCTGACAAGAAACACAAATTCCTGAACATGATATTACAATGTATGACATTTGTACTCCATATGCACTACTAAGGGCGCCGAATGGGACTCTTGTGGTTTTGTACTCAAAATTCAATTTTGTACGGACAAAAGTGACTTTTGTTCAACAAAAATATGTTCAGTTTAACAAAATTTGTATCATACTACAAATTTAAAATTTTGTCATACAAAATTATCTATCAGCGGACAAAAGTCACTTTTGTCATGACAAAATTCATTTTTGTTACACAGACTTGAATTTTGTTACATAATTTGAAAATTGGGCGACAAAAGTCAATTTTGTATTCAAATTAGTTTAGTTTGGTTTCTGTGAACTAATTTGCATACAAAATCGACTTTTGTTACACAAAATTGACAAAAATGAATTTTGTCTCAACAAAATTGACAAAATTGACTTTTGTCTCAACAAAATTGACAAAATTGACTTTTGTCTCAACAAAATTGACAAAATTGAATTTTGTCTCAACAAAATTGACAAAATTGACCTTTGTCTCAACAAAATTGACAAAATGCTCAACAAAATTGACAAAATTGACTTTTGTCTCAACAAAATTGACAAAATTGACTTTTGTCTCAACAAAATTGACAAAATTGAATTTTGTCTCAACAAAATTGATTTTTGTCTCACGAAAGTCAATTTTGTCTCACGAAAGTCAATTTTGTCTCATAAAAGTCAATTTTGTTGTTACAAAATTGAATTTTGTCGTCACAAAAATGAATTTTGTCGTCACAAAATTGACTTTTGTCTCAACAAAATTGACAAAATTGACTTTTGTCTCAACAAAATTAACAAAATTGACTTTTGTCTCAACAAAATTAACAAAATTGACTTTTGTCTCAACAAAATTGACTTTTGTCTCAACAAAATTGATTTTTGTCTCAACAAAATTGACAGAATTGACTTTTGTCTCAACAAAATTAACAAAATTGACTTTTGTCTCAACAAAATTAACAAAATTGACTTTTGTCTCAACAAAATTGACAAAATTGAATTTTGTCTCACAAAAGTCAATTTTGACTCACAAAAGTCAATTTTGTCTCACAAAAGTTAATTTTGTCTCACAAAAGTCAATTTTGTCTCACAAAATTGAATCTTACCTCACACAATTGACTTTTGTGATTTAATTTCCATATCAGGTAACAAAAGTCAATTTTGTATGCAAATATGTTTATATTTGCATACCTTTTAGACAAAATTGACTTTTGTCATGACAAATATGAATTTTGTCTACAAAAATGAATTTTGTCATGACAAAAATGAATTTTGTCTACACAAATGAATTTTGTCATCACAAAATTGAAGTTCTCACAAAACAAGTCTGTAGCACATAGTTTTGTAAGACAAAAATGATTTTGTTATGACAGAATTGAATTTTGTACAAAACCACAAGAGTTCCATTCGGCGCCCCGTAATACGACTACTGCAATAATGTTACGACAAAGCTATAATGTAGGTTAAAATTGAGACCAGTCTGCGTTAAATTTCTATTCTTAAACAATATCAACCGTAAGTGTTAAGGTGTTTCACTTTATATATAGACGTATATCTAGGTATGCGTCTTATCTGGTGTATATATTGTGCTTGTTCCCATAGAATGGGATAGACGCAATATGGTACGTAAACCAAACATTATTCAGGTAACGAAAATTGACTCTCTGACAAAGTTGACTGTATAAACTGTTTAAATGTTTATTGATTAAGATTATCACACATTTTGCTTACATTCATTTCGAAAGGATGTACGGATATGTCTTTAACTCAAACTTTGTGAAAATTATCCATGTTACATACATGTATCACATTACCTGAAATCTCCAAATCATTGAATATTAGACCAACTGTGCATAACTGTATAATAGATTACAGTTTAATTTATTATAAAGCTTATAAAAGTTTGATAAGGTTGTGTCATGTGGGAAATTCTATTTACAACTGCATAAATTTGACATTGATTTTCGTTATGCAATAAAGTTATATAAATTTAAACTGAAAACGTATTCACAAATGTTTTCAATGTTCTGTTTAGGTAGTTTGGCTCTCTTTATATAAATCATGTCAATAGATATATCACTGCAATTTCAATATTTTCAAATGCAGTAGTTTTTGGGTATAGAAAACAAATATGGTAACATGTTTGAAGGGTGTACGCCTGTACCAAGTCAGGAATATGACAGCTGTTGTCCACTCGTTTGCTGTGTTCATTATGTTTGAGCTTTTTGTTTTGCCAGTTGATTAGGGACTTTCCTTTTTGAATATTCCTCGGAGTTCAGTAGTTTTGTGAATTTTTCTTTTTACTTATCTTATTCATATTCCAGGAAATCAGTATGATTTTATTCAGCGTAAGAAAACTACATTTAAACTATGTTATATATGGATTACGAAGATTAAAACATGATGACAATTAATAATGTCTCTCCCCTACCACAAGGGCAAATTTATTACATGACAGCAACCCTTTTCTCTTGTTGAAATACAATTGCAATTGTTTTGATTTGTTATATAGCATTATATTAGAACAGCTGCACCTCTTTCAGTTAAAAAGGGTGTTTATCAATTTATAATATCTTCATTGTCAATATTTATTTTTAACAATTTTATGTCTTTTTAACATCTCCAATTTTTACATATTTACTTATAATTTACATAATATTGTTTACTATTGCAACTACCATAACGATCTGTCACCAGTTTTATGTTCAAAAGAATGTTAATGTTTTGCCTTTTTTACCACTTAAGTTTTTATTTAAATTGTTGATAAATGATAAATGATAAAAGATCGCCTTTCACATAAATAGTTATATCAGTGCACATTTAAAGATTTATACCTCTGTGCAAACCGCTAACATAATAAAATAGAATTTAAACGAAATAATTAAACTTTACGTTGAGTTCTTTTATGTGTATGCAAAATATTGCAGTGTATTTCTTTATCATATGTATACTCTGAGTATGTATACAATATATACTTTAAAGAAATCGTTTAATACTACACTATCCCCCACAGTATTTACAGTTTTGTTGTTAAGAATATCACATACATTACTTAATATCTTTGGATCGAAAACTAAATTCCTTTAGCTTAAATATATTGTAATAAATACGTAAGATAAAAAAAAAAGAATTGAAACTAACTCATCATTCAAGAAATGAAGACTTTAGAAAATCACAAATCTGCAATTCTTTCCTTTAGTATTAACTTAAAAAGGACGATAAAAATCTCTGACATTTAAACTGGAAATCTAAACTTCATAAATTCCTTATGAAAGATATAAAGCCGGTTCGCCAGAATGTTCAACTAAACATCGTACTATATTATTTCTACAGTAAATGATTGCCAAAATAGAGTACAGCAGTCAACATAGTGTTATAATCTTACTCACTATAAAAGCCAACAATTTTGTACCAAAGAAATATGAAAAGGCATACAAACAATGCACATTAGCAGAATACAAAAATTAACCATAGCACAATAACACAATAAACACAATGACGGGATGTATAAGTGCAGAGCCTCGTCATATGTAACAAAGAAACACAACACGGCAAATAGACAAAGCCTTTATTGATTTTTCTACGCTTATCACTGCTATTCCTCATGTCTTATTGAAAGCTCGACTACGTCATATTATTGAAAAGAGCTTTTTCTATATAAAGACGGAAAATTCATAGTTTAAGTTCACGAAATATCTTACTTTGTGAGTACCGAACTGATTCTCACAATAAAACCCCTTAAGATGACGGCATTTTAGACGACTACAGAGATGGACGACTTCAATCAAGAATCTATGACAAACAATGATTTCAAATTTCCTATCGTCAACTTACCATTTCCAAACAATAACATATACACATAGTATCGCATTTTAAAAAATGTATTTATACACGTTACATACCAATGGTGCACATTAACACTATACAAGTTTAATTTACAGGATAGGTTCATTCCCCTAAACCTGCTCCAACAGAGTAACTTGGAAGAGAGACTAACTAAAATTGACATTACGTGACTTTAACGGTCACTAGAAACAATGGTTGAACAGAACGATGTTTTGGTGTTGCAACGCACTACCGATATGCTACCGTGGTCTTATATCATTAGAAACATTGTGTGTTAGTGACCTAATACGATATATATGGGTCAGTAAATTCCATATGGGGTGAGAGCGATTTAGATACCGGAATAGATGTCTGGTCTGTATATGTACCGTTAGAGATTGTGTCATATTTCCGATTGTAACATGTTTAATAAATGTAAATTTGTACGGTAGGTGACGCATGCTCAGCAAGAGACGCTTATTTTGTCGATGCAACCATTCTCGTTCCATTTGAATTGCATGCGATTCCTTCAGTTTTCGTATTTAACCTTGGTTTGTCTCTTTTCTAATCGATTGATTTGAACGAACATCGATAATGTTGTGTCGCGTTATCAAACATATTTTTTTCATAGTTTGTTAAATTACCATAGATTTATGGAAATGATATTAACCTATTTAATGTTCTTTAAAAGACGTGTTAGTGTTGTCAAGATATAGTCAATGAAACAGCTGTCGATGTCAAATGTTGATTAACTCTAACTTGGTACTGAATTGACGTAATGTTGCCGTCTTATTGTTTCATCCCCCGCATCTACTAACTTGTATATTAATATATAAAATTGATTTAAAAAAATAGCCAGAAGAGACGGGTAAGTTAATGAAAATTAAAATATCAAGAGTCCAATTGACAAACTACAACTTAGATAAACCGCCGACGATTGATTAGTACAAAAAACATGATAGGAACTAATTTCTATCCATATGCACACATGTGTTTCCGGTATACACAGTCAATTTTTGAATCTTTATATTGATTGATTATTGGTTGTTTAACGTCCAGTGGTTGTATTTTCAGAACAGTTATAAGACTTTATTTATTTGTATAACGCATCATCGGTATAAAGATACAAATTAGTCTCATGATGTCGAAAATAAATGTATGTCCTTTGCTATTAGAATTATCATTATCGGGTATTCAATTGGTTGGTAAAATGGTGGTGTTGTCTTTCTATACCATAATAGTTTCAGTTAATATAAAACGAGCCACCTCCTTATGCTAAGAAGTGAATGGCACTTAAATGTACATGTATGCGCACAAAAGACAACACGGATATAAATTGGTTTTTAGAGCCCTTGAATTACTTATTTTGATTGTCATGTAGTGTAATATGAGTTTGTTTAACGTCTTTTCATGTGATAACAGTATTTCTGTATAGCGTGTTACAAATAAACTTATTTCAAGTATATTTTATTTATGATGTTAATTCCAAAATAATCATTCACACAATAATTTTAGGGGTTTTCCCCATCGAATGATAAAATTTCATACGTTTCCTTTTTTTAACCTACATTGACTTGTATTCAGTAAAGTAATTGATTTAATATTATGTCATGATTGTATTGTGTAAACTGACTACAGAAATAAGATACCCAAACACAAGTTAAGCAACAACAATAATATTTACACCGTTTCGTGGTTAAATTTATCTATCAGATCGTATCGCCCTCTCTTGGGGATAACTGTTAAAAAGTGATAGCATCCTACAAAATGCTTTATTGTTAATACCCATGTAATGATGGAGCCTAATATAAAAGTAATATAAACCAACAATTACTCAATAGAAAAAAAAGTCACGGTATGGAGGGTCTGAATGTGGACCCAAAGTTGGATAATCTAATTGAAATTATCAAAATACGAAAGTGCAATCAGTTTATCAAAGTGAAAAATCCTTTACATTTTCTTGCAATTGAAATTATAAAGTTTTTCTTTTGATGTGCATTGTTAGCTTGTATTTCAGATAAGAAATTCGTCGTATTCCGCCATAAGTTCCATTCATATATATATTACGCGTATTGATATAAATACAAAAGAGCCGCATCTACATTGACAAACCAGACACCAAGGGGTAGTTTATCAGGAATTTGATAGCCTTTTGTATAAATTTAAAAAAGTACTTACATCGTAAACTCAATAATATATTGCATGTTTACACTGTGTAAACAGAACAACGGGTCTTTATTCAGTGCAAACAATAAATAACAGAAAAAGGTTATCCCTACATCTTATTTTAGCGTTTTACAAGTTTAAAAAAAAAACTTTTCAAATTTATGTAATTGAAATTACTGAAATGTTGATCACGCAGAATGAACTTCTACCGTGTTTAGATATCGTAACATATATATAAAACTGACTGCTAAGTTGCAATAAATTACTGCTTTAAATAATATATTTTAAAATTTTCATTTATTTTAAATCAACCCTTTACTTGCACTTATGATAAGTTGCCTACTGTTATAGTAGTCGGGATAAAAATACCAGGAACATTCAAGCTCATAGATCAAACAGACTTCGATTTCAACTTCACCATTTGGAACTCTAGGTTTAATAGCTTCCTTGTGAACAGCAACCCTCTATCAAGGAAATCATGATAGGAAACACAAGCCCGTGAATATCGTACAAATTGAGAGATATATACTCCGTATGTAGGCGCTGCTGGAATGTTGCTTCATAGAAATTGAAATCCCACAATTAGGAAGCTGAAATCATCTCTTTTGTCGTAAAGTTTTGTTTTTAAAACCGACTTTCATTGTCAATTTCTAGATGATAGTCGATGTCCAACGGTCTTGGCTTTATTAAATGTCACTTTGATTGTGATCTCCCAAACATTTAATGTTATTGGCTTCCCAAACTGTTAGTCCCATACGTAGATACATGTATTATTTTAGGAGCACGTTTCGTGGAAATGGTATCGTACATAAGTAAATGTAAACGAAGCGTGATTTAATAAAAAAATATTACATTAAAAGGATGACGGAAATAAACAAACGATAAGACAGTACAACACAACCCGACACACACACACACACATTGATACATACTAGCATTTTTCAAAAATTTAATCATGCTAAAAAACAAAGCATTTATATGCAAGTTACAAACTAAGATTAGTTTGAATTTAAAAAGAGGTAAATGTATATACCTCTCTTTTTTCATTCAAAAAAATCAACTTAGGACGCTTTTCACCATTTTTTCCTTGGACTTTATTCTTTATTGCTTTTTGTAACGACAACTATGTTGTTTTTTCACACTTTTTATTCTCTTATCCCTTTTTTGCAAAATCGAAGTAGCTTATTAGCAATTGTTTGTGCCACTCACAATTGTTCAATAAAAGGGAAATTATGAATATAACTATAATATTGGACTACTTAATATAAGTATGGTGAACGTTCCCCATCTGTAAATGATAATTATTTACAAAAGATATTAGTATGATTAATAAATACTATCATTAATCTATTTTGATATTTTCTCTCTCACTTATATATATAGCTATATATATCAAATTGAATATCTTCGAATATCAAAGTAAGCTTAAAATTTAAAATTTTAATAAGAAGTTTTAATTGAAAAGAATCACTTACCTTCGATTCCTGGTAGCCCGTTCATGTTTGTCAGAAAAATGAGCAAATTTGAAATTGAAAGCTTTATAAATCAATCAGTCAAAATTTCCCTCACATCTTTTCACGTGTGCTTTTCTCTCTATTCATAAACGTCTTATTTGATGATTATCTCATTGACAGTCTTTCATCCGTTATGAAATCTCCAAAACATTTAATAATTCTTTAACAAGTTTTCTGTATATATAATCATTCTTTTATCTAGCCTCTGTATCGAATCTTATATCTACAGTAGCGTGATCAGCCAAGCCTCAGTTTGTCGCATTGAAGTAATATTACTGTTTATATCATTCTCACCTGGGTGTGTATTGGGTATTATTGCAGGTGTCATTCATCACAATACACATTTTAATATCTCTTTTTAGTTGACAGATGATATGAGAACTGGGAAGTCAAAATCTCGTATCCAATCATTCCATTTTTTTGTAATCTGAATGCAAATCGATTAATAATAGATTTTTTTTACTTAACTTTAAAATAGATTTTAATAATGGTATAATAAATTTCTTTTCTTTCGAGGATGATATATAACGTCAGTCGCTCTTAGGGTGTGCTAACTAGGAAGTTATCTTATATTTAAATCCACATTTCTGGTTAACTAATTTGCATATATGAAATACTGTATTATGTAATACATCCTTGCGTTTTATGGTCATAAAAAATGAAATTCTAGTTCATGATCAAATAAAAATATACTGATGAATGCCTTTATAATACTTTTGTTAATGGATTTCCGAAACGGTCCAGGGAAATTTAATTTTTATTTTAAAACATTATATATATAGGGAAACATATTTTGCTTTGATTTTGACTGTTTTAGGAAAAACGTATATTTTATTTTTCGTTATATTTTTTGAACCCAAGTGAACAGTTTGCTAGCTTGCATTTGAAACGTTATGTTTAATTCTAAGGGCCTAAGTTGATTATTATTTTTGTGGATATAAACAAAGACACCCGTAGTGTTTTGGCGAATAGTTGAGTTGTGTCATTACAAATCATTCCATTTTTTCGTATCATAGAGTGCCTGTATAGACGACAGCAATTGAAATGGAACATTTGTTGTCAGTTTTCGAAACATGATGTAAAGGATAAGTTAGGAAATTTTCGTCATGATTGTAGATGAGTGGAGTAACAAATGCATAATCAATCGGTTAATCCCAGTATACAGTATATAGAAAATAATTACCCCCTTAGTGTTACTTTTATATCTGACATCTCTATCGACAGAAATGAATATCAATACACCAACACGTGCCGTTCGCACTGAAATCAATAGAATACAAGTACATGTATATATCAACATATTAGTTGTTTATTTCTCAGAATATTCTTATTTTTACTATCCCGATTTCCACCCCTGTCTTACTCTTCCCATTCCCTCATTTGCATGCTCCCTACTCCCTGCATGTCTACCCTCATACATGTACATGTATATTAAAATATTAGTAATTTATTTTTCAAAATATATTTATTTGTCTCCCCCTTGTTCCACCTTTGACTGCTGTACCCCCATGCCCATGCTTTCTAAGCCTTTCCCAACCCGTCATGTAATGAAGCTAGTATGTTGTCGTAGAAATTGGACGACACAGTACATATTTAATTTCAGCCCCGATAGAGAGAGAGAGTAAAGAATCAGATCAACTCTAACATTGTCAGGTTGATCTTCAATATATTTGCTAGACTGTTCTTATAAGCTAGAAACAATGTGAACCATGGAAATCCTTGAATAAAGAACTGATATATATATATATATATATATATATAGATTATTATATGAGGGTAGTGAAGCGTTGTTATCGTGCAACGTGTTTTGTGAAAAAAGGTCCGTTATTCATCGTGTTTCGTGAAATCGGTAAGTGAATCAACGTGCAAGCAATTTTTAATTGTTCGTATTTCGTCAAATGGCATTTTTTTTCGCGTTCTTCCGTGCAGATAACCCCTTTACGCCCTCTTATATCGAATCAGTCAAAACAGACGCGAAACAGACTACTAGTTTAACATATGCTATGGAACAGCTAGCTCAATATAGTTCCTTTGTGAAGACAACACAAATAAAATGGATGTAATATTAATCACTTGTGTCTTCTAAAATTGTATTAACTCTTTATTTTGAAATCATCCTTTTATTCGTTAATCTTTACAGGAATCAATGAACATTGAAGTTTGTATACAGTTTAGATTGAAGCTAATGAAATGGCTTTCACGAAGTAATAGATATTGAATGGAATCATAAAATCGGAAAAAGAGATCAATATGTCTACGATTAAGTATAAATTAATGACCAACACCAATTAACTTCTAGAATAGTTAGTTAATGTTATTCCATATATGTAGAAAATGCAGTCTTGTTCACACTATATAACCGCAGTAACTAGGAAACTATTTTTATTTATCAATTTCTTTTCAATAATAAGATGAATTTAAAGCTTGAATAAATTAGTTATACTTCGGAAGATGGCATTTGCAGACGGACTCATTAGGCATTACAAATAACACAAATTGTTATAATTTGTCAACAACAAATAAAACATAGAAAAAACTACCGTCTGAGCCTCGGAATTTGAATGTTCGGTAGGGCGTACTTGCGATACATAAAATATCCGAGAATCTACAAACTTGTTATATTTTTCAGTAAAACTGTCTTTTGCTTGAGCATGTTATATTGCAGTTTCGTGAATCTTGAATGCTTATTATTTAAATCACATTTCTGCATCCACACACTACAAACACAAAACAAACATAGCTTGTCTTAAATAACTCCACACACATTTGCAGATCCAGGTGGTGTTCCGGTGGTAGGGCACCCCTTTTTCATTTTTTTTTCTTCGATTTTTTATTTTTTATTTGTGTGAATATTTCATGGTGTTATTGGGGTTCACAATCCTTGTTAAAAAATTCTGAATCCGCGGCTGCACATATGCACGTACTTCAAATTTATTCATTTACATTTTTTAATTAATTTTTCTCATTATAAATGTTTTGACTTAAGCAAATGGTTCAAGGGAGAACATTTTATTACCGTGTTTCGTGTAAATAAAGTTTGAAAAAAATTAAAATAGAATAGCAAAAATTTGAACAATATGTATCCTCTCTTTATTTTGTAAATTTCAATATAGGTAATAGTTACGGTATATGTGTACCAAACAGTGATACATTTATTACATTATATATCCACGAAATGGTGGAAGATACAGCAATATTATTTCCAAACATCTATTATTGAAATATCCTAAAATAAGAAACTAATTGGCAATACATTATCATTATGTGAATCAAGACATGCGCGCAGTTCATTTGAGGGTTAATGTTAATTTCTGTTTTCAACGGTATAGGATGTTAAACGGAAGATTAAAAGTAAACATTCATCTACTAAAATTTAATGGCCTAATGTTTTACTGTTGAAGGTAGTTTTTATTAATAAAGTATTATTGAAATCATATAAATGGCCTCATGCTTTACTGTTAGTTTTCATTAAAAAAGTACGTTCAAAGTTCATTGAGTAAAGTTTATTAACAAAATAGATGTAAGAATGATATTTATTTGATTTGCGCGAGTCGTAAAAAGTTGATGTTTTGATGGCGAAGAATATGTTTAAATGTTTTTCTTCTTTTATGATCAAAAGGCGTCTGTTCGCCTCAACACATGTGAAATATTTGCCAATGTACGTATGCAATATGACATCGATCGATAGAAAAGTATATAACCGCAAAAGTCCGTCCGCAATTATTTTTTTTTATGCATGTACTATCTATTTTTTGTGTGTATCGGATATTTGGTTTACTTCCTCTTCTTTTTCTGCTTTTTCTTCTTTTTTTCAATTTCTTTGTGTGTCGGACTTTTTCGGTTATTTACCTTTTGTATCGATTGATGTCGTCTTGTCTACGTACAGTGGCAAATATTTCACATGTCATCAAGATCAAATTAATCAATATCATCATGGCTCTCTATCTTATTCCCGTTATTAATACGAAATTCGGCAATAATACCCTCGTTTGAGTACCGACAATTACAGAACACGATACGACTGAGTCCAGACAAAGCCGTTTGCAATGAAGTATAGCAAACTGTGATAGGATTGCTTTCCGACAGTTCATGATCATCCCAAATAAGGCGACAGTTTTCTAACGGATATCTTTCGTCAGCGTCGGTTCACTGTCTGGTCACTGTCTGATGTTTGTCGGATTGCATTAGGCGGATTCGGGACGCTGTCGCAATAGATTCGGTCGTTTTTCACCATGGGAAAGATGCAAATCGGATAAGAATCGGAGTGAGAATGGGATAACCGGGACAAGTTCGGATGGAAGCGGCTGAATTTAGACGCTTCCCGATGATTTCTTATTGTTGTTGTGATCAAATAAATGTTTTTAAAAAAAATTAAAAGTTTGAATTTCGAGCCACGATTTACAAGATCTTGATCGCACTTTTAACAAATTTTTATTATAGTGAATGTTCCTAACAAGGACGGCAGTAAAAGTGAATGTGTAAACCCAGCAACATACTTGAGTCTGTATATTAGTGGTTGCCGTTGTCTTTGGTTTTTGTTTGTTAAATATTTATGTTTTTCGTAAATTGTTTCGTTATAAATAAGGCCGCCAAATTTCACCATTGAATTGATTCATATTTTCCATGTTAGGGTCTTTTATAGCCGACTATACTGTACATATTTTCTCATTGTTGATGGTCGTACAGTTGCCTTTAATTGTTTACATCCACTTCATTTGAACGTTGGTAGATAGTAGTCTCATTGGCAATCATACCACATCTCCTTAATATTCTCATATTGTAATGGCATTTAACTGAACCATTGCAAGTATAAACAATTCCATCACATCTTATGAAACAAATATCGTTATGTGATCAAGCTGCTGAATCATATTTCTTTCTTCAAATCAATTGTTTTTAATTGCCGTAATTCTTCTCATTGTTTATCAATTAATTTATACAGTATACGACACATCAGCTGTATCTTTATTATATGACGAAATTCATACCAGAATCAATAACGATATAAACAATTAAACATAACAGTTCCTTGATTTTATCATGTTACTGCTTTTAAATGACAAAGCAATTTTAATGTTAAATGTTATAATCGATTATTACTTCATCAATTTTACTTTAGTACGTGTAAGTTTAAGGTCAAGTTATTGAGACACTTGCAATGAATGAAAAAGTAAACGGAAAACACCATTTATAAAATATGGGCAGCTGGGATTAAGACAAAACATAAAATATTATTTTCGTTTTTGTTTAAAACACTCATAAAAGCAGAATTTCTTAATATTAGTTCACTAACAGAAATTGGTATTGTTCATTTTTGTCATTTTTTTACACCTATGTGTCTGAGGTTTAATAATAAAGTATTGTCTATTGTCTATTGTCAAAATAAGCTCAGAGATATCGACGATGTATTAATAGCTTGCAAGTCAACAATACAACGTCAATTGAAGCCTTAATTATGTGCAACCTTTAATTTGACTCTTAATTGGAGTTACGCATGTACTAAGCATATTCAGTAATTTAAAAAAAGAAAGTAATGTCAACATCGAAATGTGAAACTAGTAAGAACCAATTCAATGACTGATTCGGTCTACAAAAAATCCATGTATTATTCAATCATTTATATGAAATCAAACTACCTACGGGTGCGGGAATTCTCGCTTCATTGTCTTTACAATTTGAAATAGCATTTTGAAAATATTTTTTCTTTGCCTGTTCTACTAAAAATGTAACCTTATTACGCCAAATTTTATAATTATATATATCACCAATTCTTTGAAAATAATCTCTTTGGTGTCGAAATCATTAACTTTGTAAGATGTCAAAACTGTCGAGCAATTGTATCTGGAATATTGCCAAGGATACAATGTGATGTCACTGAGTATAACACAATCCTAAAACAAATGTGCCATTATAATGATGTCAAATTCATATCAAATTATGAATCTTTTGTCTACAAAGATGATCATATAGCTAAATCATTTTACACCACAGATGGCATTCATCTAAATAGATATGGAACAATACAGTTGTTGGCAAATGTTAATAAAGTAATTAAAGTATTCAAGGGAAACCTAAGAGTATAATTTCTTTATTTTCTGCAGAAGCTTTATCTATTTCTTTTTCAGCTGAATCAATCCAAGATCGAAATGAACTCGGTGGACGATAAAAAATGCCTATTAAAATAGAGTTTGTGTTTGTAAATTTAATTTCAATCCATAAAGATTCAATACTACTTATTTCTAAATCGATTCTTCTCTGATGACATACACTATTTCGTATGTACGCAACCACACCTCCGCCATAATTAATAGCGTTTCTATCTTTTCTTTCTATTTTGTAACATTCAATTTGTAATGTTTCGGTACCAATTTCATCATATAAAAATGTTTCTACCATACCAAATATATCAAATAATTGTTCATATTTTAATAGAAATTTTATTTCTTCAATTTTTGGTTGTAAATGTTGAATATTTAAACAACCTAGTTTAAACCCTTTTTTAAACAACCAACTTGCTTCATTATTTCTACTTTTATTTACAGAACTAGGTGTTTTATTTTGACTCTTTCTATGTCTCTTTTGAGATTTTCTCCAATTATTATTATTACTGTTGTTTATATTATCAATGTCTTTTATATTACATGAACAACCACAAAAAATATAAATAAATTTTATAAATGAAGAACCACAAAATCCTGTGTATGATACCCAACCAAAACTGTCATTATAATTCAAAATGATGTTGATATAGCAAATACATTTAATGTGCATTTCACAAATATTGCTGAAAGTATAGTTGATGACAAATTATGTAATAATGATGATGGTGCCAGATTTGATGCACTCAATAAATTTGTAAAATCAAAGTTACAAACGGGTAGTGAAAAATTCATTATACCAGAAATGAGTTTTTTTTAGATGTAAACATGTATTTAAAAAACTTGACAAGTCTAAAGCAACTGGTTTAGATGATGTCGGACCAAATATTTTGAGTATGTGCAGCGATGTCATTGCACCAGCCTTGACATATATATTTAATCTAAGCATCAAAAGTGGTAAATTTCCAAGTATTTTTAAAACTGCAAGAGTTTGCCCAATTTTTAAAAGTGGCGATGCCTGTAATCCTGATAATTATAGACCAATAGCAGTGTTGCCTTGTCTCTCAAAAATCATAGAACGACATATAGCTAATAGTTTGTATATATTTTTAAATTGTAATGACCTTCTTAATACTACACAGTCAGGTTTCAGACCTAAACATTCGTATACTACTGCACTTACTAAATTAGTAGATGAATGGTTGGCAAATATAGATAATGGAGAGATAAACGGAGTTATATTTTTAGATTTAAAGAAAGCTTTTGATCTGGTTAATCATATAATTTTATTGAAAAAACTTGAATATTATAATGTTTCAAATTATACACTAGACTGGTTTAAGTCATACTTGTTTGAACGAAGCCAACAAGTTAAGGTCAATAACGTAATGTCTAATACTAAATGCATAAAAACTGGGGTACCACAAGGTTCTATCCTGGGCCCTCTGTTATTGATTTTATATATCAATGATTTACCACTTAATATAGAACATTCATTAATAGATTTATATGAAGATGATTCTACATTACATTGTAAAGGTAATAATTTACTTCAGTTAACTTCTAACCTTCAAAATGATATTCATGTAATTGAAAACTGGTGTTCGCAAAATGTATAAAATTAAATGCTAAAAAGTGTAAATCAATGATTGTTGTTTCAAAACAAAGACTTTGTTCAACTGGAAACAGTTTAGATATCAATATTTCAAATGAACAAATAGAAAATGTAGATTGTGAAAAACCTCTTGGTTTATATATTGACAAAAACCTAAATTGGAATCAGCAGATAGATAAAATGTCATGTACTATATCAAACAGAATCAATTTATTACAAAAGATAAGAAAATATTTACCTATGCATATACGTATTATCTATTTTAATGCTTATATTCTGCCATTATTTGATTATTGTTGCAATATATGGGGAAGCTGTTGTGAAAGTGGAATAAATAAACTTAATAAGTTATTAAAGAAATCTGCTAGGGTTATAGTAGAAGCTGACATAATGACATTAGTGGGAGATATTATGGACATAATTGTGCAAATCGTGATACAAGCATGAAATTTGGTATAAAGGTTGACTAAATGATACAAAAAAAAAATCCAGTTTATTGTTTAATAGTTTATGCTGGTTAAATGTGGAAAAACGCATTCAATACCAAAAGGCAATACTTGTATTTAAATCATTAAATGGTATGGTTCCTAACTATTTACAAGAAAATTTTCATTTTACTGATAATCAAAATTATAACTTACGTTCAGCTGATGAAAAACTATTAAATCTTCCAAAACCAAAAACAAATTTTTTAAAGAAAACATTTACATATTCAGGTTCTCAAATATGGAACAGTTTACCAAATGAAATAAAAATGAGTAATACACTTGTATCTTTTAAAACAAAATGTTACAAAGTTTTCATCAAGTGTGCAAATTAATATGCTTTTTCATTATTATTTAAATACAATTGTATATTGTGTATAATATAACTTTATAATACTCTATGTACTTATAAATATGTTATTATTATTTTGAGGACTCTCAGGAAGATTAGTTTTAACTAATGGGATCATCCTCTTGAAATAAAGATTATTTATTTATTTATTTTATTTATTGAAGACTCATTGGTGGCCTTCGTCTGTTGTCTGCTCTATGGTCGGGTTGTTGTCGCTTTGACACATTCCCCATTTCTTTTCTCAACTTTACCTTAGAAGCATCGCTGTAGTACGAATACGCGAGCTTGTCTGTCAATTTATAACTATATTTATGTCGAGATCGAATCATTGACCATCGACACTCTTCGGAGGTAGTATCGATGGCTTATTGGATGGCGTCTACACACCAAATGCTGATACATTATAATGAGTCCATGAATTGCTAATTGTTTCTTTTTGGACGTTTTTTAATTTGAATATACGTTTAAGCATATGTTATAAAACAAATATTATGCTCTTGAATTACGATTCTTACCCTCTTCGTGTTTTTGAACATAACAAAAAAAAAAAAAAAAAAAAAAAAAAATAGTGAATGATGATTTTCATGAATTCAGTTGTAGAAATACAAGATTCATTTAAACCGTCTTAGTGGTCAGCCTTGCACTTTTTTTAATTTGCAACCTCTTTAAAAATATAGTAATAATTCAACCAAACTTCACACACCACACTGGTATGATTCTGTTTACCTGCATTTAAAATTGAGAATGGAAATTGGGAATGTGTCAAAGAGACAACAACCCGACCATAGAACAGACAACAGCAGAAGGTCACCAACAGGTCTTCAATGTAGCGAGAAATTCCCGCACCCGAATGCGTCTATCAGCTGGCCCCTAAACAAATATATATACTAGTTCAGAGATATTGAACGCCAAATTAAACTCCAAATTGTACACAAGAAACTAAAATTAAAAATAATACAAGACTAACAAAGGCAAGAGGCTCCTGACTTGGAACAGGCGCAAAAATGTGGATATATATATATATATATATATATATATATATATATATATATATATATATATATACATGTACATATAAAAATTGCGGTTTTTATCCAACGCAATCATAGGTTTGAACGTAGTTTTCAATTTATACTTGTTTATATATATATATATATATATATATATATATATATATATATATATATATATATATATATATATATATAAAACGTCTGAATAATAGTCAACGATTTTTCCCACGAGGGCGCTGGATCATGTACGCTGTCACCCTAAACATTGCACCAAGAGCATTCCCTACAGCCAGGCCATACGAATAAAAAGGATTTGCTCCACCAACGATGTTGCCAAAAAACGACTACAAGAACTTCGCGGTCACCTAAAACATCGGGGCTACAAAAGGAAAGACATTGATAAAGGTTTTTCTCGTGCTAGCAACATCAGCCGAGATGAACTTTTACAATATAAAGTCAAAAAGGTCAACAGGAGGGTGCCTTTTGTGTTGAATTACCATCCAAAATTTGACAACTTGTCTCACCTTATTCGCGAAAGCTGGAAAGATATCGAAAAACATCCTAAACTTTCCAAGATCTTTCCCGAGCCACCTGTACTGGCTTTCCGCAGGCCCAAAAGCCTTAAAGACTTGCTGGTGAGAGCTGAGTTATGCTCTCAAGCAGGCTCTTCGTCAGTGGGCTCTTGTAAGGGTTGTGGAAACAAACGATGTCTGACTTGCAAACAAATACTGGATACCCAGACTTTTAACAGTCACTCCACTGGTACAGAATACACCATATTTTGCAATGTTAATTGCAAGACTACAAATGTTGTGTATCTCCTACAGTGTAAATGTGGTAAACAGTATGTTGGCGAGTCAGAACAGCCGTTTCACAAACGAATGAACGGTCATCGTAGCGACTACCAATGCAAGCCAGACCTCCCTCTTAGTCGACATTTGAGATCCCCTGGCCACACTAAGGCAGATCTCAATCGACTGACCATTACTATCATTGACCACAACTCTGCTTGGTCTAGGGAGGATAGACTTACTCGGGAAAGATTTTGGATAAGAAAATTAACAACTTTGGCACCAAATGGGATAAATGAAAAGATGTAATTCGACACCATGCAGTGCTTCACATCTGGGTTATATTACTTATTATTACAGTCCCCGTTTTTATTTCTTCACCTTACTCATCTCTAAAATATATCTGTTGAATATAACAATCTTAATTGCTTAATTTTTTGAGGGATGTATAAGTACCAAGCCACGTCCAACTATTTTACTTTAGTCAAAATTTGTTATTATTTTTAAACGGCCGTTTGTTTTAAACATCGCAGACTCTAATGTTACTACACTACAGTTGTCAAATCTGAAATATTTAGACCGTTCAGTGCTGTTAATTAGAAATAAGACCGTTCAATGCTGTTTATTTGGAATTCTTATTGACGCAATCTTTCTTGTAACATCATAATTATCGACACTGTTAAAGCTTTAGAATTGTGCTAGTTCATATCGCACATTATTATTTTTATTTAAAACATTTTTTTGAACTCTCTGATGTAATTAGTCATATAACCTATTTCATATTCAACATATTTTTGCAATGATGCAAGCGTCTTAACTGATGTTCGGATTGCCTTTTTTATTGTATAAATTTCAAGATTTAGTAAAAGTTTAATCTAAGAAGACTTAAAGATGATTCATTTAACATCAGAATCTGACTGACGAAGGATATCTGTTATCCGAAATATTTATAAATAATTACATTTATAGTTCCTTTTTGTGTTATTGGTGTTGTTATGTACACTTTTTAGGCGTTTATATATGTAGGACGCGGAACCGTGATGGTACTCTGAATCGCGATGGTCACGCTGAAGTGCGTTGGTCTACGCTGAAGTGCGATGGTTAACATGCTGAAGTGCGATGGTAACATTGTGACGTTAACTTGTTGATATTTACGCTGAAGTGCGATGATGGTTACGCTGTAGTACGATGGCCAACTTAAGACTTTGAGTAAAAGCAAAATGCACATGGGCTGTTGTAATAAAATAACACCATTAATATTTGGCTGCTAGCCTCTTATTTGGAAAATGTTTTAACTTCTATTTAGATCAAACCAAAGACTTTAGTTTTTGTTTCAATCTAATTTTCCAAGTCTCCAATTATTCTTTTAGCACGCAAGAGTATGAAATAAGGTGTTATAAGGAGAAATAAAAAAAAAAAATTCAGCGTGTAGGTCTTTATAATAGTACTAAGAAGTGTCCATCTCATTTACTTAAATATTATGATAAAACTTAGTAATGGCTCACATTCTTCTTCAATTTATATATACATGTTGTACCTTGAATGTCGGAACAGTACCACGAAGTAAAAATACCGACAAGTACATTTATGCTTTACTAATCACGAAGCTTGTCAATTATTTCACGAAAAACAAAGATGAGGATGATAAATTGGGAAGTACACATAGGGTTTAATCAGGTTAATTTCTGTCTGACATGTTTTAGACTGAAACCATAAAAAAACCAAGAGCAACGGTGTTCTTTCAAAACAAAACAAAAATATCACGGGAATAAAACAACATTATCAATGATTATATGAACTTGATATAGCAAAATCATTGAAACATCGCTAATACTTTCATATTTTTTTTAATTTTTAAATTGCCCACATAAAATCATGTGACGCTTACAATAAGATAAATTAAGATTAATATTTAGATTAGTATACTGTATTTATCGTACAAAAAGTCTGCGGCATAATTCAGAATATTGGTTTCTCCATATTGTGACCAAGTTTATCTTTCAGCCGTTTTGCTGCCTAAAATGTTTTAACATATTTTTTTAACCTCAACATGCAATGCTTGAAACTGTTCGGGAATTGAATTGTTTGTTTCTTTCTTATTTCCTTACTTTTCTTTGCTAACATGAAACCTTCATCTACAAAACCCAATTCTCTTGCCTGCAAATCCATGGTGTATTTTGAATACGTCATATTATTCAAACGTCATACACAAAACCATCGCATTTCAGCAAAAGGACCATCGTACTTTGGCGTGGACTATCGCACTTCAGCGAAAGGACCATCGTACTTCGGCGTGGACCATCGCACTTCAGCGTGACCATCGCACTTCAGCGTCCCCATCGCACCTCCGAGTCCTACATATATATATATATATATATATATATATATATATATATATATTTCTCTAATTCTATGGAAAGTTATACCTTTCTGAAACCATTGTATAAAAAAATTATTCAACGTGTGGTTGCCGGTGATCTCAAAAGATCATTGGATGATTTTAAGGGTCATGACCTTTTTAGCTAACTTGATGAATCAAAATATGCTATAACAGGGTTGAGTTGAATATCGTAGCAGCTACGTAGCCGTAGCTGCTATCAATATCTATGTAGAAACTAGTATATAGCTACACGTTCAATAGTCAAAATCTACGTAGCACTATGTAGCTGCTACGATATTGAACTCAACCCAGGTGTCATGAAATTGACAACTTCGTGCAATGTGAAAGGCACTCGAAGGGGATTTTCAGTTAACAAAAAAAGAAAATGTATTTTTTTAATCATTAGAGAAACAGATTCTTACATAGTTACCTCGCCGAGGCTCGGACTTTAAAATTGATAATTTAACTATCTCGATTGGATAAATCTGATAATCCACTCGATCGTATCAATGTAAGATTCTATATTTATCCTGCAATTAGGTGTTCTACTGCACAGATACAGCCCTACAGATATCGCTATGCTGTATCTGTATACTATACAGATATCGCTTTAAAGCTCCATCCACTGCCGGACTGAGAATTTTTTTAACCTGCGTGACCTCAGAATGTGTATAGCAGTCGCATTCCAATTACGTATTAGTTGCGAACTAACGATTTCTTTTATACGTTCTGTTTGTTTTCAAAAATTTCTTTAGAGCAATAAGAATCACACCAATTTTCTGATAACATACACACATGAACAGCAGTCTTTTATACGATGACAACTATCGATTTCAAAACTTGAATGTGTATGAATGTGTAACAAAAACAAACATGTCAATTTCAGCAGTCGAGTCTGAAGCGTAGGACAACTCGTACACTCCTGTTTCAAATTGAACAATATTTTGTTATTTGTGTTTACTGTTGAAATTAGTTGTTATGTTAAATAGATAATTAGTTACCTTCAGCGATGTATTATTGTTGACCATTCAAGATTCTTTTTGTTTGCGCACCCGTCTTCATCTGAATGTGTGATTACTGTATCGTATTACTACACGGGCCTCAAGGGATTTCAAATAAAAAAATAAATGCAAAACATGTGTGTTTCTGTCTTTTAAAACACAAATAATATACAGAATTAATTGCAGGATAAATACAATAACTGTTACGTGTCTTTAAATTATATCAGCTGTATTTGTACTCGGCTCGAAACAGGTGTAGTAGCTCGCTTAAGATCGCATACATCTTGTTTCCTAGCCTCGCACAAATACAGCTGATATTTAAAGACACTAAACAGTTATTGTCTATATATATAATGATTATAGGGTGTCTATTCCAACATATGAACTTTTTTCTTTGTATTTACCAGTTGAATTCTAATCTGCAACTCAATGAAAATGTGCTTGACAGAACACAACAAAACTTGCTTAGATTCTCCTGCAACTCACAACAATGTACAACTGCTACAAATACATTATTTTGCCTCTGTTTGACTTTTTTTTGTTTTTTCCGTACCAAACATCGAATTTTCTGCTTTTTAAAATAGAAAGCCACATGCGATTTTTCGACGATGGCTTAGCCGTGTGTTCTTTATTCTTTTTAATGATGGGTTATTCATTTTCAAATGTTGTTACGCATGCTTATATTTTCCCCGAAGGTCATCCGTAGAAACGTATTTGCACTTTTGTACTCAATTGATTAATGCATTTTGTGTTGAAGAAAATTCATTTTCATCCTGCCTTTTGCTATATTATCCTCGAATTTTGACATATGATACATATATCTGTCAGTAGTTTTTCCTGTATCGCAATTTTTAGTGTCAATTCTTAACAAATCGCACTTACATGTATGATAAATGCACTCAATAATTTCTGAAGTTACTGCTTTGTATTTACAAAGAGGTGTTTAAAAATTAAACGGTTAAATTTTGAGTCCTAATGAACACATTAATAATGTAGACACTGGCACCGAAAAAGAAAAGGAGGATACTTTTTTCTCATCTGTACAATTATCATAATTAAAAAAGGATGCTCGGTAAATATATATGAACATGAAACCAAAGACGAATTTGCTACGGATGTTTTTTTTCCCATTAAGGTAAACATGGGATTCATTCTTATATTAAAGTTTTACACTCCCTTTTCATTTCAAATAGACAATACTATTTCTAATTTTGGTATGGCGGCTCAGATGGTCATATTTATAAACATCTCTTTTATTCATACGTGTACTAAGATTAGATTTCAAGATAGTTCACAATAGAAGATTTAAAAGTAATGTAGATATTATGTAAATAAAGACATGTAAACAGCGTTAATGACTTAAGACATTTGCCAAAAGTTAAAAAGTGAATGTAGAACTAGTTAAAAATAAAAAAATATAAAGCAGTATCTTCATCTAAATACAATAAACACGAATTAATGCATATAAAATGAGATGACTCGGCTGATTTTTCCATAACAAATGTACATAATACATAATAAAAGTTTATTTAAAGAGCAAAATAAATATTTCATTATTTTTTTTATTAAAATAAAACGCGAGTTATCTCTATTATTTTTTCGCAAGTCATTGTTTGAGAATTATATGTATAACAATTTATAATGTTCCGCTTTTGGTTCAGCAGTTTTAATTGATTACCGATTCATATGCGAACTAATACACCTAACTGCGGCCAAGCTTAGCGAAAGGTCGTGCGACATAATCAGTCAAACAAACTTTTTTAGATTAACTCTTTAAGAAACGATAGTTTTCATTGGTCAATTCAAACCTTCGACCTCACACCTGCGAAAATAGAACACGCGGACTATAACGTTGAATGAACTGATCAATATTCACGTAGCTGGTCAAGGTCGTTAAAAGCTTCCATCGTCGTATTCGCGTACATATTGTGTTCTTGATTATCCAATTTCGATTCTAGCTTTTATACATGTGCGTGTTAAAGTCATTGATTTCATAATTTTGAGCAAAAGTGAAATTTCAAACTTTAAAATCTGAACTTTTTTCCCATCGAAATATTTAATTTAACTGTCTCCTCTCTGGATTAAGGGACGACATCAAAAGTTCAATGTAGGATAAAAAACTTAATTCTTATAGTTTTTCTCAGGGATTTTATATACTGACATATAGAAAGTCCCTGTTTTTTCACTGACCCCCCCCTTCCCCCTTTTAACTTAATTTGGGAAAAATTGATTGACCAATATAGATATATGTAAAATCGGTGTCAAATAAACAAAAATTGCAGCAATTTTTTACCCCAACCCCCAAACTATTCGAATTAAGTTTTTTTTATCCGTACATTAATCTTTCGATGTCGTCCGTAAGGGAGCTACCATTTTATTTTGAGGGGGAGAGTGGGGACTTGAATGAAACATTTTGTCCTGCATTTTTGTAGTTGTAATCTCTATCCCGTCTTTTTAAATTTCAGTCTTTTCAGCCCTGCTTTTTCTATTAGTTTATCTTGATTTTTTTTTACATAAATTGTCATCCTGCCTTTTTTTGCCAAGTTGCTCATCCTGCCTTTTCTTATACTCAATGGACTCGATGAATTAACGTTGTACTTGAGATGAAACCGTACTTAACTACACAAATAACCAAATTACATACTAAAGATATTGCTCGATTTTTTTAAGTAAATGGGTCTGTGTTATAAACTTACATGTTCACTATTCATATTCTTTCGCAAGTTTTAGGTATTGGACATAGGATATTGTGATTTTTTTTCTGACAGTTTACTTGATTTTGAAAAAAAAATCCCGAAATTCTAAGTAAATTCAGAACATGTAACCAACCATGCTTTGTTTAGAAAAAATGGAGATGGCAAACCATGGCACAGTGGAAGGAAATGAACTTTATATACTCCAGCGATATACTTCATGAATTTATAATTAACTGTTTTGCTATTCTCGGTTGAAAAACGAACGTAAATTTTATACTGTAAATATTTAAATAGCAATATAGAAAACAATCAGTTTTAAAAAGCGTGTTCATTCATTAAATGTATTGATAAAAAGGTGAGTTCGTTCTTGTACATGCATTTAGTCATTCTTAATTTCTTAATATTCGTTTATCAGTTTAATCATACATGTGATGATTTTGTATTTCATTTTAAATACGCATGCATCAGAGACATATAATGACATTTGTATTATATGACATTTGTATTATATGTCTCTGCATGTATACTACCCTAGATCACTTTGGCGGATAGTTCAACAATGTTATGTAAAGCTCTAGACGGTATGAAATTAAAAGAACTGTTCATCCAATTAAAATCGAAAACAGTACATTTATATTGTTCCTTATAAAGCAAAACTACGACATTTCTCACATGTATTTATTTATTATTTAGTTCCACACATGCAAAAGAAATAATCTTCGCCGATGTAACATTTCAATCCTTTTAAACTATCAAATAAAAATCCAAAATATGACTCTAATATCAATAATACAAAACTAAAATCAAAATTTCATTAAAAAAGTAATTATTATATGAACTCAAATTATTGAATTAATTATGATAAATTCACACTGAAACAGTTTATGTTATGCTTAAACATTCGTCCTTACTTTGAGTACTTTTAATACTTTTATTAATGACTTTATTAACTAAGGAGATCTCGCGAGGTTTAACTAGTGGCCGCATGTTTTTACGGGATTTCGCCGAGTTGCGAATCTCTTGTATTATATGTCTCTGCATGTATACTACCATATATCGCTTTGGCGGATAGTTCAACAATGTTATGTAAAGCTCTATTCTTACGGTATGAAATTAAAAGATAACTGTGCATCCAATTATGATCGAAAACAGTACATTTATATTGTTCCTTATAAAGTAAAACTACGACATTTCTCACACGTATTTATTTATTATTTAGTTCCACACATGCAAAAGAAATAATCTTCGCCGATGTAACATTTCAATCCTTTTTACACCAACATGCCTTCGCTTAATTTATTCACGTACACAAATGATACGATTATTGTTGTTTTGTTTCTACCTTTGGGGACAATTCTCTTCGTTTATGATACGTTATTTCTGAATGACCAAACGCTTACCTACTGTGTGTTTGTTTTATAGCATGAAAATAATAAAAGAGGAATGTGCTACCCATCATAAATTATTGTAATGGACCAGTATTATGAGATCCTTATTATGAGTAACTACGACATTGTCTGGATAATAACCTAGCGTCAGTATGAAAGAAATTAAAAGGGGTTCATATATTCACCCGTATATATAAAAGCAGCACATGTATTTTATGTTATCCTAATATTTTTCATAATGCGGTACAAGATAATTGAGTTGCGCTGCATGCATAAAGAACTCCAGTATAATATTTCGATCCTACTATTTGAAAGTCACAAAACATTTATTCAATTCTTTTGACCAAAGATTTGTAAACTATTTACGTTCGTAGTAACCTAGTACATTCCATTGTCGGTCAGATCACCTGTGTCAATTCACGTGCACACTACGATTGTTGTTGTATTTGAATCTTTCGGCCAATGAAATGAGACGTTACAAGTTGTTTGTTTGTGATACGCCAGACTGTTATCGATGAACTATCAAATGCTAAACTTGACTGAGTTCAGTGTAATTATTAAATATATGATAGGGAAAAATATTGACGTCTTTTCACTTTGATATATATATATGGAATTTACAAAGATATTAATGCTATAGTATACAAACAACACAGTTGCATTTAAAAAAAAACATTACATTAATAAAAAGACTGCTGAAGTTGGTTATTACAGTATTGTGAAGTGTTTTGTTTTTATATAATCATCTTTAGGGCGCCTTGGTGTTGTGTGCCTATGGTGTTGACTGCCTATGTTGATGTCTATCTACGGTGTTGTCTGTCTATGGTGTTGTCAACCTTACTTTGATGCTTGGTTGAAGTAACCTCTTGGACATTTAAGTGGTTCTTAACTTGACCAATGATGATCAAATACACGTATTCTATGATAAAAAAACTCCGAATTGACAAGAAGCATAATTCAAATTCTAAACAATGCAAGCAAGATATTATTTTTGAGACATAAACCCGACCAATCAGGGACAGTGTAGTTACAATAAAATAGAGATTGGAAATGAGGAATGTGTCAAAGAGACAAAAACTCGGCCAAAATGCAAACAACAGTACGGGGCCACCAATAGGTCTCCAAAAGAGCGAGAAAATCAAGCAGCCGGAGGCAAGCCTCAACTTGCCCCTAATCAAATTGTGAACTAGTTCAGTGAAAATGTAGAATTAAGAAACTCACAGCTATATGCACAGCAAAACTCAGAACAAAAGAAGTCCGATGTAACGTTTTTTGCCTGATAAGGTCTCATACATCCTTGGTTTTAAATATTGTATATATGGGTTGTAGCGTCCCTAGTGAAAGAAAATCCAGAAAAGGACTACGTAAGCAAGAAAATAAAAAGAGTTATTTTCATTTTATATCCGTAGGTTAAGTGTGTGTTACATTTTAATGTTGTGTCGTTGTTCTCCTCTTATATTTAATGCGTTTCCCTCCGTTTTAGTTTGTTACCCCGATTTTGTTTTTTGTCCATGGATTTATGAGTTTTGAACAGCGGTATACTACTGTTGCCTTTATTTATTTCTGATGTGAATTCAGAACGGGAAGAAAATGTGTTGAAAATTCAAACAAATCTTTCTAGTTTCAATATAGAAACGTTTCGAAAATAATTTGAACTATTAAAAAAATAGTCTTTAATAACCATGAAATAAGAAGGATTGAGAAGCACTGGTTTATTTAGTCGAAGGGTCGCTTTCTATTTCAATCGAATCGTGTAGTGTTAAATGCAATAAGCTTCCAGGAAAGTTTCAAGAAACATCATTTGGCAGATTTGCCTACTTACACTAGGCACCCGTTTACATTCGCAGTTTTTATACCTTAAGACATTTCATGTGTTAGTTCGGAAAACACGAAGAGAATATGAAAAAAGTGAAAAATCATGACACACAAGGGTTTGTCGAAATCATCACCAATCCAATGTTTTGCTGTTTACATAGGCTTCAGATTATCAATCAATGAATTAAAGTAGTCTTTCTCTTGATAAACATTACTAACTGCTTGTTACCATTTCCCGTATATCTCAGTGTTCTGGAATTGGTTAACACACTTTATATAACGCTTTTTGTTAGGACATGTTTGATTGTGATGGTTACCTACAAATTTAATTTCTGACGGTAAGTTTTCTATTAGTAATCGTATCATGCGAAGATCATAGGATTGTTTTTAAAACAATTCTGAAACTATGTTAACAAAGGGTCCCAGCTGTCTCAAATAAAGTTGACATTAGGTATATAAGGGGTATATTTTGGCACGGCATGGTCATATATATCTATTCATGTGTCTAGACAGTTATACATTCTTGGCTTTTTTTCAAAACTTAAATCAAAATTAGTTTTTTTTTATATTTAGTTTGTAAATTACCAGATGTGTTATCAGTATTCTCTATTTAAGGAATGGCTGTAATATTTTTCTGTGTATGAAGAAATAACATAAAAAAATGTGTTGCACACTGAATAACCGCGTAGTTATAGTTATTTCTTATAATTTAATTCTAAATTCCGGTTTAAACCGGAGTAAACTATGAAAAAACGTTGATGAAGTCACGGTCACATGACAAAATTATGTCTATGAGCTGATAAACTAAATAAGGTCAGCCAATCAGAAGACGCGTTACATCCAAAATTAAATCATTCATGGAGTTACCACTTTTAAACTCAACGTTCCAAAGGTCATCACTTGGCGTCCGTCGTCGTCCAAGATCGTCGTTGCCCTTCCGGTGTAAACTATTTCAAACATCTTCTCCTCTGAAACTAAGTAAAAGTACTGATCCATTACAACTAAATCTAAGCTAAATAATCCGTAGGATATATAGAATGAAGTTTTGTTTTATTTACGGTTTCGTAAAAAAACATGGCCGCCATTGATAAACATAGAACAAAGGGGTGAAATACAGTTTTTGGCTTAAATAGGATAAAGTATAGAACCATCCGATAAAGTACAGATAATCTGTCTTCCGATAGATGGTGTAAACTTCCCCAAAAAACGTGTATGGTGTTATGGTGTATGGCATATGGTGAAATGATAGAAGGTGTATGGTTTATGATGATATGTTGTAATGATGTATGAGGAATGTCGTGCCGTCGGTAATGGTATTGATACATGTTTAACGACATTTCAAAGTTGATAACTATGCAATATATTGATAAAAACTGATTTTTAATTTTATACATTAATGTACAATAATGTGATCAAAATTCGTTTTTTAAAAGAAATTACTTATTTTGTCGTTGCACGCTTTCTTTGAAATTAAATTGCATTATTGGTTATCTGGATGATGAAGATTATAATGACAGAGGGTGTAACGTATATGGTGTAATGGCATAGGGTATATGGTATAATGGAGAACGGTGAATGGTGTAATGAGGTATGGTGTTAGTGGGAAGTTTACAACATCCAAGGAATGTAAGTGCACCAGAAATATACATTCTCAGATGTATTGTGAAATTTTGAGTCATCACGGGGTTATCACCAACATGCGCAACACGACGGGGGCCACATGTAGTGTAGAATCTTCTTACAATACAGGCCCAGGTGAGATTCCTCTATGTTTTGTTTAAATACATGATAGTTGGCCTGTAATTTTCTATGTTATGTTTTGTATACTGTTGTTTGTCTGTTTGTCTGCCTATCGTTCTTTTTACTCATTACGTCGTCAGTGTATTTTTAACTTATGAGTCTGAATGTCGTTTTGGTATCTTTCTCCTTTTCGTCTACAACTTTGTTATTGAATTGCCTTTTGACTTTTTAAATTTTGAGTTCACCGAGGAGTCTTTCGTAATTGAAATGCGCGTTTGAAGTACACATTTCTGGATATCTTTATGATATTTTTTAAATGTTTTTTTATTTTCTGCACGCATCGTTGTCAATATAATGGAATTTGATGCAACTGTCGTACAACTGAGGGGTTTAGCTAGCTATAAAACCAGGTTCAATCCACCATTTTCTGCATAAGAAAATGCCTTACCAAGTCAGGAATATGACAGTTGTTATCAATTCGTGTGAAATTTTCATTTTTCCATTTTATCAGATTAGAGACTTTCCGTTTGAATTTTCCTTTGAGGTCCGTACTTTTGTTCTACACACTCATTCAAAAGGTATATTCCCACTTTCGGATAAATATTGCATGGAATGTCATCAGTACCCTGTGGTACCTTATATCTAAATATTCCGATGTTTGTCACTCCTTTTCATAGTTCAAGTAAAAAAGTACAGTCAATCTGTCTTTATATCATATCCAGCCAATATCAAGCGATTATTGATGATATGCCATACTTTGATATTTGAATTACAATTTGGTGTGTATATAAATAACCATACATATCACGAAGAATTTTCTTTATTAGAATTTTCTGAATTAATGCATGGTGTAAGTATAAGTGACAAAAACATACAATCATAAACAAAGGAAGATAACTCAAATTAATAATTTGCATAGCGAATACGATTATTTTTTTTTAATTTTCTTCTTTTTAAGACAAATTGTTGACCCCACGATCTCCGCTGGTATATTTGGAATTTGACTTTTGCGTAATTGTTTGTCATACCCATTCATTTTGTTAATCTTCAAAGATCCACAACTACAACTGTAGATAAACAAACCTCATCAAACACAGTTTAGTGTTCGAACATGCAATCATGTACCCTTGAAGGGTAAGTAGACTTTGCTTCTATCCTATACTAGCACCTTGGGTGAAATTAACTAATATTTAATACCTCCGGTTTTAACATATAAACACAAACATGGTTATCAATACCTTAGTTTGATGCGATTAATATAAGATAAATTACAAGAAAGCGCTTCAAACACAATAGAAGTGTTTGTTTTCTTAATTTTTTAAAATTAGATCTATGCCACTGATGCATAGTCAACGTTCGAATATCGAGAATATTATTTCAGTAGTTTTTGCTTTTGAAACACGTTTTGGTTTTCTGATTTGTAAGTTAAACTATCATAATGTATACAAAATAGGTTACATACATAAAAAATAAAAAAATAAAAAAAAAATAAATGCCGATGATGATATGCTTAGTTAAACATCACACATTTGAACAAAATTAGAAACGTTGTGGTTTGAACATTTCCAATACACGCCAATGCCCTGTTGGTAGGATAACGATAACCAGAAAAGTCAGGATTTTTTATTCTACTGCATGTTTTGGTATTGAATTGATTCCACATTGCCGAATTTGTTGATCTTCGTTTCCGACCAATAATGTTTTCGCAGTAAGTCCCTACTGGTATGGAAAAATATATTTTGTGGTCGTCAATGCTCGCATCTAAAACAGTAAAACTGCTGCCACAATTATTATTATCTGAACCAGGACAAATAATATAGTTCGTGTCCATGGGAGGCATCACTTTTGATGGATAGTAGACTTCAGTTCGATGATGATATGGTCCATCAGGTAACCCAGTACTTGTAGGATAATGTGGTACGGGATCATAACGATGAATCACCCTCCAACTGTTATTAACAAGTCTGTTATGTTCAAGCGCATACTGACGATTTCCAACTTTTGGCATACCAAACGTATACAATGCGATTTTTGCTTTTTTAATCAATCCTTCATACACAAGTCTAGCACTAGCCACAGATGCTATAGCTCCTCCAAGCGAATGGCCAGTAATCCAAATACTATAATTTGGATACTTTGAAACCTGATCTTGAATACTAGCTACCACGCAATCAAATAGTTTGTCATTCGCCTGTTTGAAATACTTTTGAACTTCCCCAGAACCAATTCCCGCCGATACTTTATCTTTAAACAACACTGACTGAATTTCATCCACCAACTGTGTGAACACAGTTGTACCACGGTATGCCAAAACAATAGCCTTATTCTTATGCGATAGCATTACAACAACTAAACATTCTTTATATTCAAACAAAGGTAGATCTTCACAGCGAGTTCCAATCCATTCAACAATTTCATATTCATCAATTCCATGAGCGCCTAAACATTTAAGTGCTCCATTTTCATAACCAGCATACGGAATAGTTGATAGTCTGAGTAGGTTGTAAGAGTTTTGTGGATCGTATTCTCCATATACATCTAGTTTAGGGCAATTTGAAACCTCTTTGATAACCTGATTCATATTGCATGGATTATAAGGAGCAACAGATCCCGTCGCATGACATTTGTTGTCTAATTCACACCATCTACAATTAGAAATTAAAGACGGCTGCTGAACACAGTATTCACACCCCTTGTTGGAATGATCAACGCAGGCGGTATTTCCATGTTCAATTATATCTAGAAGTATCATCAAAGTGAAGCGCCATACAAACTTCATACTTCTTAGTTTCGAAGAAGTCGCTGATGCCTAAAAATAAAATCAACTGAAATAAAGTGCTAGTTTTAGTAGGATGTCAGGTGTATAAAATAGTAAGGAGACGTAGTTTGATTTCGAATAGGACACATATGTACCAAAAATAAACTGAAAAAGGGTGAACGCAACTCGATGTCAGCGTACGTCAATCAACAATGAGAAAATACCTAACTGTAATGCTCAGCGCTGTATGACGCATTGACAGATACGAAAGACATATACTATTACATCAATGTTTCATATATCATTGCTGCAGCACCGATCGTTACTGAAGTTTTAGATACATAATTTAAATCAAAAATATGTTAGTACTTTATCTGTTCAAGTTCAAATACTCTCATACACACACATATATGTACATGGAATTACCCAATTAAAATTTGATCAGTGACATTATCTCGCGGGTACCAGTTGTCTTCTTCCACAAGTAAATATGTTGATGACATTTTTTGCTGTTGGTTTAAACGATCTGTATATCAGAATCAGATTATTACATGTTGTTTAAAAAAAAAAGATGTATTATCGGTCGTCCTACTGTCTATATCACTCTGTTCAGCTCTTAATATTATTCCATATCACGGCTTTGTTACGTCAAAGTCGTTGACCCGGCCTTAATAATTTTGACCCGTACATATCAGCGACGTCAAAATGTTTGAATCGACGTTGATAAGTTTGACCCGAACTTATTAAGTCAACTTCCGGTTGCTGGTGAAACTAGGAAAACATTTCCGAAAGACGCAAATACAACCCAATAAATCGGTTATTAGTTTATCTGCATATTGATATTGTAAAATATAAGCTGCTCGACACAATATGAAGGCTTTTTGATCTCTTTCGCTGTGCTCACTCGACAAACAACTGCATATTGTGACTCGCAGCTGATATTTGACATTATCAACATGCAGACAACCAGATAATCGGTACTTATTAGCCCAAGAACATTTTTTTAACAGAGGAGAAAAACCATAGTTTTTGTATTTTGTGCATCCCACTTGTATGTTGTCACTGAACACGAACCATTGAAGGGTATTTTCCGGAATTTGCCGAGTGACGACGAAATTCAACCCGATAACGTTACGAAAAGGCATATACTTGACGTATTAAATATTACTAAAATTTTACAGTTTAAAGCATTGAAAAATATAAAAATGCTATGAAAGGATTACTAGGTTTATTGACCTGGGCCCAGTTGTTCAAAAGTGTCGTTAAGCTGAAAATTTAACTGATTAATTAAACATTTTCCCATCAATCCCCAAAATTCTTCCACTTCCTGTTTAACAATGGCTGAACAACAAACCCCCAACAAGAAACTACCAAGAATTAGAGGGACTAATTTCACAATTATGGAAGTGAATTTGATCAGTAGAAGAGTGGTGGAGGAGCTAGGGTTATTGAGAGGAAAATTTGGCCCTGACATAACTGCAGATGCAAAAAACAAGATGTGGGCCAAGATTACAGATGAGGTGAATGCTCTGGGGGTCAGTTACAGGAAACTTTCAACTGTCAAAACCAAATTCAGGAATCTAACCCGAGATGCCAAGAAAAAGTTTACAAACGAGAGAAAGGAGAGAAATATAACAGGAGGAGGACCAGCACCAAAACCCATAAGTATGGCAGAGGAAAACATCATCAATGTAATGAAAGATACATCCTCCTTCAAGGGAATAGACGGTGGCATGGAGGCCTCTGTAGGTTGGTATTTGAGAAATAGTAATATTACGGAATTTTCATTCCTTTGTTTCGCCTAAATTTGTCTATTTTTATTGTTTTCTTTATTAAAGTTACAAAGAAAACCCCAAAACTAAAGCAGTCGTCTGCTATGACAGTAGGATATCCTTTTTAAAGAAATTCCCTGCAGACGTCGCCAATGTTCTAAAAATAGATTCATGTATTTTGCGATTACTTAGTATGACATTCATGTTACCTTTTATTTATATAATTCCTTTATTTCATATTGTTGAAAGAACCACCATCTACAAAACAAATTGTGGTTCACGATGGATAAGATGGTAATTAAATGCTGAAGTTTTCTTGCCATGGCTTTATTATGGCGGTCAATTTTGCAATGCCCCTTATGTCAAAATTTGCCCCATTGAAAAAAATAAATAAAAAAAAGTGCGGTAAAAATTCCATACAAAATTTATTTACTTCCTGATATAATAATTATAAAATTAATATTAATTTGTTGATACTATCTTAAAGGCACTTGCAATGATTAAATTTCCACGGATATTTGACATGTCTATAGTCCTTTTCAAAATAGCATGCAGTATAAAAACATAATTGAGTTATCTTTCTTTGTGTCTTATCATCTTAAAAGTTATGGATTTTTTTTCAGGGATTTCTCACCTAGACACCTGTAACAGCAGACACTCACAAGGTGTGTATATATATTACATGATTTATATATAATACTATAAATTGCTTAAGAAATTGTGTTTCATAGATATTATGAAGATTTGGTCTGAATGCCTATGAGACTTTATTATTATGCATGAAATTCAAGTTTCTACAAATCTAAGAAGTGCAATCAATTTGTCAACTGATTTAATATATTAAGCCTTGAAATAGTAACTTATAAACAGTTCCATATGCATGGTTTTCATAATTGTATAGCAAACATGCCAAATTATGTCTGATCAGTTCATAATGAAGGTTTATAGAAAGCAAGGATTGTTTAGCAAATTTCAGTCACTATGTTATTTTACAAGTATTCCAGATCTGTAAACTGTACTGTCAAATAAATGTTTTATATATTGATATGCAAATTTGGGAAGAGAGAAACAATTGGAATAATTGTATAATTTGTTCTATTATGAAGAGTATATATAAAGTATCAATTCACTTCTTTAAATAAAACAAGTCTTTTTACATTATTTTCAGACAGCATAACATCTGACCAAATGTTTACAGTTGAACCCATCTCACCAGTTCCAGCTCTGAATGGTTCTCCAACATGCCAGACTGTTGATGGTATTTATTACTTAGATAATTTCATTAATGGTTTAGTAATTTTCTTTATTTTGCATTTTATATAAAGTTGCAATGATAAAGCATAAGTTTTGATAGAAATAAGTTGACAATAATATATTATGACGTTGCATGTGAAAAAAAATCTTAATAAAAAAAAATCTTCTATTTATTTTATTTTTATGTAACAGTATATTTCAAGTTTAATCAAAATCTTTATGTAAAACAATTGTCAACTTGTAGATTTACCATCTTCTGTGGAGAGTATCTGGATAAGGAGACTGGAGCAGGTTCACCAGAGAAATGAGGAGTTAGCACTTTCTAGTGCTACTGTTCATGCCAGCCTACCTGTACCTGTACCTGCACAAAAACAGACTTGCACTCAGCAACCACCAAAACCCAGGTATGTGTTTCATATGTTAAAATACAGCACTGTCTATGATGTATTTACACAAGTTGTTTAGCGAGTCTGATGAGAATAACTTTTTCCTACAGATTCCAAGTTTGTTTTAGAATAAATTATTTTGTAGGGAATCACTGAAGCATGACTGGATTGGGCACCCCTTAGGTCAGACAGTAAGCCCCCCCCCCTGAAGTTCTGGATCTGCCACTGAGTGACCATGATTAGAATGGAACAATTGAGTTCTCACAAGCACATTCACTATTTTCAGATTTTGTTAGTCCCTGTCCCAATTGGGGAGACTGTAAAACAGTATATGACTTGGGTTGCAGTCTGTTTAATTTTTGTTTTTAGTTTATGTGTCATTATTCATTTTTTTTAATTGTTCCACATTTGTCTTGTCAAGTCAGTTATTTTATAACAGCTAAACAGTATTGGGTTTCCTCATTGTTAAAGGCTGGGAATCGTAATATTAATATAACAAAATCTGTGTCATTTTGGCTCTTTGATTGAATAATTGTCTCATTGGCAATGATATAATATTAACACGTCTACTAAATATTAAGTTAGATTTTAAAATAAAAATACCAAATAGTAAAATTTCTATATTTCAGTGAAAGTTTGCAGAAGAGGAAAACAAAGAGGACTGCAGATGATGTGTATGAGCTGCAGTGTCTTGTTTTAGAAAGTGACCTCAAAAGAAATGAAATACAAATGGAACTTTTCCAAAGACAAATGCAATTTTACAACATGATGATGCAGAAGAAAAGTATTGAAAGTGAAAACATGATTTTAGATGCTCTTTTAAATACAGAAGCTTAGTCATAATTAATTTTTATTTATTTATTTTTCTGTGTTGATGATTCTTGTTCTCTTATTCCATTGTTATTGATAAAAAAAAGTATTAAAAGATGTTGTCATGATTTATTTTTGATTGTCAATGATTAAAAAATGTTGTGGAAATATGATCTCTAACAGCTCTTCCATCTTGATGACCATTGAAATGTTCCCCAAGATCACCATCATTGCCTACAATTACTCCATCATCTTCAATGTCTGGTTCATTCAACAAAATGCATATATTGTGGAGTATAGCACAAGCAATTATTATTTTGCATGCCTTGCCCGGTTTCATTCTTATCTGAAATTTAAAAAGAAAATCATAACTTAATTTATTAAACTTAATAATTGTCTTCTTGTCAGCATTTTGCTAAAGTAGTATTTTATAATATTTCAAAAGTTGGCATTGCATGTATGTATGTATAAAAACAGGAAGCTGTGATATCACAGGTATGAGTGGCAATGGGACCCTTTGCTGTTGTGAAAGTAATGAAATATAAAAGTTTACAGTATGATATTCAACATTGGAGCCTATAGTAAGCTATAAATAGAACTACATAAAATGTGTCTATAGTGGTTTACCATGCATCACATTGTGGTAAGCATTTCAAAAGATGTTGTACTTTTATATATTAGTTAACTGTTAAAATTAATGTTGTCCAAGTGTTGTGTTAGTAGCACTTTAAATACCATTCATCTCTTGATTGTGGTAAGTTTTTTATACATCAATTGCTGGATTATTTAGTTTTCCAATTATATATACTATATACATTTTCCCCCTTTAATCAAACTTCCATTTGTGATATGGAACCTTGTGGTACAATTTCAGAGAGATGCATACAATATAAATAAACAAGTAATTGTCTGGAAAACTAGAAAAATGCTTGTTTGGCCTCTATTTGCATGATTTGGCCCCTAAGTCATAAACAGTTGGGACCAAAACACCTCAAAACAAACCTTATGTACCTTTCTTTTGGAGTATTAAACCTTTTGGTAAAACATATGAATGCAAATATAATAACGAAGATGTGGTATGATTGCCAATGAGACAACTCTCCACAAGAGACCAAAATGACACAGAAATTAACAAATATAGGTCTCTGTATGGCCTTCAACAATGAGAAAATAATTTGCTTCTACTGAATACAACAACATTAATTGTCCCAAATATATCCCTTTGCCTCAACCCCTGAAAAGATTTGTTTTATCACTGATCATTCACATAAAAAATTATTCTATTATACTTTACCTCTGAGTGTAATATATTGAACCGTCTCTTCAGCCTCCCAAATGTTCTCTCTATCACACTTCTGGTTGAACAGTGGCATTTGTTGTACTTTTTTTGATGATCTTGTACAGGATCCTGGTATGGGGTCATCAGAAATGGTCGACAAGGATAACCACTATCCCCAAGCAATACACCATTTGCCCATCCACCATTTTCTTCCATGTAGGTACACACCTATAAATAAAGGTTTATATTTCTTTTTACAACAAATATTTTGTTAAAACTACCATTTATATAATTAAATTGATATATTCAGCTTTAAAGAGGAGTCACATTTAGAAAACCTAAAATCATGTTGAGCAAGACTATTTTTCAATATTCCTTTTTCAGTTTTTATACATCAATAATTTTAAACATAGACACCCCTTAACAGTAATTTATTGCTTCTTTATATATATAGAATTATTGATTTGAGTGGTAGAAAGCGAATATGACTAATAAAAGATGACAAACATCATGAACATTGTAATAAAATACATACCTGTGAAGTCCTGAATATGTGGGAATCATGACTGCTACCTGGCCAGTTTGCATTGATGTTTGTGAATTTACCTGCAAAATGTAAAAGATTATATATAATCTTTAGAAAAAAAATGTTTTAATAGCATAAACAGATTTATTGTACAATTTTAATGCATAAATAAGCTAGGCCATTAGTTTTCTAGTTTCTAATTGTTTTACCTTGTCATTCCAGGGCCTTTTATAGTTAATAGGCTGTAGGGGTTTTGTTCATTGTTGAAGGCAGTATGGTGACCTATAATTGTTATTTTCTGTGTCCTTTGGTCTCTTGTGGAGAAATGTCTCATTAGCAATGTTACCACATCTTCTTTTTTTTATATGTATAGACTTACAAATTTTGACTCAACTATATTGTTTCAAACTAGGAACCATGATATCAAATTAAAAGTTGTAATGCATGTTGCATAATGCATAAATGTGCTGGTCCAGTCATCAGAGCAACATCAAATTATAAATTGTACAAAAGCTAGGGTACTCTAGGTTAATGTTTCTTTCTTTTGGATTGAAAGGGGGAAATTTAAGAAATATATCAGAAACAGCAGTGGTGGATACAGGATAGGGAAACCTGCCTTTTAAGATTAGTAATGTATTTAAAAGGGGACATATGGTTGGAGCTCCCCTTTAGGCTTTATCTTATGTTGGGAACCCCCTTTTTGGAAATGGCTGGCCCCTGAACAGAATCTTTTTCTCATTAAAGAAAACTAATATCTTCTTTTAATATTTGACTTACCAATATTTTAAGTTATCTTTAGTAGGTAAACCATATAAAACCCTAACCATGTCCTAGATGATCCTAGATGAACTGAGTGAAAGTGAAAGTGAAAGTGAAAGTAAAATGTTCTTTTCTGAGAAACAGACTATAGGGGTCCCAGTCACACTGAAAAGTTGATACCAGTTTATTATTTACGAAGGTCAATGTCATATAAGATGAGAAATGTTTTACCTTTGGCATCACACACAGCCTGCACATTTACAGAGTGTACCCCTTTCCTATTAACAAATGATGCTTCATCTTCTGATGGAGCCTGGATACGGACGTGTGTCCCATCTATTGCCCCTAGCACATTTGGGAAACCACTTAGACGGTAAAAATCTCCTCTTGTTTCGTCCACATTCCTTGGCCACTTGATGAATTGATCCCGTTTGTTACAAAGTGATGTCAACACATCAGACACAATACGCGAGACAGTTCCCTTGTGCAAACAGACCAAAAACATACAATTAGGGAGATCGTTTAAGAACAAAAAATAAAATGTGTATTTACTGGCGTTTGTTTACATATTATTCAAAAATTAACAAATTGAAATTATCATTCAAACATCAGTCAAAGATCATTATAGCAATTGATTAACACAATTTTACTAATGTTTACTTAATTCTAAATCATATATGATAAATATATAAATGAAATCTTACCTATTGTGTCTCCAACTACTTGCAAAAAACTGCCTGTAGCTAGAAATCTCAGGGTCACCATGACCATCTGTGGTACAGTGAGAGCATGGTTTCTCTTTGTTTTTCTTGTAATATCATCACTGACAAAATTAGAAATGAAATTAATTCCCTCTCTACCAAATCGATACCATTCTCGTAACTCCTCATTTGACAAATTCAAAGAAAGGTCATCTTTCAGGCGAAAATGCCTTTCTTTTCTGTGAGGTGGAACAGGTACTTGTCTAAAGGCGGCCATATTTAACAATAACTTAAATATTTAATCGACTTCCCAGAAGTTGTTAAAGTTAACGACTCGTTATCATTATTTTTGTCGTTAAATTTTTTTAACAACAGTTAACGAATTTGTTAAATTTAACGACACTCTAACGATACTATAACGACTGCGTTAGCTTAACGACACTTTTGAACAACTGGGCCCAGATTCTTAAGAGTTTCTTCAGCGGGCTGATAAAGGAATCTTTAATGACTGCTTCTGGAATGTATCACATGCCTTTCCGTTAATTTCCTTGACGTTTATCACATGCAACTTCGTGCATTTCCGGTAATTTGTTCGAAACGACAACACAGTACGGAAAACTGCAAGGATTCTTTGAAAAACTAAGGAACTTCTTATCCCAGACATAGGTTACCTTAGCCGTATTTGACACAATTTTTTCGAAATTTTGGATCCTCAATGCTCTTCAACTTTGTATTTGTTTGGCTTTATAAGTATTTTGATATGAGCGTCACTGATGAGTCTTATGTAGATAAAACGCGCGTTTGGCGTACTTAATTATTGTCCTGGTACCTTTGATAACCAATTAAGACTTTTCACAAAATGATTGAGGAGCAGATTTCAAATTAGAACATGCTAATTGTTGTGACAAGTTAAATAAAATGCTTGTAATATCAATAAAAACAACTAAAGTTAAGATTTGAATTTGGTTGTCTGTAAATTATTATTTAAAAATTCGTAGAAAGACAAAATTTTAATTGATAGTTTTTATCTATATTCCTTCTGCTGAAGTATATGATACAAAGATAATTACATGTCATTTTTCATATCAGACCCTTTATTAATTTATCGTATCTCGGTCATGATATCAGCCCTCGCGTCTGTTGCACTTGGGCTGATACCATGACCTATAATTTCGTGATATTATCATAATGTCAAAATCATAAGTTATTTACGCAAAGTATAATGTGTCTCTGATATATCTAAAGTATGTAATTCAATACAGACCCGTATTAATGTGAATCGTTATTGTAATCAACTTAAATTTTTTCCCAATACATTCAATATGTCCATCTCTCTTTTTCAAATAATGTTTTGAATTTAGTTGAATTTGTTTATTGCTTCCAGCAAAATGGTTGACTCAGGGAAAATCTGCTTTTGGTATCTTCAATGAGTTTATTTGAAATCTAAGGGATACTGATGAGTGTAATAATTTAACTTTTGTATTCAATATCATTATTACAGTTATATGGTTATACTAAAAAGTTGGTTTAAAAGACACTTACTTTTATTAGTTTTAATGTTACATTTCAATAAAGAAAGAAAAGGATTTTATCATGTAGTTCAAAACTTAACAAAATGTTGAACATAAAAGAACATTAAAAAAGGAAAGTCAAAATCACAAACACAACAAATACATGTAAAACAACTGTCATTTCCTGACATTGAACATGCATTTCCTTATGTAGACAATTGTGGATTAAACCTGGTTTTATTGCTAGCTTAAATTTTCACTTGTACAACAGTCGCATATGACTCCATTATATAAACAACAATGTTCAAGTAGAATAAAAAAAACATTCAGGTACACCAGTAAACTCAGTGCTACAATCAATTCAAATCAAACAACCATGTCAACAAGGAAAACACAATTGTATGAAGACACTCTATAGACAATGCACAGAAGAAAAAATGAAAGACAAAAATAAAATAAAATTACCATAGCACAATTACCCAATAAGCTTTTCATAGATACCAGGATAAAAAAATTATATTTACATCAGATGCGCGTTCCGTCTTAAAAAGACTCATCAGTGACGCTCAAATCAAAAAATGTTTAAAAGGGTAACTAGAGTACAAAGTTGAAGAGCATTGAAGACCAAAACTTCCTAAAACGTTTGCCGAATACAGCTGAGGTAATCTATTTCTGAGGTAGAAAAGCCTTAGTTTTTACAAAAATTCTAAGTTTTGTATCCTGTAGTAGTCTAAAATCGTTCATCTTGTCAGTTCGTTAGGTATTTGTGTTTGAACTTAACACACGGGGAAACTCCGCATTGACGTCACTACGCTACTTCCGGCGTAGAAAAACAATGTAGAATACGTTTTTTCTGCACTTTTGAATAAAAAAACATTTCTGAAGGTAAGTTTTCATTGTTGTTCTCAATTATTGCTAAAAAATGCCAAATTTCTAATGCCCGTTTCAATCCCGACTTCCGAATGTCTAAAAACATTCTAGAACTTCACAAAATCCCCATTCCGGCCTCCATTGCTTTGTGTACATTCCATTCAGCGTCATCAATCTTGTGGCAGGCAATACAGGTCAAGCAAATCGTATTTTTAGGAATTTTAAAATGACATGCTCCTTTCGTCTTTCGCGATTTTCCCGCGAAAAAAGCCCAACCAAAATGAAAGGAAAACTAATTGAAAAAACGATGCCCATGCCATAATTTTGTACAGGAATATAGAGTAGGTTAATGAAAAATAATTTACATTTATTTTTCATAGAATTTTCTTTTTATTCATTATAAAAAGATCGATATTCTGACCATCATGACTGTAGATAAATATTCATACAGAATTCCATTGATGTCAAAAGGGATGGCAAAAAAAGAGTTTTCCTGTTGAATAAAACCCAAAATTATTGCAAACTATTTTGAAGCAATATCCCACAAAGAAATAACGTAATTGCCGTAGACTGGAAAATCCCCTAATTGACAGTAGAGCAATTTGATTGGGTAGAACGAATTGACATCACGTGATTTTGACGCCATTGAAATTTAAATGTAAACAAACAAGGTCAGAAGGTTCAGTATGGGACAGCATCGTACATTTAGTTACTGACAAATAATTATGAGTTACCAAGCTTGACAATGCATGGTAATAAAAAATGAAAGCTAAGTGTACAGAAAAAATAAGAAAAAAATAGCATTAGGATAACGACTTATCATTACACCTGGATAACATATCAATGATAAATCAAGTCAACACAGAAGTGCTGAATACTGGGCTGTGATACCCTCGGGGAAATAAATCTCCACCAGCAGTGGCATCGGCCAGTGGTCGAGCGACGCATAAAGGTTATTACTAAAATTGAATTAACAGCAGCAAAGGATTAAAATATACAAAGACCAATAAAAAGAATACAATAGCAAGCAAAAAAAAAAAAAAAAATGATATTCAACGTTTTCATCTGCAAAAAAGGTAAAATAACAAACATATGGAACTCCGAGGAATATTCAAAATGGAAAGTTTGTAGTGAAATTACAAAAGCAAAAGCTCAAACACATTAAACGAATGAATAACAACTGTTATACCCCTGACTTGGTACAGGCATCCCATCACGTATAATTTGTGAAGTTGATATGTAATATTGTAAGCTTTAGAATCAGCAATGCATATGATCTTTCTCGATAATACTACATGTATACTGTATACATTAATCGCATTCGTACCTGTATCACTGTAGTAACGATATAATCATACCATGTGCTTTCGGCTGCATGTTCTTTATGATTTACAATAAGTCGAACTTACATTACGTACTTTATCTAACACCCAATGTGGCGTGATACCTATAGCTTACAACTTTAAACAAAACCACTTGTTCCACATACCTCGAACCTATAATGCCCTTACTGTATGGCACTTGCAATTCTGCAACTTTAGGTGAAAATTTTGACATGCCTTGACAATTAAAGATGGTGGAACAAAGTTGTGGTATTGGTTGGTGCTAACTCCCATCGTCGCGTCTTCAAAGTCTAAATCTCATTTGAGAAACGGTAAAAGATCTTCTCATTTTGCTTCTTTCTTCTATTATTATTCTAGTTCCTCCAATGGACAACCCATTATTTAAAACTAGCTATGATACGTTTCTGGTTATGATTGTCTGCGTTAGTATAGATTTTTACATCCTTCTATACATTTTCCCAATTTGTTTATATTTTCGTTCATTTAGAAAACATTTCCACATGCACATCCACACATATTACCTACTTCAACTGGAACTTAAAAATCAAGAGCTGTCCAAAATATGTGAATCTGATTTCTAGTGACGTCAGAGAAAGTTTACATATGTCAGAAGTATAAAGAAAAACACATATTCAAACAAATATCTACATATAAGGAAATTTAATGTAAATAAATTTAGAGAATAAGGTCAATAGTTAAATAAAGTAGCTTTTTCAGCAAATTGTTCATATTTTTCGTCGTGATTTGACTGCATAGCATAAAGTTAGAAAGTACTGAAACGAAAACTTCATCATATAGTTGATTAAACTTTACCACTACTTCATACGAGTTACGCACTCTTTGTTTTCATGCTTAGGAAACATATCTTTGTACTTGTCATTAACGTCTTAACCGACAACTTTTTCTTCGCAGCTTTCATTTTAGTTTCAACAAAAAGAATTGACAAATATTGCCGCTGTATGTTGATCAGAAAACTTATGAACAAAATGATACATCTAGGAAAGTTTAAAGGCACGACTGAACCTAGATATAAAAAAGTTATATGCATTTTATTCAGAAAATAAAAACTTACCTGCGTGGATTTTGATGTGTATTTAAGCAAAGTAATCAGACACCTGAGTTTCAGTTGATATGGTCTACTCAGTTACAGTTTAAATCAACTTTGCATATATTGTTTTGCCCTATATTTTAAATGTAAATTAATACATGTCACAACCTTTATTATATAAGAGGAGGGGATCTTCTCAAAACTCTTAAACAACTCTGTTTATGTTGACACTTTCTACAGTAATGCAAAAATAAATTAAGATCAAAATCAAGTTTACTTTTTGATATTCTGAAAATTAAAATGAATTTAGATTTTATTTATCTATCATGCTTTAAATCTGTTTCAGATTCACAGTTGTGTCAGTACTCAGAGTGAGATGTGTGCTATCAATATAGTCACTTTTGCCGAAAAAAGTTGTTATGACCATTTACATAATAACCGCAATTTTTACTTCAATCGAAAACTCTATGTATATATGTTAGACTCAGATCGACGTCCGGTCTCTTGTCGACGTCCATTCCTCAAATAGACGTCCAAATCTGACGTCACATTGAATTTCTCAAATCGACTCAATTGTTTGATCCTCTAATGTATTTCCAAAACGAGATCCAATTGATTGTAGTCTTCTCTAATCGATGTCCATTTTAAATTAATAATAAAATCATAAATTGCTGCACTTACACTTATACATGTACTTGCATATTGATAAATTGTATGTGAGTTTACGTAAAAAAGAAACCAACGACATATGTGTAGGGCAACACTCAGTCATCAGCAATGGACAAAATAAAGAATTAATGACAACTGTTTTAGAGTACCGGGGTATTATAATTTGGATATTTTTCAACAAATTCATTAGTTTTGCACCTGGATTGAAAAATATTGGCATTATGTTTTGATGTTGTGCTGTTACACCACTGTTCCAAGTTAGGGGAAGGTCACACACATGGTAAACCCAGCCAAATATTTTATGTATCTAGAGTTGGTGTTCGTTGGTCTATGTCTTCATATGTGTTTTTCGGATTTTTTTCGTTATAATTTAGTTTTTAGTTCTATAATAAATGTTTTTAATATATGTTTCATGTCGTGGCCTTTAATTGCCGACTTTATCATTGTTGATTGACGTACGATTGCCTTTATATACAAGAAAATTTGGTATGAGTGCCAATGAGATAACTTTCAATCCAAGTTACAGTTTATAAAAGAAAACCATTATAGGTCAAAATACGGTCTTAAACACGAAGCCTTGGCTCACACCAAACAACAAGCTATAAAGGTAAAGCGTTATATAATTGCTTACGTCCACTTCATTTGAACTCTGGTGTATATTTGTCCGACTTGCAATCACACCACATCTCATTGTTCTTAATAAGCTCTTAAATTACATGTTGTCATTTTATTTTGCCATGTGATTAGGGACTTTCTGATTTAATTTTTCTCGGAGTTCAGTATTTTTGTGATTTTACTTTTTACATAAAAAATAAAATGACAACCTGTAAACATTGGTAATACATTAAAAAAAAATTATTTTAATATATTTTATTTGTCACTAATTCTATGTGTTGGTTGTACAAACATTGACCTAGAACTGTCTATACTAATCTCTCGGGCAATCCAAATTTAAGTTCTGTTATTTCGGCAGTTTTGTTCATTTGTTTAAGATGTATATCCGTTTGATACGGCATGTTGATCCAAAATGTCTCCGCATTTGGATCGTTCCATAGGTCCATTAAAACGGACGTCGATTACAGAAGCTAATAATTGGACGTCGATTAGCAAAATGATTAGAGGAGCCAAAAATTGGACGTCGATTAGATAGAGAAAAGAATTGGCCGTCGATTTGGAGTCTTATTTTACTGTTACGTCAGCATTGGACGTTGATTTGAGGAACGGACATCGATAAGAGACCGGACCTCGATCTGAGTTTTACATATATATATTCAACATGTTTATATATGCATATTCTGTTGCACATTTCAGTAACTAAGTTATCTCGGTTAAGATATTTAAATGGACTTGGAATGAATTTTAAACTTTTTGAAATATGCTATTGCCATAAATATCTCTTTTCATATTTACATTTCGAGCTGATAAATATTTACTAACTATAAATTATATATGATCTTTTGTAATGTACAACTTGTAAGACCTACGCCTTGTAAGTGACGTTTAAATCTTTATCTTTGTCTTTTTTTCAAACAATATGACACAAGAAATAAAAATTAAATACTATAATCAAAATATTAAATCGTGTACAATATCAATCATGCTCATGAAAAATGTTAAAACCAATAACACATGCGAAAACACAAAGAATATATATCAATATGACCGTGCAGACAGAGCCTCGTAGGAATAAATCAGCATGTGCAATATAAATGACATTGCATTGTCGATATAAATCAAGAGTAGATATTGCTTTAGGACCGGGTTAATACGGAAAAACATAGACAATTAAAATTTTGAATTCAGGTGTTGTTTCCTGTACATCATTTTCTTTTATTGTTTCTTTGTTTGTTATTGTATTGTGTTATTGCGCCTCTGTCCTGCGGCGAGCTGCTTCATATGTTAAACCACACATTTTCCGTATGTACCCGTCCTATATCAGGATCCTGTTATTCGGTAGATCTCCTTATTTTGCAGCGTAACATTTTAGTTTTTCATTAATGTATTTGTACCTAAATTGGGTCGTAAGCCATCTCGTTTGAAAAGTTTCATATTTGTCGTGTAGAGGCAGTATATATATGGCAATGCGGTTTGACTTTAAGTTATAATTGAAGTCCTGGCGATGACGTATAACTGATTATGTCTGGATAATTTGGTCTCTACTGGAGAGTGATATCTTATTGGCAATCAAACCATAGTTTTGGGTCTGTAATTGAAGTCAATGTAATAAACTCTTTGACTGAAATTAAAACTTCGGTTTTGGTTAACACAGTAAACAATGTAATACTTGTAAACTGTTTATGTGAAATCAGAGTTCTAACAATTTGAAATTTTCAACATTAAATGATAAACTTAATTATTGAAATCAGTGTTTTACAATTTTCTTTTGAGAACATATAGTAATTATAGATAACAGGCCTTTTATTTGGCAAGACAGACGGTTGTTTCGTGTTAGTCAGTGGATAAAAAACAAACAGTCAGACAGAAAAATCAAATATGAAATTGAAAGTCATTGAAACAAAATGATTGTGCTAAAATGGCTATGGTATTTATTGTGTTTTTTTTTAGCATTAAAGTAATATAGCTTACCTTGATGTTAAAAAACTATGCTTTTGACATATAGGAACTTAATACCAAATACATAACCTATGGATCAATATTTTGTAGGCGTCATCGATAACAGTTAAAAATCGGATTTGGGTAACCATTGAAACAAATGGAAATGTACACTAAAAATACTCTATGTAACTTTACATGTGAAATGACAAGAAAATGCAATTGTTTTGCATTGATAAAATCTTAGTTTACTAATATGTAGAATTATATTTCGTTTTGTATAAAAATGTGACAATGCATTCGTTCAGAAGAAATATTCCTATTGAAAACATTTATAGAAAAAAAAATGTAAATTATCACATCGTCGTACCTGTTGTTTTTTTTAAAAATATAATTGTTTATTTACGAAATTGAGGTAGAAAGGTCTTCTTTTTTTTGTTCTCTAAACAATTGGTTTTTGATTATTATTTTTTTTTTCATTCTTTCACCAAATCCTTTCTTTTGCCAGATGTTGCTTTGATGGTTTAGATATTATATCGAACAGTTATTCGTTCTTATGTTGTACTGTTATACCACTGTCCCAGGTTAGGATCCCGCTAACATGTTTAACCCCGCCACATTATTTATGTATGTGCCTGTCCCAAGTCAGGAACCTGTATATTCAGTGGTTGTCGTTTGTTTATGTGTTACATATTTGTTTTTCGTTCATTTTTTTTACATATATAAGGCCGTTAGTTTTCTCGTTTGAATAGTTTTACATTGTCTTATCGGGACCTTTTATAGCTGACTATGCGGTATGGGCTTTGTTCATTGTTGAAGGCCGTACGGTGACCTATAGTTGTTAATGTCTGTGTCATTTTGGTCTTTTGTGGATAGTTGTCTCATTGGCAATCATACTACATCTTCTTTTTTATATTGGAGACATTTTTATTGTTAGAGATATCTCCCGTAACACTTGTTATATTATCTCCTTCGTTACTAAAAAGATAATGACAAAATTGATTTTCCTATTTATTTTTTACGTCCTTATTTATTTGAGGCTAATTTGGATCAAGCGATCTGGAGAAATCTTATAGGAGTCTTGACTTTAACCAAATAAATTAGTTGTTATACTTTTGCTACTAATAAACCGTTTAACTAATGAACCTATAGCTATTTTATTTATTGTCCTTGGGGTCTTAACTTACAAAAATGAATAAAAGAGATAAATAATAAAAAAAAAAACTTATGCAAAATGTTATTGTGATGAAGATAAAATACATTGGTCTGAAACAGTCCATTGGCATCTAATGGAAGTTAACAGTGCATTGGCATCTAATGGAAGTTATTGCCCCTGAAATGTTTAAGTTCAAGGTAAATTGATAACTGGTTCAGTAAGACCCTTTTTTGGCCCCAAAATATATCAGTTTTACAAAATTGTGAAAATGTAATCTTTAAGCTACTTTTTCGAAAGTAAAATGCTTCTGCTACATAAATATGGGCGGTTTTTGACAATACAAAGCACACATATCGTGTACAAGCATCATTAAGTCATGCTAAATTACTGAAATCTTCACAATTTTAGCATTTTAGTTAAATTTTAGACGGTTTCCGTCCAAAATGAAAGTGGCCGCATTCGTGTTCATTCGTAATATTGAAATGTAAGTTGTATTTGATAATAATACAAAACATAAATAAAGGTTGAGGATGAACACGGATAATGCCACTTTCATTTTTGACAAAAACTGTCTGAAAATTGACGTGTTTTGGTATATTTGATAGATTTTTCATATTTAAGCTTCAATGACCAAATCAGTTAAAATCTTCCACATAAACTAATCGAATCAATTGAGATAGACACTTAAGTGTTTAAAAAGTGTCCACAAATTGTCGTTAGATGAACCTGAAATTTGAGGCCAAAATCGGCTTTTACCGAACCTACTTCTTTGTTTTTAAAAAAGACTTTTGGTCTTTTGTAAAATGTTTGGTATAATCTGAAAAATATGTAAGTTGAAAGTGATCTTGAGGAGACATGAATTAACTTTTGCACTTTTTTCATGGTTAACGAGAAACCATTTTTTAATAGGCATACATCAACCTGTCATTGGAACCCGGAAAATGACCTTCAGCCAACCAAAAGTAGCTGGTTATTTACATCTGTATAGTTCTTATCTGCAATTCAATAAAATAATACTTGGCAAAACGCAATAAACAAAACTTGCTTAGATTCTTACGCAACACACGTCATTGCAAAGCTGCTTACATACTCTTTATTTTCCCTTATTTGACCTTCAAGCAAGGACTTATGGTGGTACTAAACACCTTGACCAAAATTGATTAGGCTTGTTTAATTTTCACAAAATTTAAACAAAAACAATACGTTGACCCTTTGACACAATCAAATAATTTTCGAAAAACGTGAACCACACACTTAAACGGAAAACTTTTCTTGGATATACACTGGCGATCACTCATAACTTCTCATCAGATCTGTTAGAAATGTAAGAACTGTTCTAGGACAGTATGAAGAACTGTCATCCTAACACCTTTGGACAGTTCTACCTAGAACTGATTCTGACAGTTCTACTCCAGAACGGTTTTAGACGGTTCTACGGCTAGAACAGATATACGAATATAACAGCAGTGACGCCATTTAGAACTGTTCTACAATCCTGACTGATTTGGTAAGTTCTACGGCAAGAACAGTTTTAGACAGTTCTGCTGACAGTTCAACAGTTAGAACTGATTTGTACAATTCTGCTGACAGTTCTACGACTAGAACTGATTTTGACAGTTCTACCTAGAACAGTTTTAGACAGTTCTATATATATTTTTTTCTGAAGTTCAGACGCCGAAAACTTTATTGATTCCAGCATTTTGTGTTGGAGAATACTCATTGTCATCCTTTGATATATCTTTTCAGCCCTTCCCAGGCCAATATAATCATTTTAAAAGTCAAACTACACATGAAACATGTATACGACTGAGTAACAACGGTTCTATTTATTTCTGATTTAAAAAGTTTTATATATTGTTAATTCAGAAATTATTACGAGGTTTTCAATATTACGAAAAACGCGACTAGGTGGTAATAGCAATAATAAGAACTCGAAATTTTATGTATTTTTTTATAACGCAATAATTAATCTTGCATTTTTTTGTAAATGTCTGCACTTATGATATATGCTTGCAGTAATTTCTGAATTTACAGTATTATATTTTGATAGATGCATTTAGAGAGTAAACCGTTAAAGTTCGCGTCCGAGTGAATACATTGATAATGTAAACACAGACACCTGATAGAAAAGAACGATATGTTTTCTCATCTGTACATATTTAAAAAAAAAGTTCAAAAAATATAAATGAACATGAAACCAAAGACGAAATTTGATAAGGATGTTTTTTTCTTCTCTAAAGTAAACATGGAACTCATTATTACATTAATGTTTTACAATCCCTTTTAATATTAAATAGACAATATAACTTCTATTTTTTGGTACGGCGGCTAAGATGGTTATATTTATAACAATCTCTTTTATTCATACGTACATCAGCTTCCAAGATTATTCACAATAGAAGATTTAAAAGTAATGTTACCCATTATGTGAATAAAGACATGAAAATAGTGTTAATGACTTCAGACATTTGCAAGTTAAAATGTAGAACCATTTAAAAATAAAAAATATAGCATTCTCGTCATCTTAATACAACAAACATGAATTAATGCATATAAAATTAAAAACCAATTGTTCAAAGAACAATTGAAGGTCTTTCCACCAATAAGGATCTATTTTGATATGAAAATATTAAAATTCAGTTGAAAATGTCAGTTCCTATGGCTAAATGATATATAAATATGAATTTCAAGCAAAGGTCAAAATCTAGAACGTCCAATTAACCTATGACCTTGACCCCAATTTCAAGGTCATAAACCAAGGATCCCAAATTAAAAGACCCTAGGTCTGTATTATGTATGGTTCATGAGTAATATCACTTTACGCATAATTCTAAATATAACAGGGGCAAAAATCCCATTTATTCTCTTCGCACCCTTCCAATCAAAATTTATAAGTTACGACATGTCGCAACTAACAATTTAGTAAAAATAATTTGTTGAAATCTTATAAGGTTAATGAAAAAGAGTGAAAATAAGCAAAAATCAAAATTTAGAATTTGACCTTGACCTTTGACCTTGACCTAATTTTCATTTTTTTGGACCAAGGATCTTAAATCAAAAGACCCTAAGCCTTTACTTTATAATGATAATGAGTTATATTACCATACAACTAATATAAGATATAAAAGGGGGAATAGTCGCATCAAATGTTTACGTACCCTTTTAACTAAAATTTACGTGATACGCCATGTCGTAACACACATTTTGTGAAAATATTTTGTCGATATCTTATAGGATTTCTGAAAATAAGAGATAACAAGCCAAAATCATATTTTTGAACATGACCTTGACCTTTGACCTTGACCTCATTTTCATTTTTTTGGACCAAGGACCTCAAATCAAAAGACCCTAGGCCTCTATCACTAATGGTTTTCCAGTAACAAATTTATTTCATTTATTTCATTACAAAAGGGGATATAACTCTCATATGGAGTCTTCGTAAAGCTTCGGTGAAAATAAAACGTAACATCCTGAGGATATAACGAGCAATTTGGAAAAATAAATTTGTCGCTTTCTTTTACGGTTGCGGAGGAGATCTGATAACAAGAAAAACAGTGTTTGGGGAGATAACTCTTACAAAGAAAAGTGTTCGGTTAAACAGGGTCAGTTTCAAAAGCGTATAGACTGAATGATGTCAGATACAAAAAAACTAAGCGACATCTTTTGAAACATTTTTACACGCAAGGAAAAAATTAGGTGGAAGAAAAAAAAATAATCAGAACAAATACAATAGGTCTTTCCACAAGAAAGGTGGAAAGACCTAATGAGATGACTCGGTTGATTTATCCATAACAAACGTACATAATACATAATAAAAGTTTATTTAAAGAGCAAAATAAATATTTCATTTTTTTTATTGGAATAAAATGCAAGTTATCTCTATTATTTTCGCAAGTCATTGTTTGAGAAATCATAAATATAACAATTTATTATGTTCCGCTTTTTAGTTCAGCGGTTTTCAGTGATTCTTGTGCAAATTAACAATTATTAAATATATGATAGGGAAACATATTATCGTCTTTTTACTTTGAAATATTTATGGAATTTACAAAGATTTAAATTCATTAGAATACAAACAATTCTAGCTGCAGTTCAACGATTGATGAAAGTACTGATCTATATAGTATTAGTCATCTTATGAAGCCTCGATGTTGTATTTTGTTGACTATTGTTTGTTGTTTGTTGTTTGTGTTTTAGTATTTTTTGCCTTTTTAGCTCACCTGGCCCGAAGGGCCAAGTGAGCTTTTCCTATCACTTTGCGTCCGTCGTCCGTCGTCGTTAACTTTTACAAAAATCTTCTCCTCTGACACTACTGGGCCAAATTAAACCAAACTTAGCCACAATCATCATTGGGGTATCTAGTTTAAAAAATGTGTCCGGTGACCCGGCCAACCCACCAAAATGGCCGCCATGGCTAAAAAAAGAAACATAGAGGTAAAATGCAGTTTTTGGCTTATAACTCAAAAACCAAAGCATTTAGAGCAAATCTGACAGGGATAAAATTGTTTATCAGGTCAAGATCTATCTGCCCTGAAATTTTCAGATGAATCGGACAACCCGTTGTTGGGTTGCTGCCCCTAAATTGGTAGTTTTAAGGAAATTTTACTGTTTTGGGTTATTATCTTGAATATTATTATAGATAGAGATAAACTGTAAACAGCAATAATGTTCAACAAAGTAAGATTTACAAATAAGTCAACATGACTGAAATGATCAGTTGACCCCTTTAGGAGTTATTGCCCTTTATAGTGAATTTTTAACCATTTTTCGTAAATCTTAGTAATCTTTTACAAAAATCTTCTCCTCTGAAACTACTGGGCCAAATTAATCCAAACATGGCCACAATCATCATTGGGGTATCTAGTTTAAAAAAGGTGTGGCTTGACCCTGCCAACCAACCAAGATGGCCGCCATGGCTAAAAATAGAACAAAAAAAATAGTGGTAAAATGTGGATTTTGGCTTATAACTCTAAAACCATTTTTTTAGCATTTAGAGCCAATCTGACATGGGGGTAAAATAATCTATTAGGTCAGGATCTATCTGCCCTGAAATTTTCAGACAAATCGGACAACCCGTCGTTGGGTTGCTGCCCTTAATTAGTAATTTTAAGGAAATTTTGCAATTTTTGCTTATTATTTTGAATATTATTATAGATAGAGATAAACTGTTAAACGCAATAATGTTCAGCAAAGTAAGATCTACAAATAAGTCAACATGACCAAAATTGTCAATTGATCCATTAAGGACTTATTGCCCTTTATAGTCAATTTTTAACCATTTTCTAAAATTTTAGTATTCTTTTAGAAAATCTTCTCCTCTTAAAATTACTTGGCCAAATTTAACCAAACTTGGCAACAATCATCATTTGGGTATCTAGTTTTAAAAATGTGTGCCGTGACCCTGCCAACCAACCAAGATGGCCGCCATGGCTAAAAATAGTACATAGGGACGAAATGTAGATTTTGGCTTATATCTCTGAAACCAAAGCATTTCGATCAAATCTGACAGGAATAAATTGTTTATCAGGTCAAGATCTATCTGCTCAGAAATTTTCAGACAAAAAAGACAACCCTGTTGTTGGGTTGCTGCCCTAGAATTAGTTATTTTAAGGAAATTTTGCAGTTTTTGGTTATTATCTTGAATATTATAATAGATAGAGATAAACTGTAAACTGCAATAATGTTAAGCAAAGTAAGATCTACAAATAAGTCAACATGACCAAAATTGTCAGTTGACCCATTAAGGAGTAATGGCCCTTTATAGTCATTTTTTAACAATTTTCATAAATTTTTGTAAATTTCTGTAAGTTTTTTGAATATATTTTCCACTGTAATTACTGGGCCAAGTTCATTATAGATAGAGATAATTGTAGCAAGAAGAATATCCAGTAAAGTAAGATCTACAAACACATAATGATCACCAAAACACAATTTGGTCATGAATTTATCTGTGTCCATTGTTTAATATGCACATAGACCAAGGTGAGCGACACAGGCTCTTGAGAGCCTCTAGTTTTCTCATGGCGTCGTCAGTTTGATATCGTCTTATGAGTAAGGATGTCCCTGCGGAAAACTTTGCAACGCATTGTGAAAGTTAATTACAATGTAACATTGTAAACAACATTTACACTCTTGATTCATATTCAACTTTTAATTGGTCGTGTTCGTATTTTTCTAGGGCATGCTGTATCACTAGTAGCAGAAATGCTCTTACCTTTTAAATGGTGTATGCTTTAGAGTGTCTTATCATGTAAAGATATATACGTCACATGAGGTACTGCACAAATTCGATTTGCAGAAGGTGGACGATAAGGAAAGGTAAAAGAAGGTCTCATACAGGTAAAAAGATCCTGGTCATCCCTCTAACTAATCATTACATTATTTACTTTCGGACGGTAGTTATTATTATTTAGTGAAACATCAGTGTATAAAGCTGACAACTGAAGGATTGAGACGTGTTGGCTTTTTGGGGCGAAAGAGGAGATTTTTCTATGTCGAAATATGTTATATGCAATGAACACCCTAAACATTTCAAAACATGAAATATCAGGCTCCCACAATTGCAAGTTATTAATTTTCACTTTTAGATTTGGTACCTTCGGACCATTTCATGTGTTATCTCGGAAAACACGAAGAGGTTATTATGAAAATAGTAAAATGTGGACTGTTTCATTAATACAGATAATCTTGAGCCGCAAAGAATTTGTCGAAATCATCAGATCACCAATCCAAAATAGTTGTATTTTAACTCTTGTCGTTGAATAAGGCTACATAAAACCTTGTTTTGTACTTTCTCATACATAAAAGATTACATGTTTGTTCTAAGTTTACTAACTGATTTTTAACATATTTTCCGTATGCTGTCCAGGGAGACTTTTAATTTTATATAAATGAAACACTAGTTTTGGTTATGGCGTATTAAATGGAGATGATCTCCTGTATTTGAATGAGAAATATGAGCATGCGTTGATCATGGGATAATGTTGGAAAATTCAGCTGCTAGCTAGTCATTGTCAATCATCAGTGTCTAAGCAGAGAGTTGATGAACCAGAGAGTTGTCAAAGAACGTCTCGTTCTAAAAATAAGTTCATCGGAAAATACCAAGACCTTTTTGATAAATAATCAGTTTACAGAAATACACGATGGTCTTGAAGTTTAGATTCTAGGTATTTATGTTGTTTATAATCTTAATTACTTGATATAGTGTTCTTTTATACGTATTTGTCTTAATCTATATTCGGAAATATTATTTTGACTGGGCCCGATATTTATACATCCCGCCATTGCTATTGTGCTAAGTTAAATTCTTATACTCTTGACTTTCTTTTTTTGGTAATATGCATTGTCTAGATGCCTTTTTTTTCTTTGTTGACCACATGTCTGTTTTTATAGTGGTTAAGATTATAAGACAATGTTTACTGCTGTACCCTTTTTTGACATTTATATCTATTATGTCTGTTTATTTTGGTTCGCACATTGTTGTCAATATAGTGAAATTTTATGCGACGGTCATAGCAGTGAGAGGTTTAGCTAGCTATTAATTCAGGTTTAAACGACCATTTTCTACAAAAGAAAATGCATGTACCAAGTCAGAAATATGACAGTTGTTATCCATCTAACATGGAGTAAAGAACACCTGTTATACAATAAAGTACAGAAAACCATTCATCTAAAAAGTACTTTAAACCATTCATCTGATAAAGTACATAAAACCATTCATCTGATAAAGTACATAAAACCATTCATCTGATAAAGTAAATAAAACCATTCATCTGATAAAGTACATAAAACCATTCATCTGAAAAAGTACATAAAACCATTCATCTGATAAAGTACATAAAACCATTCATCTGATAAAGAACAGAAAGCCTGTTATCCAATAAAGTACAGAAAACGTGTCATACAATACAATAATCTGTCATACAATAAAGTACAGAAAATCGGTCATACAATAAAGTACAGAAAACTTGTCATACAATAAAGTACAGGTGGCCTGTCATACAATAAAGTACAGAAAGCCTGTCATACAATAAAGTACAGAAAACCTGTCTTGCAATAAAGTACAGGATGCCTGTCATACAATAATTTACAGAAGACTTGTCTTACAATAAAGTACAGGTTGCCTGTCATACAATAAAGTACAGAAAGCCTGTCATACCATAAAGTACAGAAAACCTGTCTTACAATAAAGTACAGGATGCCTGTCATACAATAAAGTACAGAAAACTTGTCATACAATAAAGTACAGGATGCCTGTCATACAATAAAGTACGGAAAACCTGTCTTACAATAAAGTACAGGATGCCTGTCATACAATAAAGTACAGAAAGCCTGTCATACCATAAAGTACAGAAAACCTGTCTTACAATAAAGTACAGGATGCCTGTCATACAATAAAGTACAGAAAACTTGTCATACAATAAAGTACAGAAAACCTGTCAGACAATAAAGTACAGATAATCTGTCGCACAATAAAATACAGAAAACCTGTCATACAATAAAGTACAGAAAAAACTTTTATACAATAAAGTACAGAAAACCTGTCTTACAATAAAGTACAGAAAGCCTGTCATACAACAAAGTACAGAAAGCCTGTCATACAATAAAGTACAGAAAGCCTGTCATAAAATAATGTACAAAAAGACTGTCATACAATAAAGTACAGAAAGCCTGTCATACAATAATGTACAGAAAGCCTGTCATATAATAAAGTACAGAAACCTGTCATACAATAAAGTACAGAGAGTCTGTCGTACAATAAAGTACAGAAAACCTGTCATACAATAAAGTACAGAAAGCCTGTCATCCGATAAAGTACAGAAAACCATTCATCCAATAAAGTACAGAAAACCTGTCATACAATAAAGTACAGAAAACTTGTCATACAATAAAGTACAGAAAACCTGTCATACAATAAAGTACAGGATGCCTGTCATACAATAAAGTACGGAAAACCTGTCTTACAATAAAGTACAGGATGCCTGTCATACAATAAAGTACAGAAAGCCTGTCATACACTAAAGTACAGATAATCTGTCCCACAATAAAGTACAGAAAACCTGTCATACAATAAAGTACAGAAAGTCTGTCATACAATAAAGTACAGAAAACTTGTCATACAATAAAGTACAGAAAACCTGTCATACAATAAAGTACAGAAAGCCTGTCATCCGATAAAGTACAGAAAACCATTCATCCAATAAAGTACAGAAAACCTGTCATACAATAAAGTACAGAAAGCCTGTCATACAATAAAGTACAGAAAGCCTGTCATACAATAAAGAACAGAAAACCTGTCATACATTAAAGTACAGAAAACATGTCATCCAATAAAGTACAGAAAGCATGCCATACAATAAAGTACAGAAAACTTGTCATACAATAAAGTACAGAAAGCCTGTCATACAATAAAGTACAGAAAGTCTGTCACACAATAAAGTACAGAAAACCTGTCATACAATAAAGTATAGAAGGCATGTCATACAATAAAGTACAAACAGTATGCCATACAATAAAGTACATAAAACCTGTTATACAATAAAGTACAGAAAGCCTGTCATACAATAAAGTACAGGAAGTCTGTCATACAATAAAATACAGAAAGCATGTCATCAAATAAAGTACAGAAAGCATGCCATACAATAAAGTACAGACAACCTGTCATACAATAAAGTACAGAAAGCCTGTCATACAATAAAGTACAGAAAGCCTGTCATACAATAAACTACAGAAAGTCTGTCATACAATAAAGAACAGAAAGCCTGTCATACAATAAAGTACAAAAAGCATGTCATCCAATAAAGTACAGAAAGCATGCCATACAATAAAGTACAGAAAACCTGTCATACAATAAAGTACAGAAAGTCTGTCATACAATAAAGTACAGAAAGTCTGTCATACAATAAAGTACAGAAAGTCTGTCATACAATAAAGAATAAAGCCTGTCATACAATAAAGTACAGAAAGCCTGTCATCCGATAAAGTACAGAAAACCTGTCATACATTAAAGTACAGAAAGTCTGCCATACAATAAAGAACAGAAAGCATGCATACAATAAAGTAAAGAAAGCATGTCATCCAATAAAGTACAGAAAGCATGCCATACAAGAAAGTACAGAAAACCTGTCATACAATAAAGTACAGAAAGCCTGTGATACAATAAAATGCAGAAAACCTGTCATCCAATAAAGAACAGACAGCCTGTCATCCGATAAAGTACAGAAAACCTGTCATCCAATAAAGTACAGACAGCCTGTCATCCGATAAAGTACAGAAAACCTGTCATACAATAAAGTACAGAAAACCATTCATCCAATAAAGTACAGAAAACCTGTCATACAATAAAGTACAGAAAGCCTGTCATACAATAAAGTACAGAAAGTCTGTCATACAATAAAGTACAGAAAGCCTGTCATACAATAAACTACAGAAAGTCTGTCATACAATTAAGAACAGAAAGCATGCATACAATAAAGTAAAGAAAGCATGTCATCCAATAAAGTACAGAAAGCATGCCATACAAGAAAGAACAGAAAACCTGTCATACAATAAAGTACAGAAAGCCTGTCATACAATAAAATGCAGAAAACATGTCATCCAATAAAGAACAGACAGCCTGTCATCCGATAAAGTACAGAAAACCATTCATCCAATAAAGTACAGAAAGCCTGTCATACAATAAAGTACAGAAAGTCTGTCATACAATAAAGTACAGAAAGCCTGTCATACAATAAACTACAGAAAGTCTGTCATACAATAAAGAACAGAAAGCCTGTCATACAATAAAGTACAAAAAGCATGTCATCCAATAAAGTACAGAAAGCATGCCATCCAATAAAGTACAGAAAGCATGCCATACTATAAAGTACAGAAAACCTGTCATACAATAAAGTACAGAAAGCCTGTCATACAATAAAGTACAGAAAGCCTGTCATACAATAAAGTACAGAAAGTTTGTCATACAATAAAGAATAAAGCCTGTCATACAATAAAGTACAGAAAGCCTGTCATCCGATAAAGTACAGAAAACCATTCATCCAATAAAGTACAGAAAGCCTGTCACACAATAAAGTACAGAAAGCCTGTCATACAATAAAGTACAGAAAGTCTGCCATACAATAATGAACAGAAAGCATGCATACAATAAAGTAAAGAAAGCATGTCATCCAATAAAGTACAGAAAGCATGCCATACAAGAAAGTACAGAAAACCTGTCATACAATAAAGTACAGAAAGCCTGTCATACAATAAAATGCAGAAAACCTGTCATCCAACAAAGAACAGACAGCCTGTCATACAATAAAGTACAGAAAACCTGTCATACAATAAAGTACAGAAAGCCTGTCATACAATAAAGTACAGAAAGTCTGTCATACAATAAAGTACAGAAAGCCTGTCATACACTAAAGAACAGATAATCTGTCCCACAATAAAGTACAGAAAACCTGTCATACAATAAAGTACAGAAAGCCTGTCACACAATAAAGTACAGAAAGCCTGTCATACAATAAAGTACAGAAAGTCTGCCATACAATAAAGAACAGAAAGCATGCATACAATAAAGTAAAGAAAGCATGTCATCTAATAAAGTACAGAAAGCATGCCATACAAGAAAGTACAGAAAACCTGTCATACAATAAAGTACAGAAAGCCTGTCATACAATAAAATGCAGAAAACCTGTCATCCAATAAAGAACAGACAGCCTGTCATACAATAAAGTACAGAAAACCTGTCATACAATAAAGTACAGAATGCCTGTCATACAATAAAGTACAGAAAGTCTGTCATACAATAAAGTACAGAAAGCCTGTCATACACTAAAGTACAGATAATCTGTCCCACAATAAAGTACAGAAATCCTGTCATACAATAAAGTACAGAAAGTCTGTCATACAATAAAGTACAGAAAACTTGTCATACAATAAAGTACAGAAAACCTGTCATACACTAAAGTACAGACGGCTTGTCATACAATTAAGTACAGAAAGTCTGTTATACAATAAGGAACAGAAAGCCTGTCATACAATAAAGTACAAAAAGTCTGTCATACAATAAAGTACAGAAAGCCTGTCATACAATAAAATGCAGAAAACCATTCATCCAATAAAGTACAGAAAACCTGTCATACAATTAAGTACAGAAAGCCTGTCATACAATAAAGTACAGATAGCATGTCGTCCAATAAAGTACAGAAAGTATGCCATACAATAAAGTACATAAAACCTGTCATACAATAAAGTACAGAAAGCCTGTTCAACAATAAAGTACAGGAAATCTGTCATACAATAAAGTACAGAAAGCATGTCATCCACTAAAGTACAGAAAGCATGCCATACAATAAAGTACAGAAAACCTGTCATACAATAAAGTACAGAAGGCCTGTCATACAATTAAGTACAGAAAGTCTGTTATACAATAAAGTACAGAAAGCATGCTATACAATAAAGTACAGAAAACCTGTCATACAATTAAGTACAGAAAGCCTGTCATACAACAAAGTACAGAAAGTCTGTCATACAATAAAGTACAGAAAGCCTGTCATACCATAAAGTACAGAAAACCTGTCTTACAATAAAGTACAGGATGCCTGTCATACAATAAAGTACAGAAAACTTGTCATACAATAAAGTACAGAAAACCTGTCAGACAATAAAGTACAGATAATCTGTCGCACAATAAAATACAAAAAACCTGTCATACAATAAAGTACAGAAAAAACTTTTATACAATAAAGTACAGAAAACCTGTCATACAATAAAGTACAGAAAGCCTGTCATACAAGAAAGTACAGAAAGCCTGTCATACAATAAAGTACAGAAAGACTGTCATAAAATAATGTACAGAAAGACTGTCATACAATAAAGTACAGAAAGCCTGTCATACAATAATGTACAGAAAGCCTGTCATATAATAAAGTACAGAAACCTGTCATACAATAAAGTACAGAAAGTCTGTCATACAATAAAGTACAGAAAACCTGCCATACAATAAAGTACAGAAAGCCTTTCATACAATAAAGTACAGAAAGTCTGTCATACAATAAAGTACAGAAAGCCTGTCATACAATAAACTACAGAAAGTCTGTCATACAATTAAGAACAGAAAGCCTGTCATACAATAAAGCACAAAAAGCATGTCATCCAATAAAGTACAGAAAACCTGTCATACAATAAAGTACAGAAAGCCTGTCATACAATAAAGTACAGAAAGCCTGTCATACAATAAAGTACAGAAAGTCTGCCATACAATAAAGAACAGAAAGCATGCATACAATAAAGTACAGAAAGCATGTCATCCAATAAACTACAGAAAGTCTGTCATACAATTAAGAACAGAAAGCCTGTCATACAATAAAGCACAAAAAGCATGTCATCCAATAAAGTACAGAAAACCTGTCATACAATAAAGTACAGAAAGCCTGTCATACAATAAAGTACAGAAAGCCTGTCATACAATAAAGTACAGAAAGTCTGCCATACAATAAAGAACAGAAAGCATGCATACAATAAAGTAAAGAAAGCTTGTCATCCAATAAAGTACAGAAAGCATGCCATACAAGAAAGTACAGAAAACCTGTCATACAATAAAGTACAGAAAGCCTGTCATACAATAAAATGCAGAAAACCTGTCATCCAATAAAGAACAGACAGCCTGTCATCCGATAAAGTACAGAAAACCATTCATCCAATAAAGTACAGAAAGCCTGTCATACAATAAAGTACAGAAAGTCTGTCATACAATAAAGTACAGAAAGCCTGTCATACAATAAAATACAGAAAGTCTGTCATACAATAAAGAACAGAAAGCCTGTCATACAATCAAGTACAAAAAGCATGTCATCCAATAAAGTACAGAAAGCATGCCATACTATAAAGTACAGAAAACCTGTCTTACAATAAAGTACAGAAAGCCTGTCATACAATAAAGTACAGAAAGCCTGTCATACAATAAAGTACAGAAAGTCTGTCATACAATAAAGAATAAAGCCTGTCATACAATAAAGTACAGAAAGCCTGTCATCCGATAAAGTACAGAAAACCATTCATCCAATAAAGTACAGAAAGCCTGTCACACAATAAAGTACAGAAAGAATGTCATACAATAAAGTACAGAAAACCTGACATACAATAAAGTACAGAAAATCTGCCATACAATAATGAACAGAAAGCATGCATACAATAAAGTAAAGAAAGCATGTCATCCAATAAAGTACAGAAAGCATGCCATACAAGAAAGTACAGAAAACCTGTCATACAATAAAGTACAGAAAGCCTGTCATACAATAAAATGCAGAAAACCTGTCATTCAATAAAGAAGAGACAGCCTGTCATACAATAAAGTACAGAAAACCTGTCATACAATAAAGTACAGAAAGCCTGTCATACAATAAAGTACAAAAAGTCTGTCATACAATAAAGTACAGAAAACCTGTCATACACTAAAGAACAGATAATCTGTCCCACAATAAAGTACAGAAAACCTGTCATACAATAAAGTACAGAAAGCCTGTCACACAATAAAGTACAGAAAGCCTGTCATACAATAAAGTACAGAAAGCCTGTCATACAATAAAGTACAGAAAGTCTGCCATACAATAAAGAACAGAAAGCATGCATACAATAAAGTAAAGAAAGCATGTCATCCAATAAAGTACAGAAAGCATGCCATACAAGAAAGAACAGAAAACTTGTCATACAATAAAGTACAGAAAGCCTGTCATACAATAAAATGCAGAAAACCTGTCATCCAATAAAGAACAGACAGCCTGTCATACAATAAAGTACAGAAAACCTGTCATACAATAAAGTACAGAAAGCCTGTCATACAATAAAGTACAGAAAGTCTGTCATACAATAAAGTACAGAAAGCCTGTCATACACTAAAGTACAGATAATCTGTCCCACAATAAAGTACAGAAAGCCTGTCATACAATAAAGTACAGAAAGTCTGTCATACAATAAAGTACAGAAAACTTGTCATACAATAAAGTACAGAAAACCTGTCATACAATAAAGTACAGACGGCTTGTCATACAATTAAGTACAGAAAGTCTGTTATACAATAAGGAACAGAAAGCCTGTCATACAATAAAGTACAAAAAGTCTGTCATACAATAAAGTACAGAAAGCCTGTCATACAATAAAATGCAGAAAACCATTCATCCAATAAAGTACAGAAAACCTGTCATACAATTAAGTACAGAAAGCCTGTCATACAATAAAGTACAGATAGCATGTCATCCAATAAAGTACAGAAAGTATGCCACACAATAAAGTACATAAAACCTGTCATACAATAAAGTACAGAAAGCCTGTCAAACAATAAAGTACAGGAAGTCTGTCATACAATGAAGTACAGAAAGCATGTCATCCACTAAAGTACAGAAAGCATGCCATACAATAAAGTACAGAAAACCTGTCATACAATAAAGTACAGAAGGCCTGTCATACAATTAAGTACAGAAAGTCTGTTATACAATAAAGTACAGAAAGCATGCTATACAATAAAGTACAGAAAACCTGTCATACAATTAAGTACAGAAAGCCTGTCATACAATAAAGTACAGAAAGCCTGTCATACAATAAAGTACAGAAAGTCTGTCATACAATAAAGAAGAGAAAGCCTGTCATACAACAAAGTACAGAAAGTCTGTGATACAATAAAGTACAGAAAGCGTGTCATACCATAAAGTACAGAAAACCTGTCTTACAATAAAGTACAGGATGCCTGTCATACAATAAAGTACAGAAAACTTGTCATACAATAAAGTACAGAAAACCTGTCAGACAATAAAGTACAGATAATCTGTCGCACAATAAAATACAGAAAACCTGTCATACAATAAAGTACAGAAAAAACTTTTATACAATAAAGTACAGAAAACCTGTCATACAATAAAGTACAGAAAGCCTGTCATACAACAAAGTACAGAAAGCTTGTCATACAATAAAGTACAGAAAGCATGTCATAAAATAATGTACAGAAATACTGTCATACAATAAGTACAGAAAGCCTGTCATACAATAATGTACAGAAAGCGTGTCATATAATAAAGTACAGAAACCTGTCATACAATAAAGTACAGAAAGTCTGTCATACAATAAAGTACAGAAAACCTGTCATACAATAAAGTACAGAAAGCCTGTCATCCGATAAAGTACAGAAAACCATTCATCCAATAAAGTACAGAAAACCTGTCATACAATAAATTACAGAAAGTCTGTCATACAATAAAGTACAGAAAGCCTGTCATACAATAAAGAACAGAAAGCCTGTCATACATTAAAGTACAGAAAACATGTCATCCAATAAAGTACAGAAAGCATGCCATACAATAAAGTACAGAAAACTTGTCATACAATAAAGTACAGAAAGCCTGTCATACAATAGAGTACAGAAAGTCTGTCACACAATAAAGTACAGAAAACCTGTCTTACAATAAAGTATAGAAGGCATGTCATACAATAAAGTACAAACAGTATGCCATACAATAAAGTACATAAAACCTGTTATACAATAAAGTACAGAAAGCCTGTCATACAATAAAGTACAGGAAGTTTGTCATACAATAATGTACAGAAAGCATGTCATCAAATAAAGTACAGAAAGCATGCCATACAATAAAGTACAGACAACCTGTCATACAATAAAGTACAGAAAGCCTGTCATACAATAAAGTACACAAAGCCTGTCATACAATAAACTACAGAAAGTCTGTCATACAATAAAGAACAGAAAGCCTGTCATACAATAAAGTACAAAAAACATGTCATCCAATAAAGTACAGAAAGCATGCCATACAATAAAGTACAGAAAACCTGTCATACAATAAAGTACAGAAAGTCTGTTATACAATAAAGTACAGAAAGCATGCTATACAATAAAGTACAGAAAACCTGTCATACAATTAAGTACAGAAAGCCTGTCATACAATAAAGTACAGAAAGCCTGTCATACAATAAAGTACAGAAAACCTGTCATACAATAAAGTACAGAAAGCCTGTCAGACAATAAAATGCAGAAAACCTGTCATCCAATAAAGAACAGACAGCCTGTCATCCGATAAAGTACAGAAAACCTGTCATCCAATAAAGTACAGACAGCCTGTCATCCGATAAAGTACAGAAAACCTGTCATACAATAAAGTACAGAAAACCATTCATCCAATAAAGTACAGAAAACCTGTCATACAATAAAGTACAGAAAGCCTGTCATACAATAAAGTACAGAAAATCTGTCATACAATAAAGTACAGAAAGCCTGTCATACAATAAACTACAGAAAGTCTGTCATACAATTAAGAACAGAAAGCCTGTCATACAATAAAGCACAAAAAGCATGTCATCCAATAAAGTACAGAAAGTATGCCATACAATAAAGTACAGAAATCTGTCATACAATAAAGTACAGAAAGCCTGTCATACAATAAAGTACAGAAAGCCTGTCATACAATAAAGTACAGAAAGTCTGTCATACAGTAAAGAATAAAGCCTGTCATACAATAAAGTACAGAAAGCCTGTCATCCGATAAAGTACAGAAAACCATTCATCCAATAAAGTACAGAAAGCCTGTCACACAATAAAGTACAGAAAGCCTGTCATACAATAAAGTACAGAAAGTCTGTCATACAATAAAGTACAGAAAACCTGTCATACAATAAAGTACAGAAAGTCTGAAATACAATAAAGAACAGAAAGCATGCATACAATAAAGTAAAGAAAGCATGTCATCCAATAAAGTACAGAAAGCATGCCATACAAAAAAGTACAGAAAACCTCTCATACAATAAAGTACAGAAAGCCTGTCATACAATAAAATGCAGAAAACATGTCATCCAATAAAGAACAGACAGCCTGTCATCCGATAAAGTACAGAAAACCATTCATCCAATAAAGTACAGAAAACCTGTCATACAATAAAGTACAGAAAGCCTGTCATACAATAAAGTACAGAAAGTCTGTCATACAATAAAGTACAGAAAGCCTGTCATACAATAAACTACAGAAAGTCTGTCATACAATAAAGAACAGAAAGCCTGTCATACAATAAAGTACAAAAAGCATGTCATCCAATAAAGTTCAGAAAGCATGCCATACTATAAAGTACAGAAAACCTGTCATACAATAAAGTACAGAAAGCCTGTCATACAATAAAGTACAGAAAGCCTGTCATACAATAAAGTACAGAAAGTCTGTCATACAATAAAGAACAGAAAGCCTGTCATACAATAAAGTACAGAAAGCCTGTCATCCGATAAAGTACAGAAAACCATTCATCCAATAAAGTACAGAAAGCCTGTCACACAATAAAGTACAGAAAGCCTGTCATACAATAAAGTACAGAAAGCCTGTCATACAATAAAGTACAGAAAGTCTGCCATACAATAATGAACAGAAAGCATGCATACAATAAAGTAAAGAAAGCATGTCATCCAATAAAGTACAGAAAGCTTGCCATACAAGAAAGTACAGAAAACCTGTCATACAATAAAGTATAGAAAGCCTGTCATACAATAAAATGCAGAAAACCTGTCATCCAATCAAGAACAGACAGCCTGTCATACAATAAAGTACAGAAAACCTGTCATACAATAAAGTACAGAAAGCCTGTCATACAATAAAGTACAGACAGTCTGTCATACAATAAAGTACAGAAAGCCTGTCATACACTAAAGTACAGATAATCTGTCCCACAATAAAGTACAGAAAACCTGTCATACAATACAGTACAGAAAGCCTGTCACACAATAAAGTACAGAAAGCCTGTCATACAATAAAGTACAGAAAGCCTGTCATACAATAAAGTACAGAAAGTCTGCCATACAATAAAGAACAGAAAGCATGCATACAATAAAGTAAAGAAAGCATGTCATCCAATAAAGTACAGAAAGCATGTCATACAAGAAAGTACAGAAAACCTCTCATACAATAAAGTACAGAAAGCCTGTCATACAATAAAATGCAGAAAACCTGTCATCCAATAAAGAACAGACAGCCTGTCATACAATAAAGTACAGAAAACCTGTCATACAATAAAGTACAGAAAGCCTGTAATACAATAAAGTACAGAAAGTCTGTCATACAATAAAGTACAGAAAGCCTGTCATACCCTAAAGTACAGATAATCTGTCCCACAATAAAGTACAGAAAACCTCTCATACAATAAAGTACAGAAAGTCTGTCATACAATAAAGTACAGAAAACTTGTCATACAATAAAGTACAGAAAACCTGTCATACAATAAAGTACAGACGGCCTGTCATACAATTAAGTACAGAAATTCTGTTATACAATAAAGAACAGAAAGCCTGTCATACAATAAAGTACAAAAAGTCTGTCATACAATAAAGTACAGAAAGCCTGTCATACAATAAAATGCAGAAAACCATTCATCCAATAAAGTACAGAAAACCTGTCATACAATTAAGTACAGGAAGCCTGTCATACAATAAAGTACAGATAGCATGTCATCCAATAAAGTACAGAAAGTATGCCATACAATAAAGTACATAAAACCTGTCATACAATAAAGTACAGAAAGCCTGTCAAACAATAAAGTACAGGAAGTCTGTCATACAATAAAGTACAGAAAACATGTCATCCACTAAAGTACAGAAAGCATGCCATACAATAAAGTACAGAAAACCTGTCACACAATAAAGTACAGAAGGCCTGTCATACAATTAAGTACAGAAAGTCTGTTATACAATAAAGTACAGAAAGCATGCTATACAATAAAGTACAGAAAACCTGTCATACAATTAAGTACAGAAAGCCTGTCATACAATAAAGTACAGAAAGCCTGTCATACAATAAAGTACAGAAAGTCTGTCATACAATAAAGAACAGAAAGCCTGTCATACAACAAAGTACAGAAAGTCTGTCATACAATAAAGTACAGAAAGCCTGTCATACCATAAAGTACAGAAAACCTGTCTTACAATAAAGTACAGGATGCCTGTCATACAATAAAGTACAGACAACTTGTCATACAATAAAGTACAGAAAACCTGTCAGACAATAAAGTACAGATAATCTGTCGCACAATAAAATACAGAAAACCTGTCATACAATAAAGTACAGAAAAAAATTTTATACAATAAAGTACAGAAAACCTGTCATACAATAAAGTACAGAAAGCCTGTCATACAACAAAGTACAGAAAGCTTGTCATACAATAAAGTACAGAAAGCCTGTCATACATTAAAGTACAGAAAACATGTCATCCAATAAAGTACAGAAAGCATGCCATACAATAAAGTACAGAAAGTCTGTCACACAATAAAGTACAGAAAACCTGTCATACAATAAAGTATAGAAGGCATGTCATACAATAAAGTACAAAGAGTATGCCATACAATAAAGTACATAAAACCTGTCATACAATAAAGTACAGAAAACCTGTCAGACAATTAAGTACAGATAATATGTCGCACAATAAAATACAGAAAACCTGTCATACAATAAAGTACAGAAAAAACTTTTATACAATAAAGTACAGAAAACCTGTCATACAATAAAGTACAGAAAGCCTGTCATACAATAAAATGCAGAAAACCATTCATCCAATAAAGTACAGAAAACCTGTCATACAATTAAGTACAGAAAGCCTGTCATACAATAAAGTACAGACAGCATGTCATCCAATAAAGTACAGAAAGTATGCCATACAATAAAGTACATAAAACCTGTCATACAATAAAGTACAGAAAGCCTGTCAAACAATAAAGAACAGGAAGTCTGTCATACAATAAAGTACAGAAAGCATGTCATCCACTAAAGTACAGAAAGCATGCCATACAATAAAGTACAGAAAACCTGTCATACAATTAAGTACAGAAAGCCTGTCATACAATAAAGTACAGAAAGCCTGTCATACAATAAAGTACAGAAAGTCTGTCATACAATAAAGAACAGAAAGCCTGTCATACAACAAAGTACAGAAAGTCTGTCATCCAATAAAGTACAGAAAGCCTGTCATACAATAAAGTACAGAAAACCTGTCATACAATAAAGTACAGAAAGCCTGTCATACAATAAAGTACAGAAAACCTGTCAGATAATAAAGTACATATTACCTGTCATACGATAAAGTACAGAAAGCCTGTCATACAATAAAGTACAGAAAGTCTGTCATACAATAAAGAACAGAAAGCCTGTCATACAATAAAGTACAGAAAGCATGTCACCCAATAAAGTATAGAAAACATGTCATCCAATAAAGTACAGAATACCTGTCATACAATAAAGTACAAAAAGCATGTCGTACAATAAAGTACAGAAGGCTTGTCATCCGATAAAGTACAGAAAACCATTCATCCAATAAAGTACAGAAAACCTGTCATACAATAAAGTACAGAAAGCCTGTCATCCGATAAAGTACAGAAAACCTGTCATACAATTAAGTACAAAACGTCTGCCATACAATAAAGAACAGAAATCATGCATACAATAAAGTAAAGAAAGTATGTCATCCAATAAAGTAAAGAAAGTATGTCATCCAATAAAGTACAGAAAGCATGCCATACAAGAAAGTACAGAAAACCTGTCATACAATAAAGTACAGAAAGCCTGTCAAACAATAAAATGCAGAAAACCTGTCATCCAATAAAGAACAGACAGCCTGTCATCCGATAAAGTACAGAAAACCTGTCATCCAATAAAGTACAGACAGCCTGTCATCCGATAAAGTACAGAAAACCTGTCATACAATAAAGTACAGATAGCATGTCATCCAATAAAGTACAGAAAGTATGCCATACAATAAAGTACAGAAAGTCTGTCATACAATAAAGAATAAAGCCTGTCATACAATAAAGTACAGAAAGCCTGATATCCGATAAAGTACAGAAAACCATTCATCCAATAAAGTACAGAAAGCCTGTCATACAATAAAGTACAGAAATCCTGTCATACAATAAAGTACAGAAAGCCTGTCATACAATAAAGTACAGAAAACCTGTCATACAATAAAGTACAGAAAGTCTGCCATACAATAAAGAACAGAAAGCATGCATACAATAAAGTAAAGAAAGCATGTCATCCAATAAAGTACAGAAAGCATGCCATACAAAAAAGTACAGAAAACCTCTCATACAATAAAGTACAGAAAGCCTGTCATACAATAAAATGCAGAAAACATGTCATCCAATAAAGAACAGACAGCCTGTCATCCGATAAAGTACAGAAAACCATTCATGCAATAAAGTACAGAAAACCTGTCATACAATAAAGTACAGAAAGCCTGTCATACAATAAAGTACAGAAAGTCTGTCATACAATAAAGTACAGAAAGCCTGTCATACAATAAACTACAGAAAGTCTGTCATACAATAAAGAACAGAAAGCCTGTCATACAATAAAGTACAAAAAGCATGTCATCCAATAAAGTACAGAAAGCATGCCATACTATAAAGTACAGAAAACCTGTCATACAATAAAGTACAGAAAGCCTGTCATACAATAAAGTACAGAAAGCCTGTCATACAATAAAGTACAGAAAGTCTGTCATACAATAAAGAACAGAAAGCCTGTCAAACAATAAAGTACAGAAAGCCTGTCATCCGATAAAGTACAGAAAACCATTCATCCAATAAAGTACAGAAAGCCTGTCACACAATAAAGTACAGAAAGCCTGTCATACAATAAAGTACAGAAAGCCTGTCATATAATAAAGTACAGAAAGTCTGCCATACAATAAAGAACAGAAACCATGCATACAATAAAGTAAAGAAAGCATGTCATCCAATAAAGTACAGAAAGCATGTCATACAAGAAAGTACAGAAAACCTGTCATACAATAAAGTACAGAAAGCCTGTCATACAATAAAATGCAGAAAACCTGTCATCCAATAAAGAACAGACAGCCTGTCATACAATAAAGTACAGAAAACCTGTCATACAATAAAGTACAGAAAGCCTGTAATACAATAAAGTACAGAAAGCCTGTCATACAATAAAGTACAGAAAACCTGTCATACACTAAAGTACAGATAATCTGTCCCACAATAAAGTACAGAAAACCTCTCATACAATAAAGTACAGAAAGTCTGTCATACAATAAAGTACAGAAAACTTGTCATACAATAAAGTACAGAAAACCTGTCATACAATAAAGTACAGACGGCCTGTCATACAATTAAGTACAGCAATTCTGTTATACAATAAAGAACAGAAAGCCTGTCATACAATAAAGTACAAAAAGTCTGTCATACAATAAAGTACAGAAAGCCTGTCATACAATAAAATGCAGAAAACCATTCATCCAATAAAGTACAGAAAACCTGTCATACAATTAAGTACAGAAAGCCTGTCATACAATAAAGTACAGATAGCATGTCATCCAATAAAGTACAGAAAGTATGCCATACAATAAAGTACATAAAACCTGTCATACAATAAAGTACAGAAAGCCTGTCAAACAATAAAGTACAGGAAGTCTGTCATACAATAAAGTACAGAAAGCATGTCATCCACTAAAGTACAGAGAGCATGATATACAATAAAGTACAGAAAACCTGTCATACAATTAAGTACAGAAAGCCTGTCATACAATAAAGTACAGAAAGCCTGTCATACAATAAAGTACAGAAAGTCTGTCATACAATAAAGAACAGAAAGCCTGTCATACAACAAAGTACAGAAAGTCTGTCATCCAATAAAGTACAGAAAGCCTGTCATACAATAAAGTACAGAAAACCTGTCATACAATAAAGTACAGAAAGCCTGTCATACAATAAAGTACAGAAAACCTGTCAGATAATAAAGTACATAATACCTGTCATACAATAAAGTACAGAAAGCCTGTCATACAATAAAGTACAGAAAGTCTGTCATACAATAAAGAACAGAAAGCCTGTCATACAATAAAGTACAGAAAGCATGTCACCCAATAAAGTATAGAAAACATGTCATCCAATAAAGTACAGAATACCTGTCAGACAATAAAGTACAAAAAGCATGTCGTACAATAAAGTACAGAAGGCTTGTCATCCGATAAAGTACAGAAAACCATTCATCCAATAAAGTACAGAAAACCTGTCATACAATAAAGTACAGAAAGCCTGTCATACAATAAAGTACAGAAAGCCTGTCATACAATAAAGAACAGAAAGCCTGTCATACATTAAAGTACAGAAAACATGTCATCAAATAAAGTACAGAAAGCATGCCATACAATAAAGTACAGAAAACTTGTCATACAATAAAGTACAGAAAGCCTGTCATACAATAAAGTACAGAAAGTCTGTCACACAATAAAGTACAGAAAACCTGTCATACAATAAAGTATAGAAGGCATGTCATACAATAAAGTACAAAGAGTATGCCATACAATAAAGTACATAAAACCTGTTATACAATAAAGTACAGAAAGCCTGTCATACAATAAAGTACAGGAAGTCATTCATACAATAAAATACAGAAAGCATGTCATCAAATAAAGTACAGAAAGCATGCCATACAATAAAGTACAGACAACCTGTCATACAATAAAGTACAGAAAGCCTGTCATACAATAAAGTACAGAAAGCCTGTCATACAATAAAGTACAGAAAGCCTGTCATACAATAAAGAACAGAAAGCCTGTCATACAATAAAGTACAAAAAGCATGTCATCCAATAAAGTACAGAAAGCATGCCATACAATAAAGTACAGAAAACCAGTCATACAATAAAGTACAGAAAGCCATACAATAAAGAATAAATTCTGTCATACAATAAAGTACAGAAAGCCTGTCATCCGATAAAGTACAGAAAACCTGTCATACAATCAGGTACAAAACGTCTGCCATACAATAAAAAACAGAAAGCATGCATACAATAAAGTAAAGAAAGTATGTCATCCAATAAAGTAAAGAAAGTATGTCATCCAATAAAGTACAGAAAGCATGCCATACAAGAAAGTACAGAAAACCTGTCATACAATAAAGTACAGAAAGCCTGTCAAACAATAAAATGCAGAAAACCTGTCATCCAATAAAGAACAGACAGCCTGTCATCCGATAAAGTACAGAAAACCTGTCATCCAATAAAGTACAGACAGCCTGTCATCCGATAAAGTACAGAAAACCTGTCATACAATAAAGTACAGAAAACCTGTCATACAATAAAGTACAGAAAACCTGTCATACAATAAAGTACAGAAAGCCTGTCATACAATAAAGTACAGAAAGTCTGTCATACAATAAAGTACAGAAAGCCTGTCATACAATAAACTACAGAAAGTCTGTCATACAATTAAGAACAGAAAGCCTGTCATACAATAAAGCACAAAAATCATGTCATCCAATAAAGTACAGAAAGCATGCCATACAATAAAGTACAGAAAACCTGTCATACAATAAAGTACAGAAAGCCTGTCATACAATAAAGTACAGAAAGCCTGTCATACAATAAAGTACAGAAAGTCTGTCATACAATAAAGAACAGAAAGCCTGTCATACAATAAAGTACAGAAAGCCTGTCATCCGATAAAGTACAGAAAACCATTCATCCAATAAAGTACAGAAAGCCTGTCACACAATAAAGTACAGAAAGCCTGTCATACAATAAAGTACAGAAAGCCTGTCATACAATAAAGTACAGAAAGTCTGCCATACAATAATGAACAGAAAGCATGCATACAATAAAGTAAAGAAAGCATGTCATCCAATAAAGTACAGAAAGCATGCCATACAAGAAAGTACAGAAAACCTGTCATACAATAAAGTATAGAAAGCCTGTCATACAATAAAATGCAGAAAACCTGTCATCCAATAAAGAACAGACAGCCTGTCATACAATAAAGTACAGAAAACCTGTCATACAATAAAGTACAGAAAGCCTGTCATACAATAAAGTACAGACAGTCTGTCATACAATAAAGTACAGAAAGCCTGTCATACACTAAAGTACAGATAATCTGTCCCACAATAAAGTACAGAAAACCTGTCATACAATAAAGTACAGAAAGCCTGTCACACAATAAAGTACAGAAAGCCTGTCATACAATAAAGTACAGAAAGCCTGTCATACAATAAAGTACAGAAAGTCTGCCATACAATAAAGAACAGAAAGCATGCATACAATAAAGTAAAAAAAGCATGTCATCCAATAAAGTACAGAAAGCATGTCATACAAGAAAGTACAGAAAGCATGTCATACAATAAAATGCAGAAAACCTGTCATCCAATAAAGAACAGACAGCCTGTCATACAATAAAGTACAGAAAACCTGTCATACAATAAAGTACAGAAAGCCTGTAATACAATAAAGTACAGAAAGTCTGTCATACAATAAAGTACAGAAAGCCTGTCATACACTAAAGTACAGATAATCTGTCCCACAATAAAGTACAGAAAACCTCTCATACAATAAAGTACAGAAAGTCTGTTATACAATAAAGTACAGAAAAATTGTCATACAATAAAGTACAGAAAACCTGTCATACAATAAAGTACAGACGGCCTGTCATACAATTAAGTACAGAAATTCTGTTATACAATAAAGAACAGAGAGCCTGTCATACAATAAAGTACAAAAAGTCTGTCATACAATAAAGTACAGAAAGCCTGTCATACAATAAAATGCAGAAAACCATTCATCCAATAAAGTACAGAAAACCTGTCATACAATTAAGTACAGAAAGCCTGTCATACAATAAAGTACAGACAGCATGTCATCCAATAAAGTACAGAAAGTATGCCATACAATAAAGTACATAAAACCTGTCATACAATAAAGTACAGAAAGCCTGTCAAACAATAAAGTACAGGAAGTCTGTCATACAATAAAGTACAGAAAGCATGTCATCCACTAAAGTACAGAAAGCATGCCATACAATAAAGTACAGAAAACCTGTCATACAATTAAGTACAGAAAGCCTGTCATACAATAAAGTACAGAAAGCCTGTCATACAATAAAGTACAGAAAGTCTGTCATACAATAAAGAACAGAAAGCCTGTCATACAACAAAGTACAGAAAGTCTGTCATCCAATAAAGTACAGAAAGCCTGTCATACAATAAAGTACAGAAAACCTGTCATACAATAAAGTACAGAAAGCCTGTCATACAATAAAGTACAGAAAACCTGTCAGATAATAAAGTACATAATACCTGTCATACGATAAAGTACAGAAAGCCTGTCATACAATAAAGTACAGAAAGTCTGTCATACAATAAAGAACAGAAAGCCTGTCATACAATAAAGTACAGAAAGCATGTCACCCAATAAAGTATAGAAAACATGTCATCCAATAAAGTACAGAATACCTGTCATACAATAAAGTACAAAAAGCATGTCGTACAATAAAGTACAGAAGGCTTGTCATCCGATAAAGTACAGAAAACCATTCATCCAATAAAGTACAGAAAACCTGTCATACAATAAAGTACAGAAAGCCTGTCATACAATAAAGTACAGAAAGCCTGTAATACAATAAAGAACAGAAAGCCTGTCATACATTAAAGTACAGAAAACATGTCATCAAATAAAGTACAGAAAGCATGCCATACAATAAAGTACAGAAAACTTATCATACAATAAAGTACAGAAAGCCTGTCATACAATAAAGTACAGAAAGTCTGTCACACAATAAAGTACAGAAAACCTGTCATACAATAAAGTATAGAAGGCATGTCATACAATAAAGTACAAACAGTATGCCATACAATAAAGTACATAAAACCTGTTATACAATAAAGTACAGAAAGCCTGTCATACAATAAAGTACAGGAAGTCATTCATACAATAAAGTACAGAAAGCATGTCATCAAATAAAGTACAGAAAGCATGCCATACAATAAAGTACAGACAACCTGTCATACAATAAAGTACAGAAAGCCTGTCATACAATAAAGTACAGAAAGCCTGTCATACAATAAGGTACAGAAAGCCTGTCATACAATAAAGAACAGAAAGCCTGTCATACAATAAAGTACAAAAAGCATGTCATCCAATAAAGTACAGAAAGCATGCCATACAATAAAGTACAGAAAACCTGTCATACAATAAAGTACAGAAAGCCTGTCATACAATAAAGTACAGAAAGTCTGTCATACAATAAAGTACAGAAAGTCTGTCATACAATAAAGAATAAATTCTGTCATACAATAAAGTACAGAAAGCCTGTCATCCGATAAAGTACAGAAAACCTGTCATACAATCAAGTACAAAACGTCTGCCATACAATAAAGAACAGAAAGCATGCATACAATAAAGTAAAGAAAGTATGTCATCCAATAAAGTAAAGAAAGTATGTCATCCAATAAAGTACAGAAAGCATGCCATACAAGAAAGTACAGAAAACCTGTCATACAATAAAGTACAGAAAGCCTGTCATACAATAAAATGCAGAAAACCTGTCATCCAATAAAGAACAGACAGCCTGTCATCCGATCAAGTACAGAAAACCTGTCATCCAATAAAGTACAGACAGCCTGTCATCCGATAAAGTACAGAAAACCTGTCATACAATAAAGTACAGAAAACCTGTCATACAATAAAGTACAGAAAACCTGTCATACAATAAAGTACAGAAAGCCTGTCATACAATAAAGTACAGAAAGTCTGTCATACAATAAAGTACAGAAAGCCTGTCATACAATAAACTACAGAAAGTCTGTCATACAATTAAGAACTGAAAGCCTGTCATACAATAAAGCACAAAAATCATGTCATCCAATAAAGTACAGAAAGCATGCCATACAATAAAGTACAGAAAACCTGTCATACAATAAAGTACAGAAAGCCTGTCATACAATAAAGTACAGAAAGCCTGTCATCCGATAAAGTACAGAAAACCATTCATCCAATAAAGTAAAGAAAGCCTGTCACACAATAAAGTACAAAAAGCCTGTCATACAATAAAGTAAAGAAAGCCTGTCATACAATAAAGTACAGAAGACCTGTCATACAATAAAGTACAGAAAGTCTGCCATACAATAAAGAACAGAAAGCATGCATACAATAAAGTAAAGAAAGCATGTCATCCAATAAAGTACAGAAAGCATGCCATACAAGAAAGTACAGAAAACCTGTCATACAATAAAGTACAGAAAGCCTGTCATACAACAAAATGCAGAAAACCTGTCGTCCAATAAAGCACAGACAGCCTGTCATCCGATAAAGTACAAAAAACCATTCATCCAATAAAGTACAGAAAACCTGTCATACAATAAAGTACAGAAAGCCTGTCATACAATAAAGTACAGAAAGTCTGTCATACAATAAAGTACACAAAGCCTGTCATACAATAAACTACAGAAAGTCTGTCATACAATAAAGAACAGAAAGCCTGTCATACAATAAAGTACAATAAGCATGTCATCCAATAAAGTACAGAAAGCATGCCATACTATAAAGTACAGAAAACCTGTCATACAATAAAGTACAGAAAGCCTGTCATACAATAAAGTACAGAAAGTCTGTCATACAATAAAGAATAAAGCCTGTCATACAATAAAGTACAGAAAGCCTGTCATCCGATAAAGTACAGAAAACTATTCATCCAATAAAGTACAGAAAGCCTGTCACACAATAAAGTACAGAAAGCCTGTCATACAATAAAGTACAGAAAGCCTGTCATACAATGAAATACAGAAAGTCTGCCATACAATAAAGTAGAGAAAGCCAGTCATACAATAAAGTAAAGAAAGTATGTCATCCAATAAAGTAAAGAAAGTATGTCATCCAATAAAGTACAGAAAGCATGCCATACAAGAAAGTACAGAAAACCTGTCATACAATAAAGTACAGAAAGCCTGTCATACAATAAAATGCAGAAAACCTGTCATCCAATAAAGAACAGACAGCCTGTCATACAATAAAGTACAGAAAACCTGTCATACAATAAAGTAGAGAAAGCCAGTCATACAATAAAGTACAGAAAGTCTGTCATACTATAAAGTACAGAAAGCCTGTCATACACTAAAGTACAGATAATCTGTCCCACAATAAAGTACAGAAAACCTGTCATACAATAAAGTACAGAAAACCTGTGACACAATAAAGTACAGAAAGCCTGTCATACAATAAAGTACAGAAAGCCTGTCATACAATAAAGTACAGAAAGTCTGCCATACAATAAAGAACAGAAAGCATGCATACAATAAAGTAAAGAAAGCATGTCATCCAATAAAGTAAAGAAAGCATGCCATACAAGAAAGTACAGAAAACCTGTCATACAATAAAGTACAGAAAGCCTGTCATACAATAAAATGCAGAAAACCTGTCATCCAATAAAGAACAGACAGCCTGTCATACAATAAAGTACAGAAAACCTGTCATACAATAAAGTACAGAAAGCCTGTCATACAATAAAGTACAGAAAGTCTGTCATACAATAAAGTACAGAAAGCCTGTCATACACTAAAGTACAGATAATCTGTCCCACAATAAAGTACAGAAAACCTGTCATACAATAAAGTACAGAAAGTCTGTCATACAATAAAGTACAGAAAACTTGTCATACAATAAAGTACAGAAAACCTGTCATACAATAAAGTACAGACGGCCTGTCATACAATTAAGTACAGAAAGTCTGTTATACAATAAAGAACAGAAAGCCTGTCATACAATAAAGTACAAAAAGTCTGTCATACAATAAAGTACAGAAAGCCTGTCATACAATATAATGCAGAAAACCATTCATCCAATAAAGTACAAAAAACCTGTCATACAATTAAGTACAGAAAGCCTGTCATACAATAAAGTACAGATAGCATGTCATCCAATAAAGTACAGAAGGCCTGTCATACAATTAAGTACAGAAAGCATGCCATACAATAAAGTACAGAAAACCTGTCATACAATAAAGTACAGAAGGCCTGTCATACAATTAAGTACAGAAAGTCTGTTATACAATAAAGTACAGAAAGCATGGTATACAATAAAGTACAGAAGACCTGTCATACAATTAAGTACAGAAAGCCTGTCATACAATAAAGTACAGAAAGCCTGTCGTACAATAAACTACAGAAAGTCTGTCATACAATAAAGAACAGAAAGCCTGTCATACAACAAAGTACAGAAAGTCTGTCATCAAATAAAGTACAGAAAGCCTGTCATACAATAAAGTACAGAAAACCTGTCATACAATAAAGTACAGAAAGCCTGTCATACAATAAAGTACAGAAAACCTGTCAGATAATAAAGTACATAATACCTGTCATACAATAAAGTACAGAAAGCCTGTTATACAATAAAGTACAGAAAGTCTGTCATACAATAAAGAACAGAAAGCCTGTCATACAATAAAGTACAGAAAGCATGTCACCCAATAAAGTATAGAAAACCTGTCATCCAATAAAGTACAGAATACCTGTCATACAATAAAGTACAAAAAGCATGTCGTACAATAAAGTACAGAAGGCCTGTCATACAATAAAATACAGAAAACCTGTCTTCCAATAAAGAACATAAAACCTGTCATCCAATAAAGTACAGAAAACATGTCATATAATAAAGAACAGAATACCTGTCATATAATAAAGTACAGAAAACCTGTCATCCAATAAAGAACAGAATACCTGTCATACAATAAAATACAGAAAACCTGTCATCCAATAAAGAACAGAAAACATGTCATACAATAAAGTACAGAAAACCATTCATCCGGTAAAGTACAGAAAACCTGTCATTCAATAAAGAACAGAAAACCTGTCATACAATAAAGTACAGATAGCATGTCATCCAATAAAGTACAGAAAGTATGCCATACAATAAAGTACATAAAACCTGTCATACAATAAAGTACAGAAAGCCTGTCAAACAATAAAGTACAGGAAGTCTGTCATACAATAAAGTACAGAAAGCATGTCATCCACTAAAGTACAGAAAGCATGCCATACAAGAAAGTACAGAAAACCTGTCATACAATAAAGTACAGAAGGCCTGTCATATAATTAAGTACAGAAAGTCTGTTATACAATAAAGTACAGAAAGCATGCTATACAATAAAGTACAGAAAACCTGTCATACAATTAAGTACAGAAAGCCTGTCATACAATAAAGTACAGAAAGCCTGTCATACAATAAACTACAGAAAGTCTGTCATACAATAAAGAACAGAAAGCCTGTCATACAACAAAGTACAGAAAGTCTGTCATCCAATAAAGTACAGAAAGCCTGTCATACAATAAAGTACAGAAAACCTGTCATACAATAAAGTACAGAAAGCCTGTCATACAATAAAGTACAGAAAACCTGTCAGATAATAAAGTACATAATACCTGTCATACAATAAAGTACAGAAAGCCTGTCATAAAATAAAGTACAGAAAGTCTGTCATACAATAAAGAACAGAAAGCCTGTCATACAATAAAGTACAGAAAGCATGTCACCCAATAAAGTATAGAAAACCTGTCATCCAATAAAGTACAGAAGGCCTGTCATACAATAAAATACAGAAAACCTGTCTTCCAATAAAGAACATAAAACCTGTCATCCAATAAAGTACAGAAAACATGTCATACAATAAAGAACAGAATACCTGTCATATAATAAAGTACAGAAAACCTGTCATCCAATAAAGAACAGAATACCTGTCATACAATAAAATACAGAAAACCTGTCATCCAATAAAGAACAGAAAACATGTCATACAATAAAGTACAGAAAACCATTCATCCGGTAAAGTACAGAAAACCTGTCATTCAATAAAGAACAGAAAACCTGTCATACAATAAAGTACTGAAAAAATGTCATACAATAAAGTACAGAAAAACCTGTCATCCAATGAAGAACAGAAAACATGTCATACAATTAAGTACAGAAAAACCTGTTATCCGATAAGGTACAGTCAAGCTGTCACATGAAAGGGTACAGAAAACCTGACACATAAAAAATACAGAAAACCTGTCATATGAAAGAGTACAGAAAACCTGACACCTGAAAAAGTACAGAAAACCTGTCATACAATAAAGTACAGAAAACCTGTCACATTAAAGAGTACAGAAAACCTGACACCTGAAATAGTACAGAAAACCTGTCATACAATAAAGCACAGAGCACCTGTCATCCGATAAAGTACAGAAAAACTGTCACATGAAAGAGTACAGAAAACCTGACATCTGAAATAGTACAGAAAACCTGTCATACAATAAAGCACAGAGCACCTGTCATCCGATGAAGTACAGAAAACCTGTCACATGAAAGAGTACATAAAACCTGACACCTGTAAAAGAACAGAAAACCTGTCATACAATAAAGTACAGAAAACGTTTCATCTGATAAAGTTCAGAAAACCTTTTATCCGACAAAGTAAAGAGAACCTATCATTAGATAAAGCACAGTTACATCCGGTATTCTGTCATCCGATAAAGTACAAACCGCCTGTAGTCCTACAAGTACAGTCAACCTGCGTTTTGCATTTACGCCGATTTCTTCTATCACTTGCGCTAATTTTCTCATTTTTTGAACCAATTGTGTACATGAAGGTTACAGGTGATTACTATTTCTTATTCATTATTAAAAACCTATTCCGTTAGCCAGTTGAACACATTAAATGAATAGTCAATTACAACTTGTTTATATCCAAGGGTCGGTGAAATCAGAATTTCGAGCAAGATAAGTAAATTCAAAAGAGAAAAGCACTCTGTGTATAACATACACTTAAATCACTGAGTTAGATTTTATTTACAGCATTCAAAAACACAACATTCAATAAAAAACCCAGAATACAATGAATTATAAATCTATTCTTGCCGAGTATTTATATACTACAAATCTGATGTATTCCTTCCTTATATTTCATAACTTTTATACTTTTGCGTATAGAGGCGGGCATTTCGAGTTAATAATGAATAAGAAATAGCAATCACCTGTAACCTACATGTACACAATCGGTTGTTCACTAGTTGGTGTTATGGAATATGTGTTTCACAGATGACAACGGATATGTTCCGCAGAATATGATCTACCGAATAAGAAGTATCAACGGGTTTGTACTAACATGAGCAACACGACTGTTGCCACATGTGTAACAGGCATTCTCACTCTTCTGGAACACCCGATATCGCCCCTAGTTTTTTGTTAGGTTCCTGTGTAAAGGTGTTTAATTTTCCATATTGTCTATTGTGAACTGTTCTTTGTCTGTTTGTCTTCTTTCTTTTTTGTCATGGCGTTGTCAGTTTATTTTCAAATTATGAGTTTTAGTGTCCCTTAGGTATCATAAGGCTCTCTTTATCAACTTCGTAATACAAATGGCATTTATTTGACCAGTTCAAGTCGGACATTACCGAATAGACTTTCGCGGAAAAATCGCGTACCTGATGACAAAATTATAAGCCTGTTATCTTTGGTGATATTTTGACACTCATGCTGATAAAACCTTCGCAATGTGTAAACTAGTTTTTGGGTATAGGTTGCATGAAATGGAATCGAAACCCCAAGATACCAACTTGATATCTAAATCTTCCAAGGTTTATCACTTCTTTTCATAGTTCAAACGAAATAATGCAGTTAAGTTATCTTCGTTAGATCCGATAAGTGAATGTCAATCAATTACTTAATACTATGCTTTATCTTTTTTTTTCAAGTTACAATATGATGTATATATATGAAACACTATTCCTATTCATGGTGTATTAAGATGTTACAAAAAGGTTAATTCACTAATATACAACCGTAAACAAAGGAAGATAACTCCAACTCAAATCTATGATGTGTCTAGCTAAATACAATTCAGTGTTTTTTTTAAAATTTATTTTTAAGACAAATTGTTGACTGTACGATGTCTTCTGGTGTATGTGACGTTTCATCATGTGCCCTTTCGCTTCACTAGTATACTATGGAACTTAGGTGATTTAGGTTTTTATCTGTTTGAGTCCTCCTGTTTTCAAATATTTTCAAATTATTTGTTTTCAATGTTTCGGTTTTGCACATTCCTGATTTGAATAATTCGAATAAATGTTTCGGACGCACTGAATAATAAAGTGTTTTTTTTCTCCATTTTTTTAAAAAGATTTTGATCGATATTACTGCTGCATTCTGTACTCTGAAATATTAAGAACATTAGATCGGAAGTGGGTGTTTTTATAACATACTTTTATATTTGTCTGATTTTTAGGTTAAACTAATATAGTAGTTGTATACAAGCATGGGTATATATACAAAAAGTTCATATGAACACAGATAATTCCTTGCTTAGTTAAATATCAAACATTTGAACAAAATTAATAAAACTGTAGTTTTAACCTGTCCACTACATAACAAGGCCATGTTGGTAGTAGAGTTTTGACCAGACAAATTAGAATTTTTTATTCTGCTGCATGTGTTGGTTTTGACATGATTTCCAATACCAGAATTTATTGATTTACGACCAACAAGGCTTTTGCAGTGAGTCCCTACTGGTATGTCATAATATATTTTGTGGTCTTCAATGTCCGCTTCAAATAATTTAAAATTGCTGCCACAATTATTATTATCAGACCCAGGACAAATAACAAAGTTTGTGTTCATGGGGAGCACACCTTTTGATGGGTAGTAGATTTCAGTTCGATGATGATATGGTCCACCGGGTAACCCAGTGCTTGTAGGATAATGTGGTACAGGATCATTACGATGGACAACTCGTAGATATTATAACCGGGATATTTTGAAATTTGATCTTGCATACTAGCTTCTACTCAACTGAAAAGCTTGTCATGAACCTGTTTGAAATACTTTTGGACTTCACCAGAACCAATTCCAGACGATACTTTAGATGTGAACAGCACTGATTGAATTATATCCAACAACTGTGTTAATACAGTTGTACCACGATATGCTAAAACAATAGCTTTATGTTTACGAGATACAATTACAACAGCTAAACATTCTTTATATTCAATTAAAGGTAAATCTTCACAGCGAGTACCAATCCATTCAACAATTTCATAATCATCAATTCCATAGGAGTTTAAACATTTTAGTGCTCCATTTTGACTATCTGCATATGGAATAGTTGAAAGTCTTAGAAGGTTATAAGAAGTATGAGGATCGTATTCTCCAACTACATCTAATTTAGGACAATTCGCAACCTCTTTGATTACCTGATTCTTGTTGCAGGGATTATAAGGAGGGACCGACCCGGTCGCATGACATTTGTTGTCTAACTCACACCATCTACACTTAGAAACCCAAGATGGCTGCTGCTCACAGTATTCACATCCTTTACTTGAATGTTTAATGAAATCAGATTTACCGTGAACATTTTTATTTAAAAGTGCCATCAATGTGAAGAGGCATGCAAATTCCATACTTCTTAATTTGGTGAAAGCACGGGGGGCTGAAATAATTTATATATAGTAAATATAGTAATAGTTTGTTTTAGTTTCTGTACCAAAGATTAACGAAACAAAATTGTGAACAACAACAGGTCAGTGATCTTCAACAATGAGAAAATCTCCTAATGTGTGGTAAGGTAGTTAAAAGCTTATAACTTAAGATATATTATAATTAATTATTTACATATACATGATATACAATCACACTGAATCAGTTGAACTGAAATTGTTCACAGTACAGAATGAGAAGATTTGGTATAATTCTGGCAACAATACATAAAAGTCGCGATCCCTCATGTCACTCTATATCTTCAACAAAATTAAACCCATACTTTAACCAGCTTTAACTGACCACGATATAATAAAATGTTACCTGATTCAAACGAAAAAAATTATGGTCTAACAAAACAACTTAAAATACCCTGATATGACAGACATTAACCAACGGAATCCACTAAATTGCACGCTCTAAATTTAGCAAGTTTTAAAAGTATTTATAACTGATATGAATAAAGATGTTTAATTTAAATCATATATACTTCTGTATTATTTGCCACAAGTTATGGATATTCTGGCAAGGTAATAAAATATATATTGAGATTTTGCTGTACATGCTACTGTACAATTAGATGTGACACGATTTTTAGTCTACTTTATGGAAATAAATCAATAATTATAACTATTTAAACATGTTTGGTGTGAATTCGGGTACAAGCATCTAGTAAGTCGTCATTTGTTAGGTAATGGAAGTCAACAAGTGTCAGATTGTTTAGCCAGTAACGATTGGATTTGTAACTTAACAGATGGGTTCGTCTGACGAATAAATTGTATAACGCAGTTTTTTTTACAAATAAAACTTATTAGTAGAGAAAGAATAGATTGATGATCGAATAAACAGAATAAAAAGCGTTATTGCTAACAGAGACATATAATGTACTTTATGTCTCTGTTGATAGGTATGTGCCAGTAGTTGAAAAAAGAAGAGTAAAACTCAAATGAGATCAAATAAAGCGCTTTTTAATCCATAACGTAGCGTATGGATTTTTCAAAGAATGAATTATCATCAAAACTTATAACTCTATATTTATGTTTTAGTTGGAAATCACACATCACACGTAAATATATAGACACTACATTAATTGCAATTGTGAGATTTCTGTCTCACAGTTTAAAATATATGGACTTTTTTTGCTTGTATAATTTCACAAAATACACCAAAAAAAATGTGCATGCAACCTTTATTTTATGGATTATCTTAAAGGGCCAAAGCTGTCAAATTCATATTTACCGATTTGACTAACATTCTCATTTTTTTTGGCGACTTTGGCGAATTGAAAAATAAAGCGAAAAAAAAAAATCATCGCGAATATGTAAAACTTGGATATTTCCTTTTTAAGTACCTTAAGAACATTGAAAAATATCGAAGTTAAATAGACTCGAAGTGGAATACAAAAAAATATAGACAAAAATGATTTGAAACCGGAAAACTTATCAAATGCATCTCTTTTCAACAAATGATGACTGTATATACGGATATTGAAATAAATTAAAACTTGAAAAGTATTATCAAATCTCTTAAAACTGGAAACCGGAAATTTTGTTTAATACAATGCAAATTAATATCTTCGTCAATAATTTCCATAGTATATATTTTGAAAAATTGAAAAATACTTTGCAAACACTATTCATTAAATGAATAAGTCAGAAGCTATTCTTGAGGTTCCATCGAAACCTGTGTTATGATTTTTTAAATGTATGAATAAAAGTAACATTTCGTAAAGTTATGTATAACTTGTTTTATGAACTTAGAAGAAGCAGGAAGAAAGAATTGGTAATAAAAATAAGTCGAGATATTAAAATCTTTAAGTTTTACTATTATGCATTTTAAGTTTGGTAGATTCAAATACAAGAGATTGCATAATCCTGACACTGTCTTATTATAAATGTGTATGTATATGACAATAAGAATACTTGGTATGATTGCCAATTGACAGCTATCTACCAGAGTCAAAACTGACGCTAATAAGCAACAATAGATCACCTTATGTGGATTTTTTACAATAAGCAGGTCGAAATCGAAAACTAACTTTGAAAAATCACAATGTGATAAAATTTGACAGATCATGTAAGAAAAAACAATAGTCTTATATTGTAAAATAATTAATAATAGTATGCATGACAGATAACATTTAACGATATTTATTGATTAACAGAAAAGACATATAAAACATTTTGCTGGGTTGAACAAATTTGTGAGCGCTAAAATCTTTCGTAACCTAGGACAGTTTACAATCAACTATAGCATATAACTATAGATCCTGTTTTCAAAGACAAATGAAAACAATCATTACACATCCAACGGATAAAGTGTAAAAAAGTCTTAATCATTCTGCTAAAAATTAATGCTCTGGCTCAAGAATGTGATTACCGACAAAAACAACATGTATGGAGTTTACTATGGTGCTAAAATGATAGTCTACGTGAATTGCAGAATTGATAATGATTGATTTATTTGTTTGTTTATGTTACAATATATAAGCGAGAGTTACCTACCTTCATGTATAAAGGTATTTTTACATGTTTACAGTTATAATAAGCATGATAAGTGCTGCCTCCATATTTCTTTTATAAAGTTTATGGTTCAGGTAAAGTTTAAAAAATTACCTTCCTAATTAAAGAACTTTATTACTTTTAAAGACTTTTGCTATCAAAAAATGAATATAAACAGTCCACTTATAACCATAACTTATTAAAACCACCGATATATTATATACACATGTAAACTTACCTATCTGTTCTAATTTCCTAATGTCAACCTTACAGCTTGTTTGTCATTTTTGAACAAGCACTATTAAAGTCACACTCTTTCTCCTGTTTAAATAAACTCATCATAGATACCAGGACTAAATTTTGTATATACCCCAGACGCGCGTTTCGTCTACAAAAGACTCATCAGTGACGCTCGAATCCAAAATAAACCCTTTCTAAATAATAAAATTATATTCCTACATACCTTAAGTATTTTCTTTCAACGGAAACACAGATATTATAAGTCTTATGTTGCACTTACATTTACAATTATTTTTAGTCTGTTTCTGTTTCCTAAAATTGTTTTAACCGATACATTCCTCAGTATATTGTTCTATAATTTTGCCAAAAAGATTAATAGTTATCTTCCAAAAGGCGTTATCAAAACAGAAGTAAAATCATACTTCAAATACTTATTTTTTATTATACTGCTGGAATTCCCCTATTTAAGTTATGTAATAAATAGTTATTACAATTATCCCCAAAAGGAAATAAATGGTGCATATATTAAACATAGTAAAACATATTCACTTTTAGTGGATCTTCCGCATTGATTATACATGCAAAGCTCTGATTCCTTTCACGGATTTGGCTATACTTTTCGGACCTTTTGGATTATAGCTCTTCATCCTTTATATAAGCTTTGGATTTCAAATATATTGGCCACGAGCATCACCGAAGAGACATGTATTGTCGAAATGCGCATCTGGTGCAAGAAAATTGGTACCGTTAATTTGATTACTACCACTGGGTCGATGCCTCTGCTTGTGGACTATTATTCCCCGAGGGTATCACCAGCCTAGTAGACAGTACTTCGGTACTGGCATGAAAATACGGATTTTTTGTGTTATGAAAATTTGCTGTTACAAAATAATGAAATTATTATAAATTAGGGAATGTATCTCCCTCATGCAAAGCTCTGATTCCTTTCACGGATTTGGCTATACTTTTCAGACCTTTAGGATTATAGCTCTTCATCTTTTATATAAGCTTTGGATTTCAAATATATTGGCCACGAGCATCACTGAAAAGACATGTATTGTCGAAATGCGCATCTGGTGCAAGAAAATTGGTACCGTTATTTTTTTTACTATTGTGGTATTGTTGTGTTTTACGTCATCAAAAATTCATATATTTTTAATATATAAAAAGAGTTTCCTTACCATTTTTTTTAATTTCAAACAAACGAACGACACAAAATGCCAAAATGGCGAATGGCTTGTATCTTTGTTGACATATTCAAAGTCATACAACAATCATTTTCACTTGTGGTGCCACAGATTTTCTATTTCGACGTAAAAATGTTATGAGAATATTTGCAATGTACAGTTATGGCGAAAATTTTGCGAAACAGTATATTGTCCATGTATGAATAAAAGCAGCAGTAGTATAAAACTGTTCAAAACTCGTAAATCCGTGGACAAAAAACAAAATTGGGGTAAAAAACTAAAACTTAGGGAAACGCATTAAATATAAGAGGAGAACAACGACACAACATAAAAATGTAACACACACAAAAACGGACTAAGCATTAGACAAAATCCGATAAGAATAACAAGTATACCATCAAAACCAAATACACGAAATTTGGGATAGAAAAGTACCGTGACACGTCTTATAGTAATGTGAATTCACACTCAAACACAAGAAAAAACAAACGACACAACGGAAACACAACGTTAAAATGTAACAAAAAGAAACGAACTATAATATAACAATGGCCAAATTCCTGACTTGGTACAGGACATTTTTAAAGAAAAAAATGGTGAGTTGAACCTGGTTTCAACTTAATTGAAGACTGTTGGTAAAAGTGAATTAAAAGGTTAAAAATACAAAAGGCCTGGGTTTAGTGACTTCATGTGCATTCGTCCGTTAACCCCTCGCTACCATGCATATTGTAGGCGAGTACAGTATTACAGTTAAACCTCTTATTATGTCTGGTTCATTTTTGCTTTACATTGTTATGTCAAAACTCGTTTGTTCCTGAGAGATTTTTCTAGTGGTGACATTCTTTTTCAAGAAAAATAATGTTTCAAAATAAAATTGTGAGAAAATGCGTTGTGATTGTTGATTTGAACGTTCCTCGTCACATATCTCGATGTAGTAGTCCCCTAAAAGTCATTGCGTTTGTAGTTGTTGCATGATAGTATATTGTAGAGCACAAACTAGTATTTTATTTCTTCAATTTCATACAAGTTTAACTGTTAATCAATAGGGCGACTTTATCTCTAAAACTCTACAAATACGTCGAATGGTGTAAAACTGAATACTTCTTTTCTTTTTAATTTTCTTTTGATTTCTTTTAGATCATATATTGTCGATTGTAATCGATTTGTGGTCTTGTCCAAATAATAAAGACTGTCCAAGGACTGACTTATATAAGAATAAATATATGTCTGAGACTTGTTACCCGTTGGTCTTGAAAGGGCCGATAATTGTGATTTATCTTTGAAAAATATGTATGGAATTCCATCACAATGGTATAATTAGTTATCAAAGGTACCAGGATTATGATTTAATACGCAAGACGGGAGTTTCGTCTACAGAAGACTCATCAGTGACACTCAGATCAAAATAGTTATAAAGCCAAACAAGTACAAAGTTGAAGAGCACTGAGGACCCAAAATTCAAAAAAGATGTGCCAAATCTATGCCTAGTTTTCCGAATAATTCAAAGTTTTCAAAACATGATATTTAAAGCAATGACCATATGATTGATATTCATGTCAACACCGAACTGCTGACTACTGAGCTGGTGATAATCTAAGGGACGAAACGTTCACCAGCAGTGGCATCGACCCAGTGGCGTAAATAGTTATCAAAGGTACCAGGATTGTAATTGAATACGCCAGACATGCATTTCAACTAGCTGTTCATGTGATTTTATACTTAAAGGAATTTTCGAGATGTAATCACAATCATTTGAGGCAGTGTTTGTCAATACCTTCGTATGAACATAAACAACTGTCTAAAACCAAGTGTCCGAAAAAAAACTTACTGTAAAATGTAAACTTTCACTTTAATAAAGTTGCTATGTTTATTACGTATTACAATACAGTTACAGAAACATGAAAAAATAAAACAAAAAAAATGAACGTGTACAAGCATATTAATTATAATTTAAATCACGTAAACATTTCAGTACAATACATTAAAATTGTTTTTTAACATTCATTTATGGGTCAAAGTTGATTCCATTAACAGAACAAAAGGGGTAAAACTTACGTTAGAAACCAAGTAGGTCACCATGTTATTTCTCTTTTTGATAACTATATATAATATGTAATGAAGGAAATGTTTGAAGGATATTATGAAGGAAGTACTCGTTGTTAGTTTCAACACGGTTTAAGGTAAAATTAGTTACAAAATAATTACTCAATTATTCATATGATATGCTTTCATGAGGAAGTTTATGAATAAAACGGTAGTGTACAAGTCAACAAACTAGATTATGAGATAACTAAGCAGTTTTAAAATCTAACTTCATCACAGTCATGCTGTGATTTTTCTTTCATTAAGTGACGAGTACCGGGAACCTTGCAAAAAGTTTAAATACCAGGAAATGATGCACCATGATTATTGTACCGAAAAAATAGGACTGGTTCCGGAGTATGAATTTCCACTATGAATCGCGTTAAGTAGGACATGTGTTGCCCACACAAATAAAATTTTGTATAAAACATAGAAAAGTCACTTAAAGGGGCACTAGTTGTCAAATTCATGTTCACCGATTCCAATCAAATTCTCATATTTGAATTATAACAACGTAAAACATGTATCCAAATTATTAAAAGTCTAACTAAAACAATAAACAAGGCACAGGCATGAAAATACGTAGCTTCGTTTCATGTGTATTTAAGTCTAGACGACATCTACCTATTTATCGAGTTGACCTCTACAGTCATCCGATGACCATATAAGCGATGTAAACATCAATATAGATATAAATAGATAAAGCAAACACGTCTTGTTGAATTATTGTAGGTGTATTTAATTTCATATTACAGATAAAAAATAAATGTTTATCATCGTTTTGTCTTGTATTAGAATGTTTATTTGTGGATCGAATCAGTCAATTAAATGAATAACCTTTGTTTCACTTTCAATGTTGACATTCTCTTCCTTTAAATAACTTTACACGTACAATTCACGTGTTATCCATCTCAAGCTAAGGGGTTAAATTAAAGTTCACATGAATACGGATTCAATGAGGTCGATTTTTTCACTTGCAAGTGAATAATTCATAATCAATGGTTTTTGCTTATTTTGACAAAATTGAAACTTATTGGCTACTAAAAAGGAATTATTATTTCACTGTTTGTATTTCATTACTGAATATGGCCAAAAAAAATATATCTTAGGTTTTTCATATATGGGCGTTTTTCAATAAAAACGTATTTTCTTGTCCCAGCCACTTTAAAAAAAATATGTTTGATCTTTGCAAGTAATTTTTTGTGCAGTCAGTACATTGAATTAGATATAACATTTTTAAGCAAAGAAACAATTTATTTTTTAGAGGGATTGATAAGATATTGATTCCTGAATGGTCCAAAACAACCAAAATGGCATGTCCCTAGACCGCCTGTTCAACATTCATACTCTAAAATATCGTAAAAAAATGTAGAAATAAATATTAATTTTGCTTAATATAAGTTCTTTAACAATTCAAAAGTATGTTTAGAGCCAACATATTTTAATAATCAGCTTTTAACATAGGATTTTTTATTTCAGAAGGTGTGTCCCTAACACAATGTCCACTACGAAACGAAGTCATTAAAACTTGCTAATAAACAGTTTTATAAAATCAATGTAATATTTTGTTTGCAAAACATATAAACATTAGGGTCTTACAAAAGAAGTGATGCTTTTATAACGGCAATTAAATTGTTGGTAAGAAAAATTGAGCACATCAAATGAACCAGAGTGATACCGTATTTTTGTAAATGTCCACTACGAAACGGGTCAAATCTCCTTCAGTATCTGGTTTTAAAATTATGAAAAAAATATCAGTGTACAGCTTATTAAATGCTTTGATGAATACAATCAGTCTTGTTACTATTGCAATATAGGGATTGTGGGGAAAAAATAAAACATGCAAATACGTCCCCTACGAAACGGTCCCCTACGAAACAAGTATGGGAGAAAAACGTTTCGTAGTGGACACTACCACTACCATGCAGTCTTTTTTTAATCTGTTTTCAATTATATTCGTGCAAAACAAATAACAAGGGTTAGTTTCATGTAATTTTTATTATGTTTTTATAAACATATAATAGGGTTGATGTCAACTACGAAACTTTTTGTCCACTACGAAACGCATCAAAATGTCTACTACGTAACATGAGTTGTACCTTCATATGTGAAGTACTGTCTAATATTTATCGATAAAAATGGTTTTCCAATTCAGAAAAAAAATGAGATTTTTCTAGTATTTAAAGTAAACAAACTGGAATGTCTATAGGAAACATTTAAAATTGCAAAAAATGTGTGTGTTTAGAAGAAGTTTCGTAGGGGACAAAAGTCCCCTACGAAACAGTACACAAATTATGAAAATAATATCATTTTAAAGAATATTTAAGATTGCACTTTTTGTTTACAAACAGGTCTATAATAGAGGTATTCAAAATAACTCTTGAAATTAAATTTTAGACAAGTTGATTTTCCATTTTTTTTAGGTCTGAAAGGTACGCTTTTATTGAAAAACGCCCATATCTCATAGCTGGTGCCACTTTAATGTTAAAATAATCTAAGTTTTTCTTTAATCTGGCAGAAAATACAATAAAATTGAGAATGGAAATGGTAATTGTGCCAAAGAGACAACAACCCGACCATAGAAAAAAACAACAGCAGAAGGTCACCAACAGGTCTTCAATGTAGCGAGAAATTCCCGCACCCGGAGGCGTCCTTCAACTGGCCCCTAAACAAATATATACTAGTTCAGTGATAATGAACGCCATACTAATTTCCAAATTGTACACAAGAAACTAAAATTAAAATAATACAAGACTAACAAAGGCCAGAGGCTCCTGACTTGGGACAGGCGCAAAAATGCGGCGGGGTTAAACATGTTTGTGAGATCCCAACCCTCCCCCTATACCTCTAGCCAATGTAGAAAAGTAAACGCATAACAATACGCACATTAAAATTCAGTTCAAGAGAAGTCCGAGTCTGATGTCAGAAGATGTAACCAAAGAAAATAACCAAAATGACAATAATACATAAATAACAACAGACTACAGCAGTTAACTGACATGCCATCTCCAGACTTCAATTAAATTGACTGAAAGATTATGATTTCATCATATGAACATCAGGCACAATCCTTCCCGTTAGGGGTTAAGTATGAGAAGAACATAACCCGTGTCATGCCAACAACTGGTTTTTGAATAAATGTGTTTAGTTCCGATACAAAGACCCTATAAGTGAATCAATATTAACGCCAAAATATGCAATCTTTAATGACCTGACAACAGTATCGTAACTAAAGTTTATTTTAAACCAATGATTTTCATGCTCAAATTTTGCATTCAGTGAAAAAATATAAAACATTTCTTGACAATTTGTTTGAAGATCACGATACTTTCGAAACTAACCAAGGATATAAGAAATCAAAAACCAATTTGTTGCGTTTATCAAATTAGAACCTGCCTGGTGCATGCCTGCAAAAAAGGTTAAAAAAAAACTATGAGGAAAAACTTAATTGAAAGTCTCTAAGCAAATGGTTAAATCTAAAGCTCAAACACATCAAACGAATGGACAACAACTGTCATATTTCTAACTTGATACAGACATTTTCTTTTGTAGAAAATGGTTTATTAAAGCCGTTTTAATAGCTAGCAAAACCTGTAATTTGAATGACAGCCGCATCGAATTTTATTACAATGACTGCAATAACGAAAAACGTATTCATAATTAAAGGGACCCAAGGAACTAGTCTGTTCAACACTAGTTGAACTAAAGTCAGAATCCAGAATGATATTCAATTCGCCGCTTCAGAATCTAAAGCATTCTGGGTGATATTTCCAAAAGCGTATACCAAAGCGTTGCGATGGGTTTAAAACGTGATAAACAATAGAAATCTAACCAATGAAGTAACGTTATTTTCATTTTGGTGTACGCACAATGAGATTACCCATAATTCTCTAGATTCTGAAAAGGTGATTTGTAGGTCTACCTCGGGAATCTAACTAAAATGATATACAGTAGTTATATATTTGTTCAAAACGTAACGTTATTAAACCTCTCATTTGATCATGTATGTTGGCTTCTTCGTTTTATTAAGGATCGTTCAATCATGATTTTATCATGCAAAAATTAATATCAACCCACCAGAAGTACAGGTGAATTATAACTTGATTCCGATACCTTTTTTGTTGTCTTTTTCATTTCCCTCGAAGATCGTATCAACTGGGATATATATACTCCGTAGTCAGGCGCTGCTTTAATTGTGCTACACAGAAATGGAAAGTTCACAATTAGGAAGCTGAAGTCATCACTTTCATGGTGATTTCTTTTATTTTCAACCGACGCTCACTGTCAATTTTTAGTTGATGGGATAGATCATGCAACATAGTGATCAAAGTTTGAATTATTTCACCATAGTTTTTTTTTAAAATAAAACTTTAACTGCATGAGCCCAGACATGAATAATTAATATCATTTCTCATACATCATGGTACGACATGTTCATGATGTAAGAATCCGACCTTTCCTTTTCCTTTCCGAGGAGTTTTTTTGTTAAAACCTGCATCACTTTCATTCAGAAAGTTTTGAATAGAAAGAACTTATCGTTATAATTTATGCCATATTTTTAATACGTTGTTTTTAATGAGACCCGTCAACGGACATAAAATACTACTATCTTCTATTTGTCATGAACATCTAATACTCGTACAATTGTTGAGGATGATTGTGGTTGGAATGATACTCTAAATGTGGTTTATTGCTATAAAATAAAGAAAAGATACCAAGAGGAAAATTATGAGTCGAATAAAACATACAATGCGTGCACCATGGCTTATAGAAGACGAACAGACAAACAACCAAAATGCAGCATAACATAGAAAACTAAATATTAAAAAACACGAACCTCACCAAAAAATTACGTTGAACTCTGCTTTTCGAAATTACCAGGCTAAAAATTTGTTTGGTCTAATGTACACATTACGTCTACATAGTACTCAGCAGTGGCGCTCGAATCAAATCAGGTTGAAGGTCAAATCAAATACGATATTAGGAATTGCTGAAGTTGGTATGATAGATGTGATATTCCCCTTAATATTGTTCACCTGTTATTGAGACTCATTAAAGATTGAACATTAATAAGTTGAACGTTTTTCCACGCCGTTCGAATCTTTCAAATCTATACCCGTGAAAGTGTTGTCGATTTCATGATACCGAATTAAACAAAAGTGTGTCTAGTTAGATTTGAGATTTGTCATGTTTTATGTCGCGTTTTTTGTAACAATAGTTGATTCATGAAAACGATTTTATTAAACATTGTTGTTTATCTAGTACCTTGTTATGTTACAAAGTCTTTAGTCCGCAACAAACATAAATCTTACTGTAAATGTCATTAAATATTCTCCATTTACCCCCTTGGCAGTAATATACCAAATTCGCTTGCGCCTTTGAGATATACATTTCCCAACACATTATAGTTTCAAGAGCTTAAAGCTACTACACGGACTTTATGAAACGTCACCCATGTCTTATCAGAAAGTTGACGAATAAAGGCAACAGTGGCATACCGCTGTCCAAAAGTCATAAATCGATTTAGAGAAAACAAATCCGTGTTACAAACTAGAACCGAGGGAAATTACATCAATTTTTACAGGAAAACAACAAAAGTTTTAAAAGTGAATCAGGGTTATGTTATATCTCGTCATTGGAAGAAACAAAGACTTTGTCGATTAATATTTTGCATCAATTTTATAAATACTTGAAGTCTTGAAGAAGATTCTAGGTTATTATGTTATTAATCATCTTACTGACGTGTATCGTGTTCTTTCTTGAATGTGTCTTAAAGTTTGTATTTCTTATACCGTGACTGTTTAGTACATTTTTGCCAACCTTTGTTAACTCTGCTCTATATTTTACATTATACAAGATAAGATAATGATTGTATCCGTTTGCCAGTCTAGGTATCATGACAAGGGTTAAATACATATATATAGTGACATTTACTACTTCGACACACCTTGTAACGTTCTTATTGAAGGTCGTTCTCTCAGTTTTTTTATACCATGCTTTTTTTCTTCTTACGGAAATTCGATTTTCTGTTGCAAAATAACAATCGTCTCTCTAGACTGCTATATTAAAAGAATACAAATATCTAGACCTATGAAGCACAAAAAAGGACGTGTTTTGTCTTTGTCATATACGTAATTGTAAATTTGGCGGGAATACATTTATTTTCTAAAACATTTTCATATACATTTGACACTAGCACTTTTGTACTTTCATAAACTATGAAAATAACAAGGACATTAAAAAAATTATAAAATCACTTATGAATCGTTGTGTGATACAAGTAAGAAAAAAGTTAGTTTCCAAAATGTTTGATGTCACTTTATGGATTAACCTAGATGATTTCAAATGTTTGACAAAAAGTGAAAAATCAAGAGAAGTGAACATGCTTTATTACTTTTGAATATCAATCTGTAAATTACTTATGCTTTAAATGTGTAAAGACTATTATTTTACTGTTATTGTTAAATAACTGAGTCTGTTATTTCTTTTCATTATCAAGGATTCTCGCTACTACTATTTGAGGTAAAACGCTACTGTTTTTTTTCTATACAACAGCAAGGTACAAGTTTATTCCTATAATTACCAAGATCCAAAGTTTCTGATTCACCAATGACGTAACTGCATTAAATCGGATCTGCAAAATCTGTAATCCGCTAAAGTGCAGAACTGCACCATATGTCCAACAAGTTAATTATTCAGTGCTTTAGGTAGTTTGTGCCTATGTTTTTGTTATGTTTTTTTCTTATTGTTAGAACAGATCTACGTTATGTGCTATCGCCGAGATTTAGCCTTTTTTATCCTCGGAAAAATCAACCATTCAAACCGTCGCTATGTTTTGAAGCAGACTTTCCTTGTCTGTGTTTAATATACCTTTTGGGTGCATATTGATCAAATCAAAAAGATGAGAAATAAAATCTTAAATAACATGTTGAACATTTCTGTATTTAATGCGCTTGTTATGAAATGGAATCCCTAAAAGTCAGGTTTTCGTTTGATACGTTTCTATTTCATTTAACGTGTTTAACATTACCATAAAAGCGGGAGGTTTACATTCCTTGGATGGTGTAAACTTCCCACTAACCATACACCATTACACCATACACCATTACACCATACACCTTGTACCATTACAACATATACGTTACACCTTTTCACCATACACCTTACACATTACACCATACACCATTCCCAATTCTATCTACATGATCCGAAATTACCCATAATGCAATTAAATTTCAAATATTAAGATTCTTATTATTGTTTATGTTTACAATTCGACAAAATAAAATGAAAAGAACTTCGTTTTCAACCAATGAAATGTCGTACATCATTATTCATACCATTCCCGATCGCACGTTACACTATCACACCATTCCTCAAACACCATTACACCATTCCCCTTACACCATACACCATAGCACCATACACCTTACACCATTGCACCATATGCCATACACCATTACACCATACTCGTTTTTATGGGAAGTTTACACCATCCAAGCGCTGTAGCAAACCAGAAAACCAGGTGCAGCCAACCACTTTTTCTTTAAATGTCCTGTACTAAGTCAGGAAAATGGCAATTGTTATCTCATAGTTCGTATCTGTGTGTGTTCCATTTGTGTCGTTGTTTTCCTCTTTTATTTGACGTATTTCCCTAAGTTTTAAGTGTTAACATGATCTGTTTTCTCTCTAACAATTTATGCCTTTAGAACAGCGGTATACTACTGTTGCCTCTATTTAAAGGTCATAGTTTAATGCTGTATGTTATTATTTTGTTATAATTATAAATTAATGGATACAAAATGAAGTTATTCGAGTAATAAGGATTTCTACCACAGATATATACATTTTTTAGTTGTATTTTGGAATTTTGAGTCATGCAAGCTCTCAACTTTGTAGTTCAATTTTCCTTTTAACTTTATAGATTCTGGGGTTATCGATGAGTCTTTTGTAGACAATGCGCGCTTTTGACGTACAAAACTATAAATTGATGTGTTTAGCTGCTATTTTTTCTTTTTGTTTTGTTCAACTAGTTTCCAAAACTTTTCTTACTTCTTATTTTCTTCATTTTCAGCTCCCCTGGCCCGCAGGGCTAAGTGAGCTTTTCTCATATGTCTGTTGTATCGAATTGTAAGCCTGGTACCTTTGGTCCCATTATTTCCAAACCCAAAGTAGAATCAAGTTAGCTACACCGGCACTTGTGAGCCTCCAGTTTAGAATATAATCGATACCAATGCTGCATGGTGAACTCTGAAAGAGCATTAGCTCAGTGGTGTATGCTTTAATAACATACTTCATTAATTAATAAAAAAAAAATATACAGAAATGATCCCAAAGGTAAAGTTCCAACTCAGTAAGACAATATCAACCATATTTATTTTGAACATTTCTGTTAATAATCCGTTTGGTCGCATAAATCCTAAAGTATTCATATATCTATACATCCATTGCTTTCGAAAGTTGGTTTTGAGCATTCTTGACGAAAGTAAACCACGAAAAGTAAGTTAGACACAATAAATAACAAAAGTGTTGTTTTCAGCTACTTATGTCGAGTGCCTTTCGGATAGTAAGTCATATTTGGCAATCAATCAAGAACAATGGAAAAAAACATGGTAGATTTGTAGGTTAACAATCATTTAATGCTAATTAAAAACCATAAAATGCTAGTTTTGACAATCTGTGTTTCATTGCAAGCATATATGACCATAAGGAAACGTAAAATTAACGTTTACAGTTATTTCAGCCGTTATTATTGTTTAAAGAATTTTTAATAATAAATTTAAATCATTGTAAAGAAAACAAGATGTTGAATGAATTCTAATTTAGCAGCTACATGTATTAATTATTAGAGACTTAATTGCATGGATTTTGTCAAATTTCAAACAAGAGTCATTGACAGTTATTATGTACATAACAGCAACAGAAGAGTAGCTATTTTCAAATGTCAAAAATCGATTAAGCAGATGAATCAAGTTACAAATAAAAAAAAAATCTGAAGTGAAGACACAAAAGGTTAAATAATAGATTTCACAAAGACAAAGAAAACAAGTCATTGACATCGATTTCAATAGTTCTTCCTCATTTATCTGACGAAGCACCTTTTAAATTGTAAAAAATAATAAAAGAAAACAAATATGACAGACAGCAACCAAAGGCAACAACTGAATTAGCGGTTAACATGGTTAAGGAACAAATCGAATTTAAGGGATTAAAAAGCTAGTATTTTGTGGCTGTGGAGAGTAATTACTCATATTTCAAGATAATTCCTTCTTCATCTTTAAATATCAGAAAAGAATGAAAACCAATATTTCATTTGTACATTGAAGAATATATACCATTAAGAGGAACTTCGCGTTTCTTATTCGTCCAATTTTAACTTTTAACTGATACTTAGTATTTATAACTATTATCATGTATACAGAATAAAATAAAAATGTCATAGACACATATAATTTCATGCTTAGTTGAACATAAAACATTTGAACAGAATTAACAACATTGTAGCTTGAACATTTCCAGCAAATAACAGGGCCCTGCTAGTAGGATAATCATAACCAGAAAAATCAGGATTCTTTATTCTTCTGCATGTATTGTTACTGAAATTATTCCACATTGCCGAATAAATCGATCTTCGTTTACGACCAAAAATGTTTTGACAGTAACTTCCTACAGGTATGTTAAAATATATTTTATGGTCTTCAAAGTCCGTTTGAAAAAATTTAAAATTACTGCCACAATTATTATTGTCTGACCCAGGACAAATTACAAAGGTCGTGTCCGTGGGGAGCATACCATTTGATGGATAGTAGATTTCAGTTCGATGATGATATGGTCCATTGGGTGACCCATTGCTTGCAGGATAATGGGGTACAGGATCGTTACGATGGACAACTCTCCAACTATTGTTAACAAGTCTGTTATGTTCTATTGCATATTGACGATTTCCGACTTTTGGCATACCAAAGGTATATAATGCGATTTTTTCTTTGTTAATCACGTCGTCATTTACAAGCCGAGCACTTGCTATAGACGCTATAGCTCCTCCAAGAGAATGACCAGTTATCCAAATATCATATTCTGGATAGTTTAGAATTTGGTCATGTATACTTGCTTTCACACAATCATAAAGTTTGTCGTGTGCTTGTTTGAAATATCGTTGGACTTCACCAGAACCAATGCCTATTGATGATTTTGATGTAAGCACCACTGACAAAACTTCGTCAAAAAGCTGATTGAATTGTGTCGTGCCTCGATATGCCAAAACTATAGCCTTACGGTCATGGGAAATCATCAAAACAGCTAAACATTCTTTATAACTAAACAAAGGTAAATCTTCACAGTGACGACCAATCCATTCAACAATTTCATAATCATTTAATTCCTGTGATCCCAAACATGTTTCTGCCTCAGTTTTTTCGTCAACATACGGAATAGTTGAAAGTCTAAGTAGGTTATATGTATGATGAGGACTGTAATCTCCAACAACAGTTTGTTTTGGACAATTCACAGCGTTTTTGATGACTTGATTCTCATTACATGGATTTTTTGGTGCAAATGATCCTGTGGCGTGACATTTGTTGTCGAGTTCACACCATTTACAATTTTTATGCCAAGATGGTTGCTGAACACAGTATTCACATCCTTTGCTAGAATGTTTAATGCAGTCTATGTTTCCAAATATAAGTGCATCAGTGTTTAGAAATAATAGCAAAGTGAAGAAGTAAGCAAGATTCGCCATTCTTAATGTTGATGAAATATGCTGTTCCTGAAAAAAAAGAAGGCAAAGACTTACTAATATGACTTTTATTTCGGTACAAACCTTCTGCATTTAGATCGTTATCTCTGCGTAATGTGTGTAAAGGAGTAACTATTTATTTCAGGGGGCGAGCGGTATGTTTTTATTTATCTTAGTCAGAATTTTTTTTTTTCGAAAAGCTCATTTCGTTTTTAAACGCTATCAATCAATTCTGTTTTGGTTTAAATATTTACTGTAAGGTCAGTGGAAAATCCAGATTCAGAATAATTTTCTTGTCATTTGCTTGCCCAGAATATTGTTCTAAAGAAAAAAAACCCCACCCAAAACAATTATTGGCGTAAGGGCTATTGCTTTGAATAAGGATTGTACAGTATTTGCGCTACACCGCATGCGGGGACGATTAGCTAAATAGTAGTCCACTCGAATCTGATTTTATAATAAAATATAATCATATTAGGAATTGAACGAGAAATATACACGAAATTTTCGGTTATTTGATAAATTTTTTTAATTTGTATTCATTTGTTAAAATACAAAGTAAAGATTGCAAATTAGATGCACATTTAAGAAATAAAACTGTACAGTCCCTGTCATAGAAAACACTATAAAAGTTAGAATTCACATGTGAATGCACATTTAAAGTACATTACTCTGAATTATCAATGTTTGACATGCTTTAACACCTTCGATGGTATGTTCGTCTATTTTTTTCCGTCAACGATTATGTGGTAGAGACGATTTTCATTGATTTTATTATTTTAATCACTTCTTTGTATAGTTTATCATTATTACTTATTGACCAGTTTATCTATGTATGATTTAATCATTAGAGTATTTAGTATTAATCAGCTATGCTTGACCGAGTTGTAACTGTTTCTACCTGTACAATTTATATATCATTAGTTAGAAAGCTCAGGTGAATTTAGTGTGGTCAGAATTATCTGTGTTCTCATTGGTAAATTGGGACATAACCCCAGATTTGAAATGGGTATTGTTAGAGAAAAATGGAGAATTTATATTTACTTTAGTTTGTTCTATTTCTATATTGTTTGGATCGGAAGGATATTTCATTAATAGTCATTTGCAACATTTGGACATATGGAATTTCGTATATTCACTTTATAATGTAAGAATACACTTTATTTACTTTGAGTTGTATGAGAGATGATTGAATTGTATGGAACGCTTTAAGCCCTATTTGGTAGGTATAAACCTATATCCCTATATTATGTAAATGTGTGTAAAAGAGTTGATTCAGAGTATGATCTATATGAATGCGTAGTTTGCAAGTAGGGAGATAGATTTTTGAATGATTCTGAGAATGCCATTTGAGTCTTATACGTCACATTGCTTTATACTGATACTATGTCATAGCCTGTAAATTTAATATATGATAATCAAGTTTATATTACTATTGTGATTGATTATTAAAAACATTGTGATGCTTTGATTATTTATATGGAACTGAAATGTGTATTTGAATACTTAGTGTGTTGTACATTGTTTGTAGGACCCATTGATCATACAGACATATATTTGATGATAGAAGTAGAACATTGATTATAATGCTAATGTAATGCTGTTGATGTTATAGCCTGATTCCATAAATCGGTAAGGCTTATCTTGATCTCTTGATATACTATGGTACCTTGATATATATGTTAATTGAATGTTTGATAGTTATATTCAAATGTAGATCATATACTTAGTTTTACGTTCACGATCGTTATGGCTATGATATTTTAACTTTGTATTTATCAAATGACGTCAGCTATTATAAATGCAAATATGTGATTACTTCATATGTAACTGTGATAATTAATAACCTTATTATATATTTGTTAATATTATTTCAGGACTGTATTTATTATATTTCCTGAATATTAATAAAGTATGAAGAACCCTAAACAGAGTGTTGTTATACGAGCTTTAAAGCCACCCTGTTATATTATATTTTAATTTGATTTTTTATGTTTTAACAGCAGTTTTTGGGCTATTTCGTAGAGGAAGCCGAAGAGCCCGAACAAAACAACCGACCTTCGATAGGAAAACTGACAATCCCAGTCAATTAAGATAGGAGTCGAGTGCACCCGCATGAGTGGGGTTCGAACTCACAATCTCAGTGTTAACTGACTAGTGATTACAGTAGTAACTACTACTAGACCACTCGGCCACCGAGGCCCCTCTATCTCAATGTTCTTCAACTTTGTACTTGTTTGGCTATATAACTTTTTTGATCTGAGCGTCACTGATGAGTCTTATGTAGATGTAACGCGCGTATTAAATTGTAAGCCTCGTTCCTTTGATAACTATTCAAGGGTGATCAAATAAAGATTTGTTAACTTCATGATTGTAAGTATGGTGTGCTTCACTCACAGTCAGGTGTTGCCATTTTAGTTACACCAAGTTTGAAGTTGGACAGCCAATAGGTCCTCAAAGACAAACAAAAAGGCAGTTCGATAAAGCACCTAAGCAAAAACGAATGACAATAATACAAATATTTATCATAGCAAAACAACAAAGACGGGATGAACAAGCACAGAGCCTCGTCAATTTGATACTGTCAAAATTAGTCTAAACAGCAAAAGTAATAAATAACGAAGACAAATAAAAGAATACTATAACACGTTAGTAGGATGATAAATAACGCCAGTACATAAATTCTATACTTCAAGACCATCGAGTATTATTTGTAAAGTTGATATTGAATATTTAAAAATATTTCAAATGATATGTTTTTGTATGTTGGATTACCTGAGTGTTCATTTAGTCATACATTTTACAAGACACTCGTAGTAGCACGATTTACATTCAAAGACAATATTATTTGAAGCTTTGTACGCAAAATTTGATTCGATTTTTGGGGTTGTAACGCATTTTTAAGTTCCGCATTAGGCTATTTCGTGGCGGTCAGTTTTTATTGGTTAGAGGAAGCCGGAATGCCCGGAGAAAACCACCAGCCTTCGATAGGAAAACTGACAATCCTAGTCCATTAAGATTGGATTCGATTTCACCCGCATGAGCTTGTCCGCAAAAACAGCAACGTACTATATACTATAGATTATAGAAATTCATTGATTGTTTGATGTGTATTGATTGATATTTAAGTCTTGAATATATGATACATTGAACTTGACCTAGCTGTCAGTAACTGTAAGTACTCTCAGATAAGTACTAAGTCAGGGGCAGATCCCAACCCAGAACAAAAAGGGGGGAGGGTTCCAACTATATGTCCCCATTCAAATGCATTGATCGGCCCCAAAACGGGGGGTTCCTGGAGCCCCCCGGATTCGCCAATGTAAGTCCTTTTTGTAATAAGGGACGAGGGATGGATAAATACCCTGCAACGTCCATGCATTGTTTTATTTGTAAATTGTTCTGTTATAAATTTGGCCGTTTTTATGTCGAAGCATTACATAGCCAACTATACGTTATATGTTTTTTCGTATTGCTGAAGGTTGTACGGTTACTTATAATAATATTGCTTACAGCAACTTCATTTGAACTTTGGTTGATAATTGTCTTAATTGGGGATCATGATACCTCATCTCCTTTTTAAGCTCACCTAGCCCGAAGGTCCAAGTGAGCTTTTCTCATCACTTGGCGTCCGTCGACCGTCGTTTCTAACATTTACAAAACTTTTCATCTGAAACTACCTAGACTAATTTAACCAAACTCATTATTTGTGTATCTAGTTTATGAATGTGTCTGTTGACCCCGCCCGCGAACAAAAATAGTACATAGGGTAACATGCAGTGTTTTGCTCATATCTAAAAGATAGGATAAAATTGTTCATTAGGGCAAGATCTACCTGCCCTGAAATTTTCAGACCAATTACGCAACCCGTTGTTGAATTGTTGCCCCTAAATTGGTAATTTTAAGAAAATTTTTACAGCTTTTGGTTATTATCTTCAGTATTTTTATAAATAGAGATAAACTGTAAATAACAATAATGTACAGCAAAGTAAGACCTACAAATAAGTAAAGTGTTGTTTATATGAAGGGTTGTGGCATCATTTTTGTTTTGAAAGGGAAGTAACTCTTTACTAACCTCATATGGTAACTAACCATGTATGGTTGCTAACCCTATATTTTTTAGGACACCCTATATCAAATATACATAGTCAACACGTGTAGTCCTTTAACCAATCATATCTCTATAAATCTGTAGGAGTTAAGATAATATAATGTTTTATATATATATGCTAAATAGACTGGGATAACCCATTTACGAAAGATCGAGTATGTTCCTATGATCCCTCGCTGTCATCAAAGTGAGAGGGTTAGCGCTATAAAACCAGGTTTAATCCACCATTTTCTACTTTTGGAAATGCCTGTACCAAGTCAGGAATATGACAGTTCTTGTCAATTGGTTTTTGATGCGTTTTGTTATTTGATTTTGCCATGTGATTATGGACTTTCCGAACTTGAGCAAAATGGTCAATTGACCCCTTAACTTGCTTAAGTACTTGTTGCCCTTTATAGTAAAATTTTAACAGTTTTCATAAATTGTTGTAAATATAAGTTAGATTCTACAAACACATCACCATCACCAAAACACAATTTTGTCATGAATCCATCTGTGTCCTTTGTTTAATATGCACACAGACCAAGGTGAGCGACACAGGCTGTTTAGAGCCTAAAGTATGGCACGTCAAACATAATTGTTTTTTTAAATCAATATTGTTTTTATAATATCGAAACGGTTGACATGCCACATTAGACATAAATTCATATTTTTTCACATTAAAGCAAAATGTCAAAATTACTCTTATTTATATTGATAAATTTGAAAGATTTTAGGGCTATTTCAAGATAACTTTAAAAAAAATATTATGTACGATTTAGCATTTTCCAACATTTCAAAATGACTTGAATGTCATTTAAAGTGCTCCATAGATCATTTAGAATGCGCGTATCAAACAAGTGATAACCTTACGACACATTTAATCAAACTCGAGTAAATAGGACAAATACAAATACTGATACTGCAACTAGAACACTTCCTGCTGTTTTTATCTACCAAATATAGTAACAAAAGAATGTTTCGTGAATCGTGGATATCATACCCTATGACCTTTATTCCCAATTTCGGGCTTGTTTTCTGATTGAAAATACTCTTTGGTTTTGTCTTAACAGTTCATTACTATAAATGTAGCCATTATAAGCTGCACTATAAATAAAATATTAGGTCAATATAAAAATATTATCAACTGTTTGTTTTCGGCTCGTAACAGTAAAAGGGTTCTAGAAACCTACAATGTATCCTTACCCTAGAGGCAATGCTTCATACAAAACAAAATGTATTTTTGAATTGACCTTATATTGATTGTGTATATATGTATATACATATTATTAGTTACATTTTGTGTTAGTGGCCTAATACGATATATATGGGGTCAGTATATTCCATATTTGTAAGAGCGAAACCCCATATAGCATTTACTAACCCCATATATATATCGTCGTATTAGGTCACTAACACACCATGTAACGAATTTATCTTACCGACTATCTTCACAAATGGTATTTTGACTAGTTGCCTATCAAAATGATCAAGTCTTCAATATATATACTTAGTATTAAGATCCTACTTCCATTTGTCTATACAGAAAACAAATACAAACGATAGCAACTTTTTAGCTTTAAATTTGTTTTATGAATTAATTTCAATCGTTTATAACATTTATTAAATATTCGTCTGTTAAATCCTTTCAGATTTCTTTTTTTAAAGGGAAGTAACTCCGAATGCCAACAATAGCAACTTGTTAGCTTTACAGAAGATTCCATCGAGTATGAAGCTACATGAAGATTCTTTGGTTAGCTTCCTTGCTAGCTCAACAATGAAATCATGAAACTAATTTTACAAGTCACTTTGAAAATAAGTTTTCAATCTAAATTCAAAATTTATGGTAATTATAAACTAATTCACAAGCATGCTGTAGGTGTGTTTGATTTGCCAATTTTATTTCAATCAATTACTGTTCATTTATAAATCCAGTTATGTGTATGTACTTAACAATGGTACAACCATGGCGTAAATATAAGGTTTATGACCCCTTCTATAGCTTTTGAATTACGAATTTTTCAAACTGCAATAGTATAAAAACAGCAAAGATAATGAATAATAGAGATGGGCCATTTTGTACATATACAAGGGGAAACTACGAGCAAGCATTATTATTTATAGTTTCATTGCATTTAAAAGTTAAACGGGATTTTGTAGCAAATAAACCATGATTTTTGTAGAAAATCCACAAATATTTTTGTTATAAAATTTTAAGCATAGATTACTCATTTTATTTTCTATGATATGCTAGCGTTTATTGTTTACAAAAAGTCCTAAACAACCTTTTATTAAAAAATAATCATGTTAAGTCACGAAAGTCGAGCGCACCCTAGAAGGTGTACTTGAATTGGTTCATATTTATGTTTGTTTAAACCAATATCTAAATTTAAAAACTTGTTTTAAGGAAATCATTGCACTGCATGCAATAATCCTCCATCTATCAATTACCAAATTGCCAACTATGAGAGTAAAAGGGGAAATGCTGTGGATTTTCTATATAATTTCATTTTTTGTTTAGCATTGAATCAACACAAGGGTACATCCTCCATGTCGTCCTTGAACAAAACATAAACCGTATAGTATCTCCGCTTCTAATTTAGTGTAATACAAAGAATTTTTTAATTCAATCAACGACTATAACAAATAAAATTTGTTTAGGTAAACCTGTTTGTATGAAACATACATATTATAAACAGGCCATTGATATGATTGCTTTCATTGGATGATGAATTTTTGATATGCTCCTCCCAATTTTAAGTTATAATCAGTTCATTATTGAGCTGGCAAGGAAGATAACCAATTAATCTACCTGTAGGTTCATACTCGTTGGAATCTGCTGTAATTATGTTTTATGACCTTTACAACCTTTCATCGTCATTTTCATCGTCTGTTGAATCCTTTCAGATTTTCCCTCAACATCGTGTTTTTTATATGAAGGGTTGTGGCATCATTTTTGTTTTGAAAGGGAAGTAACTCTTTACTAACCTCATATGGTAACTAACCATGTATGGTTGCTAACCCTATATTTTTTAGGACACCCTATATCAAATATACATAGTCAACATGTGTAGTCCTTTAACCAATCATATCTCTATAAATCTATAGGAGTTAAGATAGTATAATGTTTTATATATATATGCTAAATAGACTGGGATAACCCATTTACGAAAGATCGAGTATGTTCCTATGATCCCTCGCTGTCATCAAAGTGAGAGGGTTAGCGCTATAAAACCAGGTTTAATCCACCATTTTCTACTTTTGGAAATGCCTGTACCAAGTCAGGAATATGACAGTTCTTGTCAATTGGTTTTTGATGCGTTTTGTTATTTGATTTTGCCATGTGATTATGGACTTTCCGAATTGATTTTCCTCTAAGTTCAGTATTTTTGTGATTTTACTTTTCGCTAACATAATGATTTCAACTAAAATGTCTTTGCAATCGAAATTGTTGAAAATAGATGTTGTAGACATTATCAAAATCTTAACATAACTTTGTCAAATATTGCATCAAAGGTCATTATCATCTTAATAAATTAAGCGCTTAAACGAAATTTGTTTTGATATGGTAGGCAATATGCAGAAATACTTACAAAGTGTTGTTAAAACCTTATTTTACACATAAAAACCTATGGTATTAAAACTTTTTGAAAGACTTTCAGAAAAAAACGCTCAGATGGGAAACACAATCATTGGCATACATTTTGGAAAATAATGATTTAGTCGCCAACTTTGTTTTTATTGTATTCGTCATTTAAGATAACAATACACAGTTAGAAAATACTTCTTTGGACTACATTTTAAGCACTTTTGTGACATGTTCACTCCCCTCTTTTGCATTTGATCAGTTTTAAATAAAAAATCTAATAAAAATGAATGCATCAGGAATGTATCACTTCCTTTTAAGAAAAATATAAGTATATAATTATGTGCTTTCAATACAAATGTTCATCTGTTTTGAAAGAATATTAATGTAGTAATATTTCAGAAAGTAAAAGAGATAGTGTCAACATTTTTCTTTAAAAAAGCAGCTGTATGTATGCACTATTTGGCAAAAATATTCGGCATGCCCCTTTTATTGAACCGTCACCGAACGGTATCTATGCATTAAAACACAAAAGCTTGCAATGCATCTCAGCTTTTATAAAACGTCACCAGTTTCTGATCAGTGAACACAGACGGTTGATGAACCAGGGGTATGTCTGATCCTTTTTCACAAAAGTTCATCGGAAGATACCAAGACCTTGTTGATAAATATTACGTATTAACCATACAAATAATGCTTGAAGATCTTGAAATATGGATTCTAGGTACTGACTGTTTTATTTTCTGAATTACGAGTTATAGTGTTCTTTTTATTTGTCTTTTACTGTTAAGTCCATTTTTTGTAAAATCCTTTTGCCGTGGCTGGGTACTAATGCATCCAGTTAATTTGTTGTTGTATTGTGGTAATTTTTTGTATTCTTGTCTTTTATTTTTGCGTATGCGCTTTGTCTATATACTATTTTATTTTATTTTTGTTGACAAATTTGTTTGTTATCATTATGATTAAAATTAATTATTACCCAATTTTGACTGCTGTATTCCTATTTTTGACAATTTTAATTATTATGTCTGTTTATTTTGTTCACATATTGAATTTTCTCTAGAGTTCGGTATTTTTGTTATTTCACATTTTACTTAAAAATATATAAATGAGTTGCAATGTTGGTTAAACTTAAAAATAAAACAAAAAAAAACAATGTCATTATTGCTGAATATCATAAAACGAAATTGTGCAGTCAACCATAAATATTGACTTACTTTTAAACTGTTAAACGCCCTCCTTCTCCAGTCCTGGTCTGTTTAAAAAAACAAGATTATTTAAAATCGATCATATTTTGTTGTTATCTTTAAGCGATAAAATTTTTGTATTTGTTCAAATAGTAACATAGGAATGAGATAAAGAAGAACTCAATTTTCTCGTTTGTTCTGCAGACGTACGCATATCCAAAGCATCGTCGATTACACGTGTATTTTCAGATAAACTCTTCAATCTATTCAAATCACCGAAGTAAAGTTTTGACATACGTGTATTAGTTCGAGATTGATAATGAATTTTGAATGCTTCTGTTACCATTAAGTTAATTCGAGTCAACCGAAATTTCGACTCATCCAATTTCGACTTATCAGACATTATTTAAATCATTAAAGACGCTCAAATTCAAGCTTGAATATGAAAAATCTATCAAATGTGCCATAAAACGTCACTTTTCAGATGGTTTTTGTCAAAAAAATCAGAAAGTATTTGTGTTCAGTCTCAACCTTTATATAAGTTATGTATTATCATCAAATACAACATACATTCAAATATTAAGACCGCACAGGAATGCGGCCACTTCAGTGAAGACGGATACTGTCTAAAAATTAGTTCAAATATATTCATTTAAGAGATGTTTTCTACTTTAAATTTCCAATAAAAATCTAAATTTTTACATTTAAACCTTTTTTAAAACTGCTATATTTTAGGGCAAAAAGGGTCTTACTGGGCCCACTTCTTGGCAGATTAAACATTGCTGTGCTGATACTTTGAGTAATTATGAATATTTGTGTTTTCAGTCGTGTATCGCTTTCACCGGTGAACAAATGAAGGATATGTCTAAGAGTTGTCCCTTGTTCAAATGTACATGTACTAATATATATGCGTTGTTCATTTTTTTTTTCGGTCTTGGCAAAGCATACATTCAAATCATTGCTGGGACGTCGGCCTATTAATTTTGATGATTTCTTTTTCTAGAGGTAGCGCTCAATAAATCGATAGTTGTAATAGTATCATTAATTTTAAATAATTCAAAGCTTTTTCTTTAATATAACTTGAAGTTTGATTTTTTTAATTAGTTGATTTCTTTTGAAATAAATCTAAAAGACATACCTTTAACTTTTGTAAATTACTATTTGGCGTTACTTTGTTTTGGACTTCCTCCTTGGAGTGATAAGACTATTTATGAACAGATCAAGGAAACATATATCGGTTGACATTTTGCATATGCAGTGACACATCGAGTGCGACACTTAACGTTCACTTTCAAAGATTGTCACGTGTCCAACGAGACAAAAAGAGGCGCAATGCATTATAGGAGCTGATTATTTCAAATGACCCTTGGTCAATAATTTAACGAATCGTTTATCAAAGACACAAACATGCTGAATTGTATATTGTTCTCCTGTTTGGCTAGAAAGGTTCTAGTCCGAAATTATCAAAAAAATTTGCATACTTAAGTCTCGAGGCCGCGAAGTCCCTCATAACTTGAAGTCAATTTCAACATGAAAGTTCAAATGCAAGAATCTATTGGTCACTGTGACAACTGCCAAAACACGAAAAATAAAGGGTGCCAGTTTTATGTAACTTAATTAAACCCCTGGTTTTTCAATGTCCATAAAATTGAATGATCTATTAAACTATGTATATATATATATTCATCTTACCTTCTATAGATTTATAGGAGTATGATTGGTTTAACGTATTCACTTGGTGACTATATATATTTTGCATAGGGTACCCTCAAAATTACATGGTTAGTTACCATATAGGGTTAGCATCCATAAGGGGTAAGTAAGGAGTTACTTCCCTTTTAAAACAAAAAAGAACTCAGAAAGGTTTAAACAGACAAAGAAACTGATAATAACGATTAAAATACATTCATAAAACAAATTTAAAGGTAACAAGTTGTTATTGTTGGCATGGGTTTTTGTATAGATACATGGAAATATGTTCTTAAACATGTTAAAACTTAATATTGAAGGCTGAATCACTTTTAAATGCCGATAGTCTAAATACCACATGCAAAGACAGTGTGTAAGATAAATTCGTTACGGTGTGACCTAATACGATATATTTGGGGTCAGTAAATTCCATATGGCATTTACTGATCCCATATATAATGTATTAGGTCACTTACACACCATGTAACTAATAATACAGATCCTATTAAAAGGATTTTCGGTAGGTTTTTATTATATTTTTTTAATATCAAACTGTCATTTTGACCACTCCATAAGACAAAAAGATTATCTAATTTCCTTTTGATGTCATTCATAATATATATATATATATATATATATATATATATATATATATATATATATATATATATATCAGTCTAAAGATTTGCACAACGGTACTGATATAAGATGTTATAATACGAAAATGTTGTTATTAAATCGTGCTGACAAATATTTCGGCTCAACAAATGGCCTTCTTCAAGTGTCACAAGTTTTAGCAATACTGATACATTATGTCAGCACGATTTTTTTTTTTGAAGTGTTAAAAATTCAATATTCTATCATAAATTGTAACCAGAGCTTGATTCTAGACTTGATTCTGAATCTTAATTCTGTTGACAGTTATGATTTTTCTACTCTGTACACTACACTACACTTCCACACAATCTTATAAAAAAAAAGTTTTTGTATTTGATTAAATGGTCTTTCGAAAAATCTCATTGAAATTTTATTTGCTGTAACTCGTTTAAAGCCTTTTCTGTATCGAAAATGGAAAGTATGCTGGATACACTTACTGGAAATGTGAGGATACGATTGAAGCTTTAAGTTTTCTGCTAGTTAACATTTCGGCGATAAAGTGTATCGTCAGGTAAAAGGTATTTCTATTGGCACTAACTGTGCCCTTTTAATAGCAGATTCATTTCTATGTTGCTATGAATCTCAGAGTATGACCAAACTCAGTAATGACCCATCATTGTTATATTTGGTTGATACATTCCAAAATACCTACCGTTATCTGGATAATATATTTTCGTTGAATAATCCAGATTTCTCTAAATATACTTCTGAAATTTACCCAAAAGAACTTACTTTAACTAAATTTAACATAAACAGCAGCAGTTGTCCTTTTCTTGATTTAGACATTTCAATTTCAAACGGTAAACTTCATACTAAAATTTTCGACAAAGGAGACGATTTTTCATTTCCTATTGTTAATTTTCCTTTTTTAGACGGCGATGTGCCTTTGACTCCATCATACGGTGTTTATATATCCCAACTCGTTCGGTTTGCCCGTGTGTGTTCTGATGTCATAGATTTTAACGAACGTCATCAATGCATCACTGGGAAATTGTTGTGTCAGGGATTTCGATACCATAAATTACTTAAAACTTTTACTAAATTCTTTCATAGATAGAAAGATTTGATTAGAAAATTTGGCTGTACATGTAGAAAACTTATTAAAAATGGTATTTCACATCCTAAATTTTATGGTAATATTGTACTTAAAGCGAGGAAATCACTATGTGATCCGTGTAAACTCATCGAAACTTTAAACAAACTTATAAGTAAGGGTTATCGTACCAATATTGTAATTATATCTCTGAATATAGTTTACATTGGCACTAATATCGATCTTGTCATTAGCAAATTAAAACATAACTAAATTGTATCTTCTTCTTTTGAGGCGGGATGTATAGAGACACAGACACGTTAATTTTTATCTGTATAGAAGTCGCTCCTTACTATCCTACTACCTGTCGATACATTTATTTTTGGCATTGCACAAGTCATGTCTTCTCTGACTGTTCATGACGCTAAAATACTAAATCCCTGGGATGTGTTTTAGTTGATTTTAGTCTCTGATGCATGATTTTTTTTTATAATAATTGTTTTTGGCTTTTAACTAGCTGTCAGTAACTGCGAGTATTCTCAAATCGTATTTTCTTGTTAATTCGACCTGTTGATACTGTTTGTAATGCTTTTTTTGTTATTTTATATTAATATTGATCTTGTCTATATACCAGCTTTGATTATTTGGAATATCTTTTAAATTTCACTTCTTCTTACTACATTTGTATAAACTTCAAGATTTACCTGTATTATTAAAACCTTTTTTTTTCAAAAGTGATTATTTTAAATATTTCGCAGTGGTGTCTTGCCATGGGTTTGTTTGGACTTGTTTGTTTGCTTTTTGGCCTTGAATGTTTGTCCCTAATATTTTATTAAATGTGCATTTGCATTCAGATATCCCAGATCAAATCTATTCGTTCATAGTGTATTAATTTACGTATTTTGATTAAGTTAAGCCTGCCAATTGATATTTTATCGTATGTTTTTCTATGTTGTGATGTTATACTATTGTTTCAGAAAAAAGGAGAAGGTTTGGTACCATTAAAACGTTAATTCCCGCTACAAATGTTTGCATCTGTCCTAAGTCAGGAATCTGATGTACAGTAGTTGTCGTTTGTTTATGTAATTTATACGTGTTTCTCGTTTCTCGTTTTTTTATATAGATTATACTGTTGGTTTTCCCGTTTGAATGGTTTTACACTAGTAATTTTGGGGCCCTTTGGGATAGCTTGTTGTTCGGTGTGAACCAATGCTCCGTGTTGAAGGCCGTACATTGACCGATAATGGTTTACTTTTTTAAAATTCTTATTTGGATGGAGAGTTGTCTCATTGGCACTCACACCACATCTTCCTATATCTATCTATATAAAAAACATTGCTTTTGAAAATAGATTTTGTCTCAACTTCCGTGAAACGTATCATTTAATTTTTTATATGAGATTTGTATTTTTATAAATACTCCTACACCATCTATTCGACTAGTCTGGTCGATAAAAGGTGTTAGAGGTCACACGGTGTAAGCAATACGAAATGCATGTACCAATTTGACAGGGTAATTGCAATGTCTTTGATACGGAAGATTTCCTTTAGCTGATGTTCCTGTTTGATTCAATTATTAAAATTTTGTGTGATAAATATTCCCCTCAATTAGAACCCTAGTCTATTTGACATATATCAAATACTACGGGTTTGCAGGGACAGATCCAACCATTTTTAAAGATGTTTCCTCACCAAGAATAGAAGGGGGTTCACCCTGAGACCTTCCCTGAGGTGGACAGGATTCTTGAATCGAAGCCTGAGAATTAGTGGCAGTTAGGTTGGAAAGAATTTGGAGTCGAGCGTGAACCAGGGGACGATCGAGGGTAGTAAAATAGTAATATTCTATGCTTAACAGAAAAAAAATAGTAAGGGGAATGGAAGTAGGAATTGCAAGGTGTGTATTACACATATATTCCTTTTTTTTTTAGATAATAGAAATAGTAAACGAAATTGTGATTCAAAGGCAATAACTCTAACTTATAAGTGATCGATTTCAACATTTCATATTTATTCATCACAGAGATAGTTTTTGTTGTGTGTAGTTTCTGTTAATCTTATATAGTTTAAAATATAATCATGGCATTATATAGACATCCATTTTCAAATTGTTTAATAAAATTATCTTTAGGGGCAATAATGGCTTTAAGAAGTCATCACACACTTTGGTATAAAGGAATGGTGACTGAAATTGTTTCTTCACCATTTGGTCCCTATGCATGGGTGTACCCCGGTAATATGTTTTGTTGTTTTATCGGAATAACTTAGCAGAGTAAACTCTTCCTGTTACCAATAGAATTAAAATTAAACAACATTTTTGGTGTCTTTTACAGAGGAGCATTCGAAGTCTAAGGCAAAACTAAGGTTAGAGAACAGAATAAAAAAAAATCAGCATGTATTTTCTATTTGTAAAGGAGCATAACTCTAGAATGGTAAACGTGACGCTATCCAAATTTTAACTGGATCTGTGTTTTCACACGGTTAATAAGCCCTTTGTATAAGCATATCATTTGGTTGAGGCTACTAAAATTATAGGACGGAAACGAAAATGTCTACATTTGTTCTATTTGTTAAGGGATATAACTCTTTAATGGTAAATATGACGCTACTAAAATTTAAACTTAATCTGTATTTTCTGGTATTAAGCATTGTGTGTAGTTTCATACCACTTGGTTGAGGCAAAATAAAGTTAGAGACCGGAAACCAATTTTAGGACAAACGTACGGACGTACAGACGTACAGGGTAAAACTTAATGTCCCCGCTATGGCAGGGTAAGTTTTTTTAACCCGACAAAATCAACAAACAGAACGAAAACAACTGTCCTATTCCTGACTTGCATTGGTAGATTGCGAGTTGAATGTATTGAAGGAAATACCACTAAAGTATACTGCGCTAAAAGACGGGGTAAGGTAATGTGTTCAGTAAAAGTACGCATTTATTGCACAACTATTGCAACCATTTGCGTGTTAACGGTATACTACGTACTTCATTTGACTTTTTTACTTTTTTTATTCAAGCGTCACTGATGAGTCTTTTGAAGACGAAATGCGCGTCTGACGTACACACTAAATGTAATCCTGGTATCTATGATGAGTTTATTTGCATGCTTATCACACATGCAAAATTCCTATCAAAGATAGTTTCGATGATAATTGAAAGAAAGATAGGCTCATGCTCATCCAAATTAAACCACAGGTTCTGTGACAGCATGTGGATATTGTATATGTTCCGGACCATACGAGTATTTGGACCATCCGCGTATGGTCATGACCATATGCGTATGGTAGCACTCCACAGTTAGGTGTGTAGTTTCGCATTTTGGCCCCTGTGGATTTTTCAAATATGAGAGCTAGTGTGCAATAAAATTCATTTTTGGATAGCTGAGTATCAAAATAGCCTTCGTATTGGGTTTATATTAACATCAAGATTATGTAATGCATGTAGTATAGGCTGGTTTCTGTATTACAGTCCGTATTTGCATGTCCGTACCATATATTGGTCCGGCAATTATTGTAATGTTTTTTTCCAACTTTTTATCGCAAGAACTTTGTAATTATATTTTACGAAAATATGAGGCGAAAGACACCCATTTTTTATTTGATCAGTAGGAAGATGTATGTCAACAGTTTCTAAAAAGGTATCACTCAAAGGCATTGAAATTCTAGTTTGATCCAAATTATTGGGGGATATGTGACATGTTCACCCCCCCCCTTTTTGAAATATTTTATGGTATATAAATGCATAATGTTGCCATGGATACACATAAAAGGAATTATTTTTCACCCTTTAAACTTTTTGAAAATCAAATCTATGGAAGATACTGATTACAAGCATATGCACATGTACAACACAAACAGCTAGGTTTATGTATTAGAAAGCCAGGAATAGGATATGATAAAACATTTTGTGGCTCATTCTTAATTTTATTTTCTAACTGTGGAGTGCTACCTATACTCATATGGTTCGACCGTACGCGTATGGGTTTCTGCATTTAGACGTCTTGATTATGCACGATCCTTTGCAGTTACACCATTTGCATTCGAGCGAAAAGCTAGCCTTCTTGTCAGCTGCTTGCAGTGATACCTAGGTCTCGGGAAATTCCATAACAGTCATTAAGAAATTATGGAAATATCTTCCTATGTCGACATATTGCCATGCCCTCGTAACAGCATGTCGGTAATGACTATATGTATAAAATGTGTTTGCTATAGTGACTAGTGAGTAAAATTAAATGCACCAAACTGCTAATTTTTTATTATTATAATATAATGAAATGACCTTGGATATCGTCTTTTTAATGACGTGACAACTACAAGGGTTATATCTTATGAAGAGTTAGATTTTACCTGTAAACTTGTTAATTACCCCGACCATACACGTATGGTCGGACCATATGAGTATGTATACTGGTTTGGTTATTAACGTGCCGGACCTAGGAGTATTTGGACCATATAGGTATTTTTTCAAATATTAATAAATTTTATCTAAAAGTAGTAAAATGATGTTTACATGAAAATGTACAAATTTTATAATTCAAAGGCTATATAAAAATCAAATATTGATGCCACAGTTAGTTTTCATCGCAAATTGTATTCTTAAAATTACGCTTAGAATGGCATTTACTTCCACACGGTACCATATCTTTATCTGCATTTGCACGTCTTGATTGTGCACGATCCTTTGCAGTTACACCATTTGCATTCCAGCGAAAAGCTAGCCTTCTTATCAGCTGCGTGCAGTGATACCGAGGTCTTGGAAAATTCCATAAAAGTCATTAAGAAATTATGGAAATATCTTCCTATGTCGACATATTGCCATGCACTCGTAACAACAAGTCTGTAATGATTATAAGTATAAAATGTGTTTACTATTGTGACTAGTGAGTAAAATTAAATGCGCGAAACTGCTTATTTTTTTATTATAATATAATAAAATGACCTTTGATATCGTCTTTTTAATGACGTGACAACTACAAGGGTTATATCTAATGAAGAGTTAGATGTTACCTGTAAACTTGTTAGTTACCCCGACCATACGAATACGATCGGACCATACGCGTATGGTCGGACCATATGAGTATATACCCATATGGTCATGACCATACGCGTATGGTCCAAATACTCATACGGTCCGGAACATACTGAACACAACTATTCGTGTCTGAAGATTTTGTTGAAGTTATATTCACAGAGCAGACAACAGCAGAAGGTCACCAACAGGTCTTCAATGCAACAAGAAATTCCCGCACACGGAGGTGTCCTTCAGCTGGCCCCTAAACAAATATATACTAGTTCAGTGATAATAAGCGCCATACTAAACTCCAAATTGTACACAAGAAACTAAATATATCCATTCTTAAAATCTATGGATAGTAAAATAAGGGATGTTTTCTGAGAGGATAGATATTAAGTTTATTTTATTAGGTGTGAACTAGACTCTAGGCGACAATTGAATATATCAAATCAAACTAAAGTAACGGTTAGAGAACGGAAACGAAATATTCAGCATTTTCTTTTTGTAAAGGGGCATAACTTTAGAATAGTAGAAGTGACGCTACCAAAATTAAAACTGGATCTGTGTTTTCTGTTCAAAAACACATTGTATAAGTTTGTTGAGGCAAGCAAAAGTTAAAGAACAAAACGAAATTTTCAGCAATTGTTCTATTTGTAAAGGGGCGTATTTCTAGCATGGTAAACGTGACGCTACCCAAATTTCAACATGATGTGTGTGTTGGTGCAATAATCATTGTGCATAAGTTTCGTAACATTTGGTTGAGGCAAACTAAAACCAATTTTGTACTCCCGCCATGGTGGCGGTAGAATTATGTTGAGTTATTAACCCAACAAACTATAACTGAACTTATTGAAAAGAACTGTCATATTAATGACTTGGTACAGGAATTGTAGATTGCGAGTTGAATGTATTGAAGCAAAACCACTAGTATACCAAAAGCCCACGTCATCTATCAGTTCCTAAAAAGCACCTCCTGCCTTGTTTGGTTTCGAAATGATCAGCAAAATGAATTAGATTGTTTTGTTACATAAATCATGCAAAAGCATCGAAATGGTCATATTGTGCAAAGGTACAACACCTAAAATATTGAGATTATTTGTGTATTTACTAAGAAAACTTTCTGCTTATTGAGCATGTTGAGATAACACTCCTTTCATTTGTTTTGAAAAATCTTTCTATTGATCGTCTCTACATAATTTCCCGTGGCAAAAATTCTTGATGCTCTGGCCTTTTTCAATATGCCTTTCAAATGGAAAGGAGAAAGAAGATGACAAGATACAATTCAAAAAGTATGTTCAATACAACAGACAACACCTAGGAAACAAGAATATTTCCATAGTTCACAGATGCCCCACTCGCACTATCATTTTCTATGTTCAGTGGTCCGTGAAATTGGGATTAAAAATCTAATTTAGAAACTACCTCGACAAAAACTTCATCTTAAAGCAGGACAGACGGACGAATGGAATGACAGACCCACAGACTAGAAAACATAATGCCTCTCTACTATTCTAGGTGGAGCATAAAAACTAAAAACAACAAAATGTTGCATAGTAACCAGACGACTGAGCAACACGAAATCACACCAAAAATTGGATGCATGACTCCAGGTGCTCTAAGTAAGCAGTTCTTAACCCACAAGTGTCTTCCGTCATAATACTTCCCATATTTCATCTTTTTTCTTCAATGATCAAAGGGAGTTCTTCGTGATAATTTAACTTTTAAAAAATAGAGACCGCCGGTGTCGCTCATCAGTATTAACTTTGGTTTTGAAAATCATGTAAAATAAAGTTACAATAATTTAATAGATAGTATACGTTACTCTAATATTGGATGAGGTCAAGTTTAGTTTAATGTGAAGCAGTATTTAGATAAGAAAGAAGAAGAATTGTGAAAAAGTTCTCAAAAAGCATCAATAATTTGCAGAAAAGGTACATTACTCCAATTAGATCAATTGACGATTTTTGTAATTTTGACCTATTTGTAGATCTTTCATTGCTTAATATTTTTGCTGCTTACAATGTATCTCAATCTGTCATGTCTATGATGATATTCAAGATAATTAACAAAAACAACATTTTCTTAAGCAGATATCATTGCAAAGGGATGCTGTCATAAGTCTCCAAAGCGAAAACCAATTGTATACACATACTCTCCAAAATGTAATTCACCCAGGGTCTGTATACTGCTGGAAATGCCTTTAAATGTTTTTATGACAATTAAAGCGGTAACTTAAAGTGACGCCACCAAAATTCTAACTAAAACTGTGTTTTGTGGTACATGTAACAAGCATTGTGTATAAATTTCATACCATTTGATAGAGCCAAACTAAAGTTAGAGAACAGAAACCAATTCCTGGACGTACGTACAGACAGACAGACAAAGGTAAACGTTAATGCCTCCTCTGCTGCAGCGTTATTAAATGCCATAGGATTGAAATACAGTAAATCAAAAAGTTAGATGTCATGATATTGATACAGTACTGCTTTCCTCTGACCCTCAGATTCAAGTGATCTAGAATTCAGACAGGGGTTGTCTTTTGCTAATGTTTATCATATCCGTTTTTTATACGACTGCATTAAAAAAGAACAAACTGTTGTCCGATAAAGTACAGGAAACCTGTCATCCAATAAAGTACAGAAAACCTGTCACACAATAAAGTACAGAAAATCTTTCACACAATAAGGTACAGAAAACCTGTCACACAATAAGGTACAGAAAACCTGTCATCCAATAAATTACAGAAAACCTGGCACACAATAAAGTACAGAAAACCTGTCATCCAATAAACTATAAAAACTTGTCACACAATAGATCTAGAGTATAAAAACCTGTCATACAATAAAGTATAGAAAACCTGTCGCACGATAAACTATAGAAAACCTGTCATTCAATAGAGTATAGAAACCCTCTTACACAATAAAGTATAGAAAACCTGTCACACAATAGAGTATAGAAAATCTCTTACACAATAAAGTATAGAAAACTTGTCACACAATATAGTATAGAAAACTTCTTACACAATAAAGTATAGAAAACCTGTCACACAATAAAGTATAGAAAACCTGTCATCCGATAAGAGTACATAAAACCTGTTATCTTATAAATAACAGAACATTTGGCATTTATTTGACAAGTGAAAGTCGGGCGTCACCGAAGAGATTTTCGTGGACAAATCCAAGATCTGACGTACAAAATTATAAGCCTGTTTTCTTTGATGACATTTTGATACTCATACTGATAAAACCTTCGCAATGTGTAAACCCTACGGTACTTATTTGACATCTAAATCTTCTAAGGTTCTTGTCATAGTTCAAACGAAATAATGCAGTGAAGTTGTCTTCGTTAGATCCTATTAGTCAATGTCAAGAAATTACTTAATGATATGCTATAACCTTTTTTCAAGTTACAATGTAATATATATATATATATATATATATATATATATGAAAAACCACTCCTTGAAAAATTATATTTATTTCAATTTCATAAGTTTTTCATTGTGTATTAAGATGTGACAAAAGGTTAATTCACTAATGTACAACCATAAACAAAGGAAGATAACTCCAACTCAAATCTATGATTTGTCTAGCTAAATACAATTAAGTGTGTTTTTAAATTTATGTTTAAGACAAATTGTTGACTGTACGATGTCTTCTGGTGTATGTGACGTTTCATCATGTGCTCTTTCGCTTCACTAATACACTATGGAACTTAGGTTTAACTGTTTGAGTCCTCCTGTTTTCAAATATTTTCAAATTATTTGTTTTCAATGTTTCGGTTTTGCACAATCCTGATTTGAATAATTCGAATAAATGTTTCGGACGCACTGAATAATAAAGTGTTTTTTTCTACATTTTTTTAAAAAGATTTTGATCGATATTACTGCTGCATTCCGAACTCTGAAATATTAAGAACATTAGATCGGAAGTGGGTGCTTTCATAACATACTTTTATATTTGTCTGATTTTTAGGTTAAACTAATATAGTAATTGTATACAAGCATGGGTATATTCCTTGCTTAGTTAAATATCAAATATTTGAACAAAATTAATAAAACGGTAGTTTTAACCCGTCCACTATATAACAAGGCCATGTTGGTAGTAGAGTTAAGATCAGAAAAATTAGGATTTTTTTTTCTGCTGCATGTGTTGGTTTTGAAATGATTCCCAATACCAGCATTTATTGATTTACGACCAACAAGGCTTTGGCAGTGAGTCCCTACTGGTATGTCATAATATATTTTGTGGTCTTCAATGTCCGCTTCAAAAAATCTTAAATTGCTGCCACAATTATTATTATCTGACCCAGGACAAATAACAAAGTTTGTGTCCGTGGGGAGCATACCTTTTGATGGGTAGTAGATTTCAGTTCGATGATGATATGGTCCACCTGGTAACCCAGTGCTTGTAGGATAATGTGGCACAGGATCATTACGATGGACAACTCGTCAACTATTATTAACAAGTCTGTTATGTTCTAGCGCATATTGACGATCTCCTACTTTTGGCATACCAAAAGTATACAATGCGATTTTTTCTTTGTTAATCACTCCTTCATTTATAAGCTGAGCACTTGCTATAGCCGCTATGGCTCCACCAAGAGAATGGCCAGTTATCCAGATATTATAACCGGGATGTTTTGAAATTTAAAGTTGCATACTAGCTTCTACGCAACTGAAAAGCTTGTCATGAACCTGTTTGAAATACTTTTGGACTTCACCAGAACCAATTCCAGACGATACTTTAGATGTGAACAGCACTGGTTGAATTATATCCAACAACTGTGTTAATACAGTTGTACCACGATATGCTAAAACAATAGCTTTATGTTTACGAGATACAATTACAACAGCTAAACATTCTTTGTATTCAATTAAAGGTAAATCGTCACAGCGAGTACCAATCCATTCGACAATTTCATAATCATCAATTCCATATGAGCTTAAACATCTCCGTGCTCCATTTGGAGTATCAGCATATGGAATAGTTGAAAGTCTTAGGAGGTTATAAGAAGTTTGAGGATCGTATTCTCCAACTACATCTAATTTAGAACAATTCGTAACATCTTTGATTACCTGATTCTTGTTGCAGGGATTATAAGGAGGGACAGACCCGGTCGCATGACATTTGTTGTCTAACTTACATCATCTACACTTAGAAATCCAAGATGACTGCTGCACACAGTATTCACACCCTTTACTTGAATGTTTAATGCAGTCAGTTTTACCATGAACATTTTTATTTAAAAGTGCCATCAATGTGAAGAGGCATGCAAATTTCATACTTCTTAATTTGGTGCAAGCACGGGGGCCTGAAAATACCAATAACTTATATATAGTAAATATAGTAATAGTTTGTTTTATTTTCTGTACCAAAGATTAACGAAAAAAATTGTGAACAACAACAGGTCAGTGATCTTCAACAATGAGAAAATCTACTGCTGTATGGTAAGGTAGTTAAAAGCTTATAAATTAAGATACATTCTAATTAATTATTTTCATTTACATATATAATCACACTGAATCAGTTGAAATGAAATTGTTCACAGTACAGAATGAGAAGATTTAATTAAATTCTGGCAACAATACATTAAAGTCGCGATCCCTAATGTCACTTTATATCTTCAACAAAATTAAACCCATACTTTAACCAGCTTTAACTGACCACGATATAATAAAATGTTACCTGATTCAAAGGAAAAATTATGGTCTAACAAAACAACTTTAAATACCCTGATATGACAGACTTTAACCAACGGAATCCACTAAATTGCTTTAAAAGTTTTAAAAGTATTTATAACAGATATGATGTTTATTTTAAATCATATATATTTCTGTATTATTTGCCACAAATTATGGATATTCGGGCATCTAATCAGTCGTAATTTGTTAGGTCATGAAATTCAACAAGTGTCAGATTGTTTAGCCAGTAACGCTTGGCTTTGTAACTTATCAGATGGGTTCGTCTGACGAATAAATTGTATAACGCAGTTTTAAAAAAAATAAAACTTATTAGTAGAGAAAGTCTAGATTGATGATCAAATAAACAGAATAAAAAGTGTTATTGCTAACAGAGACATATAATGTACTTTATGTCTCTGTTGAAAGGCATGTGCCAGTAGTTGAAAAAAGAAGAGTAAAACTCAAATAAGATCAAATGAAGCGCTTTTTAATCCATAACGTAGCGTATGGATTTTTCAAAGAATGAATGATCATCAAAACTTATAACTCTATATTCATTTTTTAGTTGTAAACCCAGATCACACGTAAACATATAGACTCTACAGCAATTGCAATTGTGAGATTTCTGTCTCACAGTTTAAAATATATGGACTTTGTTTGCTTGTATAATTTCACAAAATACACAAAAAAAAAAAAAATGTGCATGCAACCTGTATTTTATGGATTATCTTAAATCATCGCGAATATGTAAAACTTGGATATTTCCTTTTTACGTACCTTAAGAACATTGAAAAATCCCGAAGTTGAATTGACTCGAAGTGGAATAGAAAGGGGAAAAAAATGCGAATTAAAGTATCCGCGAAAATAATTTGTTGAACAGTAACTAGTTCATTGCCCTTTATACCTTATTCTCAACCTAATTGTTAGTTTTGGCTAAACCATTTTCATACATATATTAAAATCAGGAATTTTTATTTTTTGAAGTATTGAGGGAGCAGCATCATTTGTTTTAATAAAACTTAATTTATACGCACTTACACGACTATATAAGGTAAATGACAAAATTCAGGACCAGAAATAGTTATTTAAGACAAAAATGATTTGAAACCGGAAAACTTATCAAATGCATCTCTATTTCAACAAATAATGACTGTATACGGAAATTAAAATAAATTAAAACTTGAAAAGTATTATCAAATCTCTTAAAACCGAAAACCGGAAATTTTGTTTAATACAATGCAAATTAATATTTTCGTCAATAATTTCCATAGTATATATTTTGAAAAATCGAAAATTACTTTGCAAGCACTATTCATTAAACATATTAAATGAATAAGTCAGACGCTAATCTTGAGGTTCCATCGAAACCTGAGTTATGATTTTTTAAATGTATGAATAAAAGTAACATTTCGTCTGGCTATGAATAATTTGTTTTATGAACTTAGAAGAAGCAGGAAGAAAGAATTGGTAATTAAAATAAGTCGAGATATTAAAATCTTCAAGTTTGACTGTTATGCATTTTAAGTTTGGTAGATTCAAATACAAGAGATGGCATAATCCTGACACTGTCTTATTATAAATGTGTATGTATATGACAATAAGAATACCTGGTATGATTGCCAATTGACAGCTATCTACCAGAGTCAAAACTAACGTTAATAAGTAACAATAGATCACCTTATGTGGATTTTTAACAATAAGCAGGTCGAAATCGAAAACTAACTTTGAAAGATCACAATGTGATAAAATTCGACAGATCATGTAAGAAAAACCAATAGTCTTATATTGTAAAATAATTAATAATAGTATGCATGACATACAGCCCTTGGATGGTGTAAACTTCCCAAAAAAACGTGTATGGTGTAATGGTGTATGGCTTATGGTGTAATGGTGTAAGGTGTATGGTGCTATGGTGTATGGTGTAAGGGGAATGGTGTAATGGTGTTTAAGGAATGGTGTGATTGTGTAACGTGGGATCGGGAATGGTGTGAATGATGGTGTACGACATTTCATTGGTTGAAAACGAAGTTCTTTTTATTTTATTTTTTCGAATTGTAAACATAAACAATAATAATAATCTTAATATTTGAAATTTTATTGCATTATGGGTAATTTCGGATCGTGTAGAAAGAATGGGGAATGGTGCATGGTGTAATGTGTAAGTTGTATGGTGCAAAGGTGTAACGTGTATGGTGTAATGGTACAAGGTGTATGGTGTAATGGTGTATGGTGTATGGTGTAATGGTGTATGGTGTAAGTGGGAAGTTTACACCATCCAAGGACTGTATAACATTTAACGACATATATTGATTAACAGGAAAGACACATAAAACATTTTGCTGGGTTGAACAAATTTGTGAGCGTTAAAATATTTCGTAACCTAGGACAGCGATGTTAAAGCTCACCATAAGAACACACTGTAATATAAACAGTTGGAAAAGATATAATGCATCTACCTGATACTGAAAGCTAGTTTACAATCAACTATAGCATATAATTATAGATCATTTTCCAAAGACAAATGTATACAATCATTACACATCCAACGGATTAAGTGTAAACAAGTCTTAAACAATCTGCTAAAAATGCTCTGGCTCAAGAATGTGATTACCGACAAAAACAACATGTATGGAGTTTACTATGGTGCTAAAATGATAGTCTACGTGAATCGCAGAATTGATAATGATTGATTTATTTGTTTGTTTATGTTACAATAAATAATCGGTTAAGCGAGAGTTATCTACCTTCATGTATAAAGGTATTTTTACATGTTTACAGTTATAATAAGCATGATAAGTGCTGCCTCCATATTTCTTTTATAAAGTTTATGGTTCAGGTAAAGTTTAAAAAATTACCTTCCTAATTAAAGAACTTTATTACTTTTAAAGACTTTTGCTATCTAAAAATCCATAACTTATTAAACCCACCGATATAATATATACACGTGTGCACTTACCTATCTGTTCTAATTTCTTATGTCACCCTTACAGCTTGTTTGTCATTTTTGAACAAGCACTATTAAAGTCACACTCTTTCCCCTGTTTAAATAAACTCATCATAGATACCAGGACTAAATTTTGTATATACGCCAGACTCGCGTTTCGTCTACAAAAGACTCATCAGTGACGCTCGAATCCAAAAAAACCTTTCTAAATAATAAAATTATATTCCTACATATCTTAAGTATTTTCTTTCAACGGAAACACATATATTATAAGTCTTATGTTGCACTTACATGTACAATTATTTTTAGTCTGTTTCTGTTTCCTGAAATTGTTTTAACCGATACATTCCTCAATAAATTGTTCTATAAATTTGACAAACAGATAAACATGTGATCTTCCAAAAGGCGTTATCAAAAAAGAAGTAAAACCATACTTTAAATACTTGTTTTTTATTACACTGCTGGAATTCCCCTATTTAAGTTATGTTATATGTAGTTATAACAATTATCACAAAAAAGGAAATAAATGGTGCATATATTAAACCTAGTAAAACATATGCACTTTTAGTGGAGCTTCCGCATTGATAATAACTTTTAATATTGTGGTTTTGTTGTGTTTTATGTCATCAAAAATTCAGTATATTTTGAATTGGAAAAAAGAGTTTCCTCAACAATTTTTTTAACTTCAAACAAACGAACGACAAAAAATGCCAAAATGGCGAATGGTTGTATCTTTGTTGACATATTTAAAGAGTTGAGCATTTCACTAAGTGATACATGTACTTGTCAGTTTGTTTTCCTTTTAACTAAATTTTTACAGCACCATACCAAATTTGAAATTCTCTGAATATTTTTTAACCTATCCTCTATTTGTTTGCAAAAGCTCACAGGTAGCTATCGTTATCAAAAGGAATTAGTTTTATCTGATATAATTTATCGCTATGTAAAGGATATAAGCCGATAACAGTCCATTCTGTAAAATATTGGACATGTCTGAGGCTGCAGGCTGAAGACCTGTTCAGTATTTTACAGAATGGATTGTTTGAGGCTTATATCTTACTTAAAACATCGTTTAACACGTCTAAAAAGGTAAATAAAGAAAATGAAAACAAAGATTTATTTAAGTGTGAAGTTTTTTTTTAATAAACTTTCTTTACATTAAAATATAGCCTGCATGTTGGCCCCTTTGAACAGTAGCTCAACTGAAACAATTATAGATAAAACAAAGTATACTGAAGGTAAAGAACATTGCTACATGAAGAATAAGACACTGGGTATGTGTATCATGATCTTTGCGTGAGCAAGAACTATTCGTAATGTTTTATACCAATAACATCACCTGCGTTTTGTGATAAAATGATGAAAGTTTATTCTTAATGCAAAAAGCGAAGAAAGTGATTTCGTTGTTTGAAATCTTGGATTAGAATTAAATGTGTATTCAGAATCTATTCAGATATATTTGATTCCAGTGTGGATTACAATGAAGATATAGTTATAGTAGCTAATAATGGCAAGTTATATATATATTATATGTCAAAATGTAGTGCTCTGCTATTAGTTTCTTGTTTTTTTTCTCGGATTTTTTATTTATTTCTACGTGATTGAGAAAAAAAAAGAATATCATATGATGACGTGCACCGCAGTCGATCTTATTTCAAGTATATAATTGATATGAAGAAATTAAGAGATAACAACGTGCAATCAGTTATATTCTTTTGTTATTCATCGGAATTTTCAAGAGATTGTTATTGTGTTAAAACAAATGGTACCTCATTTTTCTTTCTGCAAGGTCGTGTCGCTGTCTATTCGTTTATTTGTGTATTGATGTCCATTGTGTGGTTTTTTTCGTTTTGAGGAGTGACACAATTATTGTATTGGAAGGTGAGATTAATAAAATGTTATTATTTACATTAATTGTCGTTTGTTTTTTGGTTGTGTTTGTCTTTACATGAGGAAACAATTGGGGGAAGTAATAGTTTTTTTTCTTTATTTCAGTGATTGCACTATCATTTACCTGTAAGAATCAGATATGCTACCTTTAGCTGTCTAATATTTTTAAGATAAAGGAGGGTTATTCTTAAAGTTATTGGACAGTTAAAGGTAACAAAATGGTTTCTTACAGGTAAAGGATAGAGCAATCACTTAAATAATAAACGAGTAAAACAATAGAATCACGTCACAATAATGCTTTAATTTGGGATCTGCGTCAATTAACCCGATAGTTTGCGACACTTGTACTATTTAAGTCATACAACAATTATTTTCATTTGTGGTGTCACAGATTTTCTATTTCGAAGTAAAAATGTTATGAGAACATTTGCAATATACAGTAATGGCGGAAATTTTGCTAAACAGTATATTATCCATGTATAAAGATTGTTGGTAGAAGGTTAATAATGGGAAAGGCCTGGGTTTAGTGACTTCATGTGCATTCTTCCGTTAACGCCTCGCTACTACGCATAAAGAGCTCGAGGTCGAGTACAGTATTACAGTAAAACATCTTATTATGTGTGGTACATTTTAGCTTTACATTGTTATGTCAAAACTCGTTTGTTCCTGAGAGATTTTTTCTAGTGGTGACATTCTTTTTCAATAAAAATAATGTTTCAAAATAAAATTGCGAGAAAATGCGTTGTGATTGTTGATATGAACGTTCCTCTTCACATATCTCGATGTATTGGTCCCCTAAAAGTCATTGCGTGTGAAGTTGTTGCATGATAGTATATTGTAGAGCACAAACTGGTATTTTAGTTCTTCCATTTTATACGAGTTTAACTGTTAATCTATAGGGCGATTTTATCTCTAAAACTCTACAAATACGTCGAATGGTATAAAACTGTATACTTCATTTGTTTTTGATTTTCTTTTGATTTCTTTTGGATCATATATTGTCGATTGTTATCGATTTGTGGTCTTGTCCAAACAATAAAGACTGTCCCAGGACTGACTTATATAAGAATAAATATATGTCTGAGACTTGTTACCCGTTGGTTTTGAAAGGGTCGGTAATTGTGATTTAGGTGTCATACCACCAATTACTCCCTCAAATTTAGAACGTATGTGAAAGTAGGCCTACTCGAACAAAAATTGTGCATTTGATGTCATTGTTTACTTAAACTAACCAACAAATTGGCAGAAATGAAACTTTTGGTAAAAGAGAAATATATTAAGACCATTTTGAGCTAAAATTTACATGTTTATGAGTTTGCATTCAAAATTGAGGATTAATGCACTCCATAGTATACTAATTTAAGATTTCCAGAAAACCAGGGGTTATTTTTAGTGGTACCGCTATTCGGAAGACCTTTTCTTTTTTATATGATTTTTAAACACCTGTTGAAAATTGGCATGTAGAAAGCTGATACATGTACAATTCAGGATATACCTGGTTTCTATGAAGTTAAACTTAAGGTAAAATATTTAGAAAGCTGTAAAAATTGTACAATTTGGTTGAACAGATAGGGACTTTTAATTGGTGATATGACACCTTTAACTTTCAAACATATGTACGGAATTCCATCACATTGGTATAATTAGTTATCAAAGGTACCAGGATTGTGATTTAATACGCCAGACGGGCGTTTCGTCTACATAATACTCATCAGTGTCACTCAGATCAAAATAGTTATAAAGCCAAACAAGTATACAAAGTTGAAGAGCACTGAAGACCAAAAATTCATAAAAAGTTGTGCCAAATCTATGCCTCGTTTTCCGAAAAAGTTTAAAAAACAAGATATTTATAGCAATGACCATATAATTGATATGCATGTTAACACCGAAGTGCTGACTACTGCACTGGTAATAATACTCAGGGATGAAACGTCCACCAGCAGTGGCATAGACCCAGTGGCGTAAATAGTTGTCAAAGGTACCAGGATTGTTGTTTAATACGCCAGACGCGCATTTCAACTAGCTGTTCATGTGCTTTTGTACTCAAAGGAATTTTTGAGATGTAATTACAATCATTTGAGGCAGTGGTTGTCAATACCTTCGTATCAACATAATCAACTATCTAAAACCGAAAGTGTCCGAAAAAAAACCACTAGCGTGAAATGTAAACTTTTACTTTAATAAGTTGCTATGGTCATTACGTACAGCTACAGAAAATAAAAAAAATGAAAGTGTACAAGCATATTAATTATTATTTAAATCACGTAAACATTTCATTACAAAAACATTCATGTATTGGTCTAAGAAGTTTCCATTAATAAAACAAAAGGGGTAAAACTTACGTTAGAACCAAGTAGGTCACCATGTTATTTTTTTCTTTCTAATAAGTATATAATTTGTAAAGAAGGAAATGTTTTAAGGATATTACGAAGGAAGTACTCGTTGTAAAAGAGGGACGAAAGATACCAAAGGGACAGTCAAACTCATAAATCTAAAACAAACTGATAACGCCATGGCTAAAAATGAAAAAGACAAACAGAAAAACAATAGTACACATGACACAACATAGAAAACTAAAGAATAAACAACACGAACCCCACCAAATACTAGGGGTGATCTCAGGTGGTCCGGAAGGGTAAGCAGATCCTGCTCCACATGTGGCACCCGTCGTGTTGCTTATGTGATTATAAATCCGGTAAATAGTCTAATTCGGTAGGTCACATTCATGAAAGGGAAGGGGATTGTAGTTACGACGTAAGGAACATATCCGATATCATTTGTGAAACGGTTATTCCATAACGGTCAACCAACTCGTGATGGCGTCCGTAAAATTTACGAAGGGATGATTTCAACTTGACCATTTGGAACTCTTGGTTTATTAGCTTCCTTGTGAGCAGTAACCCTCTATCAAGAAAATCATGATAGGAAATGCAAGCACGGGAATATCGTATCAATTGGGAGATATATACCCCGTATGCAGGTGCTGCTGTAATGTTGCTACTTAGAAATGGAAAGTTCACAATTGGAAAGCTGAAATCATCTCTTTTGTCGTAAAGTTTTGTTTTCAACCGACCCTCATTGTCAATTTCTAGATGTAAGTCAAGATATGAAGCCGACTTAACTGTATCTGTAGTATCCTTTATCTCCAATTCGATGGGATAGATGCGTTCCACATAGTCACCAAATTTTGGATTGTTTAGTGAAAGAACGTCATCTATATAGCGGAAAGTGTAAGTTTCAAAATATAATAAGGTAAAAGTAGTTACAAAATAATAAATTTAATTATTTATGAGATATGCTTTCAAAAGGAAGTTTATGAATAAAACGGTAGTATAAAAGTCCACAAACTTACTTAAGGGAAAACTAAGCAGTTTCTAGATCTATCTTAATCTCAGTCATGCTCTGATTTTCTTTTTTCAAGTGACGAGGATTGGTAACAGTGCCGAAGGTTAAAATACAAGTAAATGATGTATCATGATAATGGTTTAAAGACAAAAAAAAATAAAATAGGACTGGTTCCAGAGAATGGATTTTCACTATGGATCGCGTTAATTACGATATGTTTTGGCGCTTATCAAATTAGAACCTGCCTATGACGACACAATTTGATGTGATGCATGCCTACAAACAAGGTAAAACAAAATCGAGGAAAATTCTTAACGGTAAGTCCCTTAGTAAATAGTAAAATCAAAAACCAAAACACGTCAAACGCACGGACAACAACTGTCATATTCCTAATTTGATACAGACATTTGTTTGTAGAAAATGGTCGAATAAAGAGGCACTAGCTGTCAAATTCGTGGTCACCGATTTGACTCAAATTCTCATATTTGATTTATAATAATGTAAAACATTTATCCTAACTACCAAAAGTCTAAAATAAACAGTTTACAGAGCATGGGGTGGATAATAAAAGATTCGTTTTGTGTGTATTTTAGTCCAGACGCCATCTAATTAACTATTGATTTGACCTCAGATGACCATAAGAGCGATGTAAACATGAATAAAGATATGAATAGATTAAACACGTGCAATTGGATTTTTTTTTAGGTCTGTTTGAGTTTATTTTATAGATTAAACATATATGTTTCTCATTGTTTTTAACCGTATAAGAATGATTTTATATGGATCGAATCAGTAATCAAATGATTTACCGTAGTTTCACTTTCATTGTTGACATTCTTTTTCTTTAAATAACCAGTACACGTACAATGCATGCGTTGTCAATCTCTAGCAAGGGGTTAAATTGAAGTTCACATGAATACGGATTTAATAACGTCGACTACTTCACTTGCAAGTGAATGAGTAATTATCAATGTTTCTTCGCTTAATTTAACAAAATTGAACGATTTTGGATGCTAAAAGCGAATTATTATTTCACTATTTCACTTTCATTATTGATTGAACAAAAAAAATCTTACTTTAGTTTTTTATATATCTCGTAGCTAGTGCCCCTTTAAAGCTGGTTTTATAGCAAGCTAAACTGTCATTTGAATGACAGTCACATCAAATTTCATTACATTGACTACAATATCGCAGTCGGAAACCAGATTGAAATAGAACAAAAGAATCGAAGCTCTTTGTTAGAGAAGGCGATAAATGCTTACTGCAATGTTTACCATAGTGACAAAAAATTAAAAGTTAATAGAAACAAACAAAATTACAATTTTCTTCTCAATTACGAAGTGTTTTATTTAAAAAACACCAGTTGCATAAGTTTTCAATTTATCTAGTACATAGTTAGATAGAACAATTAGATATCAAGTCGACGACATGGGTATCTTTCAAGTTGGATGTAGAAAATGCATAACCTCTGATTTTTTTAAATAAATTACCACGGACGGAAAACATATCAATCTATTAGTTCAGCAATTTTCGTGTCTGCCCTTCCATTATGTGACTTAAGAAAATATTCCAAAAAAAAGGTAACAATATATTGTATCGAAAAGAGAAAATCGAGTGCTTCTTTTTATGTCAGGGCGTGTTTGAGTTGAATATTTTGTCTTGATATCGCTCAAAGCAAGACTATCTCATACATCGTCTCGCTTCAGATTCTATCATTTTTATATATCAAAGCTACAGGTTGACTTTATTAGATAAAAAAATCACAGTACTTAAAGATGAAATATATGGGTCAAGTGAAATACCTATCTAATGAATCACAAAAACAGAGTAGGTGTGTTAGAAGAGCTATTTTTTTACTGAAAGTACTTGACGACAGTCTTTCAAGTTTGATGATGAAAATGCATATCTTTGAAAAATTATGATTTTTTTTGTGTGTGATAACTAGGGTTTATTGTCTTCAACCACTAAAAAAATCTAGTCTGCCCCTCCACGAAATATTTCATTAGAATTATTAAAATGTTTAGGAGTTTTTGAAAATTCCACCTGACAACTGATCAGACAATATTTTTAAGTTGAATCAATGCAGACAAGATCATTAACTGAAGCTCATTAGCTAGTTGATACATTTGTCTTTTAAAATACAACTGACAGATAAGGGTCGTAATAGTGCAATTTGGATAAATTTATAGGTTTCCAAGAGCAAAATTGGCCGCGCGTCATCCCTACAATGGCTTCCATTTCTACGATTGTGAAAATGAACTGGCGTAATGGGGAGATAATTTTGAAGAAGTAGAATCCTGACTGATCGCAAGCCGTATTTATAATTAAAGGGTTCCAAGGGAGTAAGTAGTCTGTTCAACATTTGTTAAATAATGTCCGAATCCAGAATGATATTCAATTCATCGTTCCAGAATCTAAAGCATTCTGGGTTAGATTTCCAAAATCGTACAACAAAACATTGGGATTGGTTTAAAACGTGATAAACAAAAGAAATTCAATCAATGACGTAACGTTATTTTCCTTTTGATGTACAAACAATGAGATTATCCATAATTCTCTAGATTCTGAAAAGGCGATTTGTTGGTCTAACTTGGACCTTTTAATGTTCGAATTCAAGTAGAATGTAACCATTTCTATATATTCTAAGACGATTATATTAGTACTGTATTGTCTACTTAATATTTCTCAGCAGTTACATACCCTATTTACCATCATTAAGCATTTGGATATGTTTGTTAATATGTAACTAATTTAGCAGAGTTGGAAAGAAGGACTGACATCGACTCTACAAAATGTTTTCTACAGTCATTACGAATTGTTTTACCGATATACACTGTTTCTTTGTTAAAACTCGTGTAAGTGACATGTTTTTGCGGTCTTAAATCCTACAATATCAGAATGGTCGTCTGAAAACTAACCAATTGTGTTCTATTGTAGATTGTTCGCTAATTACAAGTAATCGTGATGTACAGTTCTAAAGATGCATATCAAATGTACATCATTAAGCTTTACAGATGTAGAGTTATATACAGCTTTGCATATGTACAGTTTATATACAGCTTTACAGCTGTACGGTTTATATACAGCTTTACAGATGTACAGCTTAATCGATTTACAGGCTATATACAGCTTTACAGTACAGTTTATATAAAGCTTTATAGATGTACAGTTTATATACAGCTTTACAGCTGTACAGTTTATAATATACAGCTTTACAGAACAGTTTATATATAGCTTTACAGCTTTACAATTTATATACAGCTTTACAAATGTACATTTGATATGCATCTTTCGAACTGTACATCAAGATTTCTTGTACTAAAGTAACTGTGTAGTGTGACTTGTAGGCAGTTAATATATGCAAAGCAGTAGATGCTTATCCAGTTGACGCACTGTGTTTACTTTCTTTTTATGTTCATCCTATTCACTTCAGTTCAGTTTTTCATGTTTACCCAGAATATGCGAAATATACCAAGGGGATATTGACAACGTAAAAAAACAACTTTAGACGACAGTACATAGTTACCAAAAAACATAGGATGATTTAATATAATTCTTGACCCTTCACATTGCATAATTCGCGATGCAGATTATGTAAAATGTGAAGAGTCAAAAATTAGTGTTATGGTTCAATAAATTCAAAATAAATAATAGCAATTCATTCATTATAAATATTTTTTTTATTAAATATACGGCTCAAAGAACTTTTCATATAATTCATATTATCAAAAACAACGTACACACATGTTGGCGTATGAATACACATCGTCAGAGTGTCGCCATAAAAATTGACAACATTGAAAATAAAAGTAATATTTTTAACCAATCAGAAGACGGTATATACATGATATTCATTTTATTTTGAAATGGGTCTAACTTGTAGAAAAAGAGGACTGAATTCCATAATTAGAATTCGATATAAGGGTATAGAAGTGTGCCATTCCTCCAGCAGGTTGATAACTTAGGTCTTTAAGATACTTTTTGCAGATGTTCTTTCTTTTTTATTCATCTATTGCATTGTGCCGTAATATTTTATCAAAAGAAAAAAGAAAATATATTAAGACATGTTCAACTGGCGTTTACAATTTTGATCATCATACCTTTTGTCTTTGTATGAATATGAAAACACAAAATTATGTGAAATTAGAAAATGTGGTATGTATTCCAATGCAACTACTAGCTACTAGAAACCATATGCAAACCGTATTACAAATTCTATTTTACATATGATGAAATGTGGATGCGAACAAAAAGAGACAAGTCGTATCCTCCTACTTTTCCATGTATTACCCTTACAGTATCAAACCAATAATTAGTTAGATACTTCAAGTTTCATCTTTATTTTCACATTTGATATTAAATACACCTGATGTATTAAAACTTTCTAAACGATTAAAGCCTCAGATATAATAAGGATTAATATGATTTTGAAATAATCTCATATAACATTTCGTACATAAATGACATTGTATCATTTGCCTCTTAAGGCTGGTTGGTATAGATACACATGTTCATTGTTGAAATTTGTACTATTGTTTTTCATGTATTTAATCATGTTGTACTTTAAAATGAAAATATCTATCTATATATCTATACATAAAGTGATAGAGTAATTCGTCATTCTTATACAAAAAACGATAATTTTGAAACGACATGTTTCCTCGCTCTATAGACAACAGCATGATAGAATCTCGATATTTCTTTTATCAGCGCATTTTCAAAGTTATACGCATTTTTGCACCTGTCCTAAGTCAGAAACTTCTGGCCTGAATGAGTCTTTTATGATTTTTAAAACTACTGTTCATTTGTATGTTTCGAAATTAAGTACGACGTCTTTTTTTGGCTAAAGTAGTAACTATTTATTTAAAGGACATGACGAAGCAAGTCTCGGGTATAGGATGTTCCGCTATGTAAAAGACCAATGGGTGACCTTCGGTAGTTTTCTGCTCTTTGATAAGTTTGTTGTCTCTTTGAGACATTCCCTGTTCATTCTCAATTTTATATAAATAATTGTTCGATTAACATCCAAGATTAATACACATGTATAGTAACACATGTTTATACACTATGTCAAGTTCACTGTGTTTGAAATTGAAATAAAAATAACAGAACCGTTAATCCTATTCTTATTCTTATTCATAACAAAAAGAACAATTGCAGATTCGAAACAAATGTACGAAATTTAGATAAATAAAAGCCCGTCAAAATCTATGAATTTTCTTGTCATTTTAATATACAACGTCACATTCCGTTACTTGCAAGCTCAAAATTTGATTCTTTTTATTACTATAGAGATTTGAGGTAGTTGTTGTTTTAATTTCTATTCTATTGCATTACTTAGGAGATAACTGTATTGTATTTAAAGCTCCGACGGCATCAATTGGGAATTTGAAGGTCGCAAATTAAGTTTACTGGCGACGCGTTAGCGGAGACAGTAAACGGGTATTTGCGACCATCAAATCCCTAATTGATGCCGTCGGAGCTTAGAATACAATATTGGTATCTCCATTCTAATGAAACTGACTGACAGAAAACAACGTTAAAACATGTATTTAAAATCTGTCATATACCGTCTGCGCTTGCGCGTTAGTCCCATAGCATCAATTGTCAATTGATGCCATGTAAATAAGTGACGTTATCCAATCAAAATGAACGTTACAAACGTTGTTGCATTAGAATTGCACATTTATGAATTTTTGCAAGTCATCATGGCCACTCAGTACTTAGTTACAACATGTCAGCTGTGAAAATGACAGTAAATAGTAACCAACGTAAAACATGTTTTGGTTTATAATAATAAGAATAAGAGATAATGAAATATTCTATAGATCATTTAAAAATACAAGCCTTAGATTTATTGAAAATGTTTAGCCTTAAGGGTTGAAATATAACAGCCACAAACACGACACACTAATTTCCGATTCATTTTTTTTTAAATACCGTATCTAATATATTATAATCGGAATAATTCACGGTTGCCATGTTATGTTTTTGTTTTCATATGAACAAGGTTGTGTGAAAATTCAACAAATGTATGGTTTGCATGAATTATTTCTTAATTAAAAAAAAAAACATATAAAGATAAGTTTATGCTTAACTGAACAGACAGCATTGTAGCAAAAATAATAACATTGTAGTCTTAACATAACCAGTCTCAACCACTGTGTTTCCGGGAGAATTATTATATGCAAATGTTGGATTTTTTATTCTGCTGCATGTGTTGTTATTGAAAAGATTCCACATAGCTGATTTGATTGATCTTCTTTTACGTCCCACAACGCTTTCACAGTATGTTCCAACTCGTATGTCAAAATATTCTAAGTGGTCATCAATATCAGTTGAAATAAACTTACTGCCACAGTTACTATTATCTGAACCAGGACAAACAATATAGTTCGTGTCTGTTTTTAGCATACGAGATGATGGATAGTAGACTTCGGTTCGGTGATGCAATGGCGAATTAGCTAACAGAGTGCTTGTAGGAAAGTGGGGCACAGGATCACTGAGATGAATAACTCTCCAACTATTGTTTAGAAGTCTGTTATGTTCAAGTGCATATTGACGATTTCCAACTCTTGGCATACCAAATGTATACAATGCGATCTTATCTTTTCTTATTAATCCATCATATGAGAGCCTAGCACTTGCAATTGATGCCAAAGCTCCTCCAAGCGAATGACCAGTAATCGAAATATCATAATTTGGATAATTTGAGATTAAATTTTGCATACTTTCTTTCACACAATCATAAAGCTTGTCATGGGCTTGTTTAAAATAACTTTGGGCTTCACCACTACCAATGTTAGCCGGTACCTTATCTTTAAATAACCCCGCTACTAATTGTTCCAAAAACTGTACGGAGCTAGTGGTCCCTCGATATGCCAAAATAATAGACTTTCTTGTTTTTGACACCATTACAACAGCTAAACATTCCTTATAAGTAATAAGAGGAATATCTTCGCAGTGACGACCGATCCATTCAACAATTTCGAAATCGTTCATTTGGTGTGAGTTCAAACATTTGATCGCTCCATTTTGATCATCAGTATATGGAATAGTTGAAAATCTTAGAAGGTCATAAGCATGTTGAGGATTATATTCTCCAATAGTCTCTGGTATAGGGCAATCTGCAACAGTTTTGATTACCTGATTAATATTGCATTGATTAAAAGTTGATACTGATCCTTTTGCGTGACATTTTTCGTCTAATTCACACCATCTACAATTTGACCACCAAGACGACTGGAGAATACAGTATTCGCATCCTTTGCTGGAATGTGCCGCGCAATTACTTCCATGTACATAAACATTTAGAAATGATATCAAAAATAGGAAGCAAACAATTTCTATAATTCTTGATGGAGTATTATGTTCCTGAAAATATAAATATAACTATAATATAAGTTTGTTTATCTTCAAATAACAATAATTGGTCAAACCCATACCAAATTGTAGGCTAATGGACTGTTTCCTAGCACTTCAAGACATTACGTTGATACTTAAAAATTCGAATAATAACTAAAATTGTTGAAATAATAACACTTTCTGTTAATGGTAGTACACTACACGTTGAAGTAAAATGTCGTTAGATGTGTACTGATTCATTCTTAAGTCTGGAAGAAACAATTTTATGTTAATAGCCACTGTAAATTTAACAATATTCCGATTAGGTGTTTAGTAGGAGAACAGGATGTAAATGCGTACTGTAGTGAGGACAAAGTTTCTGGCGGAAACCGCAAATGAAAATAGCAGGTGCAAAATATCATTATAGTTTAGGAGAAATTTTTGAGACATTGTAATGAAGTTTAGGACAAGCTGCAGACACAAAGTTGGAACAAAAAATGATTTGGATCGAAAAACCAAAATAGAAGTGCGCAACAGCATCATAATATGGTTAAAATTGTGCGGAAGTTTCAATGAATTATAATTTTAAAGGAGTCGCGGATAGACGCTTAGAGTATTCCCAAATATGTACTTTAATGTGCTGATGTGACTATTTCATCTCAAAGTATACATAAAAATCATTCAAATCGAGAATTGCGATAGAAGTGTCGGACGGCAATTATAGCACTTAGGAATATTTTCGAAAACAAAATTGATACATCAATGTAAAGCATGGTCTGATACAGAGGCAATATATTGCAATTCATAATTCTTTATTTGACAGAACTGGTAGTTGTCAAAGAAATGTGGTGTATTAAGTATTATGCATAACTTTTTCCATGTTTATCCATTAAATATCTATGTCTCTTTTCGAGTGCCATGCTTGAAATACCTATCAAGAAATCCACCAAAATGTAGTATTTTTTTGAAATTGGTTGCGCTTTTGATTGAAATGAGACAGAAAAATTGAAGTATTTTGGACATATAGAACTTCATGGAGTGTACAATAATTTGCATAAAACATTTTTTATTTCCAAACAATCGCATTTTAACGTATTTTACTGTTGAACGGACCTAGTTATTGGTACAATTCACCTTTACATACATTATAGATTAAAGTTTTCATTCATAAATATTTTTGTCAAATCTTCATGGAATTCCATATTGGACAGAAGTTTTTTTATGATGAATATACAGGATCCAAAGAAAATAAGCAAAACTTTGTACTAATAAAAGAACTTTTTTTTTGGATTTAGGTACCACCAGAGGCAAAGGTTTGTTACACACCAATTACTTTTCATATCTTCATTAGGTTTTTGAAACTTTAGAGAAAATATTTTATGAATCAGAGATAATTTCTCTTAATCAAATTTTCGAAATATGTATTTTTTTATTATTTGATGATAGATGCAATTTTTACAAGTTAACATTTACAATCTGGGATAAAAAAAAAATTGACAAGACCACTGTGTCAACAGCTCATGAATTGTTATTAAATTTGGACAAAGGCTAATTGTCAAGATCCAGGAACTGCATCAAAGGAAAACTTTTTAAAAATCAATATTGCTCTTTAAAACTGACAGACGGTACTCTTTCTTCACTTTTTCATAATTAACTACCTTTTTTCATCCTTGATCATTGATCATTATTTTATCAATTCTATTATTTTCCTATTTTGTACATCTGGACAAGATGTACAACTTTTAGTGCGACACATATAATAGCATTTCACAAGGTCATATTTTTATCAGACTGTTGATGATGTCTGAAAAAGTAAAATCACAAAAATACTGAACTTAGAGGAAGATCAATTGGGAAAGTCCATATTCACATGGCAAAATCAAATAACAAAACGCATCAAAAACGAATGGACAAAAACTGTCATATTCCTGACTTGGTACAGTCATTTTCAAATGTAGAAAATGGTGGATTAAACCTGGTTCTATAGCGCTAACCCTCTCACTTTAATGACAGTCTCATCAATTTCCGATATTTTTACATTGATGCGTTAAATAAACAGACACAATAAATATAATAGTCAAAATATGGGTACATCAGTCATCATCGTCATGAATGGATCCCTTGGAGGAGTACTGAATGATACATTCGTCTTGGAAAATATGATTTTTTTAAAAGTTTATTTGGCTTTGAACATTCTTTTTGTGACCTTGCCGAATTACTTATTCGGTCTTTTTATCGCTTTTTTAATATTAGAGCGTCTCTGGTGTGTCTTTTGTAGACGGTAAGCCCTTGCAGCGTACACAATTTTAGTTCTGGAATTTCATGTGTGAATTATTGTTTTTCGTTGATGGTTTTGTTTAACTATGATTAAGTTTTCTCGCTTGCATTGTTTCACTCTATCATGCCATTGCCTTGATTAGTTGGTATTGGTTTTCCCGCTGTTAAAGATTCTGTTACCTATAATGAGTTATATTGATATGGATTAAGATAGTTATATATTAATTGGTTCACCCATTTTTTCTACATTATTTAATATATTTTTGTCGGATTGCATCTCTTGTTTATAGCTTAGTGTAGGCATCTTTGAAAAATAATTTTAAAAGTTTTTATAATATCATATGCTGTTGATCTTTGTATAAACATGATAATCAACTTGGTAAAAAATCTCAAATAACACTTAGAAGAAACACGATACAATGTCGTGCAAGATTCATTTACTAGAGCCAAATAGATTTTTAAAAGAATTTTAATGTGTACTCACGCTATGAAAATTTAGGGTAGTGTTGACAACTTTATTTGCGAATTAATAAAAGTGGCATTTGTATACCGTTCTTTATTATTCAATCTATAAAAAACATGTCGCAATTTAAGTTGAATGAAATTGAAATCTATGTTTTATAACGTCAAATTAGATGACCTATTCAGACCATTTTAAATGCAAAAAAAAAAAAAAACCGATCTCGTCTTTTTGTTTTCTTATCTTTATTTGTTCTTAATCGTTTGAAGTTCAAAGGCTAATGTAAAAACTGAAAACAACACTATACAAATTTCACGAGTGAGCTTTTGGTCTGTGTTAAAGGCCACACTTTGTCTTTGACATAAGCTAAAAATAGTTTTGTTTTATACATTCATTGTGTATCAAATGGCATAAAACGTGGAATGCTAAAGTTTTATCAAGCGTATTATTTCTCTTAATTTTTTTATTGATGATTTGAAAGCTTTTGTGAATTTTCATTCAATTTGTTTTTTCTTTAAAAGAGAAATTATATTCAGCTTTATTATTTTAAAGCTTAATGTAATTTTCTAAAATAAGCAAAAATGAAGTTTTCCGACAAGATGTGAATTGTTGTTTCTTTATCTGTTTATGACATGCTTCTTCAAAAGATGTGTTAAGGTTTTCAGATAAAAGAATGAAACTCCTAGATGTTTAGCGAAAACTCATAGTCATTTGACCATTTTTTTCAAGATTAAAAACAAACCATTTTGAGAATGAAAATTGCAGTGAATCAATATTTATTGCAGTTCGTTAAATCCAAAGCGTTTTTTCTGGACTTACCTTTGTCACGAAATCAATAAAATGCAAAAAAAGTCTCATGTTGAACTTCACAGTTTAATTTACCAAAGCTTTTGCAATATAGCTCTATACGTATTTAATTACTTTAAAAACAACTCTGAATTGGAAGTGTCATTGTGAAGGTGAATCCAGCAATGTACTTTGAAAGAACAACATTTATAAAGTGTCATCTTCAGTTTTAATCAGAACCATTTAAAACAATTTTGTTTTGCATGGATCATAACCGAAAAAAATATTTTTCTAAAGGCAAATAACTTCTTTGTATGTATATAAGAAATTGAGTACGCATTTAAAATGTGGTAGTTTTATTACAATAAACGACATTGATTTAAACTTGTTAAAGGCTAGTGTCAATGACGATCTCAATTATGTGCTTTTGAAAAATTCAATAGTAGGCTTTTTTGCACGCAATCAAACTTTTGATGAAAAATACGAAGTAAAAATTTTGAATTAAAATTTATCTTTTTATCAAACTAACATTTCGACATTTAAAAAATACAATAGTGAATAGCCTTGGGAGTTATTTTTCAAATGAGGACATGTGCCCGGACTTTTAGAAAAAGAAATAAAACTTGTACAGATTTTTCGTCATTGAGAAATAAGTGTAAGGTGGCTCGCGGGTCTAAATCAAATTTTGTATTTAATATAGGATTTCGCTATATTTTTGTATAAATGAACTTTAGATAATTCTTAATAGAAAAATAGAATAAAAAAATGGGGTCACCGTTCATTTACGCTCACAATCTGCCTTTGAAAGAAGCATACATTTTTCTAAGATACCTTATTTCTGTTGAACTAATATGAGAAATAGAGGTGATATCAAAATAAAAAAAGAACTTTATTACAGAAATCGCTCAAATTTTACAAAAGTTTAGTTTAAGTACAGCTCATTTGAAAATTATAATAAAAATATAGGTCACCGATGAGTTGAAAAGATATATTAATTTTAATGCCAAAAATGGAATTTTTTCACCAAAGGGAGATAATTTGGAGCTTTTTCAGTGATATCTACATTTTAAAAGTCATCTGGGGCAAACACGAATTGATTTTTTTAATAATTTTTCACCCATATGATAAAGTAACAACTACTAAAGGTAAAAAAATAAAATTAGTAATGAAAAATAAATGTTCAATTTTTTCTGAAATTTGTATACCCTCGAGCCTCCTTAAAGAATCATTTGCCCAGATGAGCTTAGTTTTCTTCTTGACCTCTAAGTAATATAACTATCTTTCCTTTTTTTTAAATGTATTTATTGCTTTTTGTGAAATTAAAAACAAATTTGTTTCTCAAGCGAAATCATGTTTAAAACGTTAATGTTTTTACAACTATCCGTATGTCTTTATATTAAGGTAGATTTGCCGAAGGGGATAATTATACTTCAATATCTAAGAAAGGTAAAGCGGTAGTTGACTTTATATGTGTCCCTCAGGACATGTTTAAAGATGTTAAATCAATTGTCGATGACTTTAAAAGAGGGACGAAAGATACCAAAGGGACAGTCAAACTCATAAATCTAAAACAAACTGACAACGCCATGGCTAAAAATAAAAAAGACAAACAGAAAAACAATAGTACACACGACACAACATAGAAAACTAAAGAATAAACAACACGAACCCCACCAAAAACTAGGGGTGATCTCAGGTGCTCCGGAAGGGTAAGCAGATCCTGCTCCACATGTGGCACCCGTCGTGTTGCTTAAGTGATTACAAATCCGGTAAATAGTCTAATTCGGTAGGTCATATTCATGAAAGGGAAGGGGATTGTAGTTACGACGTAAGGAACATATCCGATATCATTTGTGAAACGGTTATTCCATAACGGTCAACCAACTCGTGATGGCGTCCGTAAAATTTACGAAGGGATGATTTCAACTTCACCATTTGGAACTCTTGGTTTAATAGCTTCCTTGTGAGCAGCAAACCTCTATCAAGAAAATCATGATAGGAAATGCAAGCACGGGAATATCGTATCAATTGGGAGATATATACCCCGTATGCAGGTGCTGCTGGAATGTTGCTACTTAGAAATGGAAAGTTCACAATTGGAAAGCTGAAATCATCTCTTTTGTCGTAAAGTTTTGTTTTCAACCGACCCTCATTGTCAATTTCTAGATGTAAGTCAAGATATGAAGATATTAAATTACATGATCTTATAGGTAGCAAATCAAAATTGCCTGATCATTCAGCTATTGTGTCGGAATTCCCGCTAGATTTTATGACCAGCGATATTACACGAACTGCCTTACTGAATTTAATAGAACAGATTGAAAGTTGCAGAGAAACTATGTAGGAAATGACAGACAAAATCCTGGAAGTTGAGTTTAATGGTTCAAATGTTTGATAAAACATTGCGGCGAACTGAACGAGCCCATAGGAGAATGAAAGCTGTAGATATTGAATCGATGACTACGAAGAATCCTAATGACTTTTGAGAGAAAATTCAAAACCTTGGTCCGAGAAACTCTAAGTCTATACCAGTTGAAATTGTCGATGAAATGAGAAATATTGTAAAAAAGGAACAGTTGGTGTTTGATGAATGACGAATAGAATTTGAAAATTTATACAACGGAAGCAACAGTTACGAGTTTGATGATGAACATTACGATCGTGTAAAGTCTCATAAGTACCAATTAGAATCTGATATAGATGACCCACTATTTGCTCCAAATGAATATTTGAACCGCAACATTTCTTTAGATGAAGTTAACAGTATCGTTATGCACGCAAAATCAAAGTCTGCGAGTGGTTTCGTGGAAATTCCATACAGTGTTCTGAAATTCCCTGTAGTGATTGAGACATTATTACAGCTGTTTCAGCTCATTTTGGACACTAGCCTTATACCATCAATTTGGAGGAAATCTGTCATTTGTCCTATACTAAAGGATACTTCTTCAGATACACGGCTGCCTATGAACTACAGAGGAGCTAGTCTACTATCGTGTATAAGTTAACAGTTTAGTGCTACCATTAACAAGCGAATTATGCATTAATCAGAAAATCAGGATATATTTGCAGACGAACAGAACGGCTTCAGAAAAAATCGATCTTGTGAGGATCACATTTACACGCTGAACAGTATTGTCCGTAACAATAAGTCTCTCTTTGTTGCGTTTATTGATCTTAGAAAATGTTTTGACTTCATAGAGAGAGATATGATACTGTATAAACTTCTCATACACAACATTGATGGCAAACTGTACAAGTCTGTGAAAAGCATAAATCAGAATTCTGAATCCTGTGTCCTATTAAATGGCAAACTTACTAGCTGGTTTAACTGTAAATCCATAGTAAAACAGGGTGACAATTTATCCTCAACACTTTTCTCAATATTTATCAATGATCTAGTGAAGGAATTGAACGATCTAAACGTAGAAATAGATTTAGATAATAGAAAATTGTCAGTTTTATTGTATGCTGACGACATAGCTATATTAGCGAAATCTCAATTGGACCTTCAATGTATGTTAGATAAACTTCACCAATGGTGTAAGCGATGGCGAGTATTGATTAACACTGAAAAGTCGAAAGGTATTCTTTTTAGGAAAGGGAAATCTAAACAAACTGAGTTTAATTTCACCGTGGGTAGGAATCAGTTGGAATTAGTTACCGAGTACAAATACTTAGGTATAACATTTAGCACTTGGGAATATAATTGCTAAAATCCATAATATTAAAGACTTTGGATATAAATCATATGAAAAATTATTCAACTCATGTATTGTTCCTATACTTGATTACTCGTCTGGTGTATGGGGATACCGAAAATATCAGTCAATAGACCATATTCAGTACAGGGCTATTCGTTTCTATTCAGGAGTACACAGATTCGTAAATATCCTTGCTATATCCGGAGATATCGGCTGGATCCCGAGTCAGTATCGGCGTTGGATCAATATGGTGAGATACTGGAATAGACTCATTCGATTTGACAACAACCGCATCACCAAATTAGCATTCAGTATTGACTATGATCGCTGTAAAAGTAATTGGTGTAGTGAAGTAAAGGATTTACTAGACCAGCTTGAACTAGGACATTTTTACGAAATGAAATCATAGGTCGATTTATCATTGGTTGAAACTAACATTTTTTATTTAGTTGTAATCTCAGTCCTGCCTTTTTATTTCTCAGTCTATTTGGTCCTGCCATTTTTTTTTATTAAATTATTCTGACTTTCTTTTACATAAATTGTAATCCTGCCTTTTTTTTTTGCAAAGTTGCTAATCCAGGTTTTTAATATGATAAGTGCACTCAATAATTTCTGAATTTACTGTATTTGCATTGTGATAGAGGCTTTCAGAAAGTAAGTGGTTAAATTTTGAGTCCGAATGAGTACATTGATATTGTAAACACATGCGACACAGGCACCGAATACAAAAGAAGATGTTTTTCTCGTGTGTATATATTTAAAAAAGATTGTTCGGTAAATATAGATGAACATGAAACCAAAGACGAGATTTGCCAAGGATGTTGTTTTATTAGAAGTAAACATATATGCATGGATCTCATTTTCACATTAAAGTTAACACACCCTTTTCAATTCATATATAAAATATTATTTCTGTTTTTGGTATTCCGGCTCAGATGGTGATATTTATAACAATCTCTTTTATTCATACGTGCACTAAGATCAGATTAAAAGATAGTTCACAATAGAAGATTTAAAAGTAATGTAGATATTATGTAAATAAAGACATGAAAACAGCGTTAAGGACTTAAGACATTTGCCAAAAGTTAAAATGTGAATGTAGAACTATTTAAAAATAAAACTATAAAACATTTTCATCATCTAAATACAACAAACACGAATTAATGCATATTAAAATGAGATGACTCGGCTGATTTTTCAATAACAAATGTACATAATACATAATAAAAAAAGTTTATTTAAAGAGCAAAATAAATATTTCATTTTTTTTATTGGAATAAAATGCGAGCTATCTCTATTATTTTCGCAAGTCATTGTTTAAGAAATCATAGGTATAACAAATTCTTCAATTCCGCTTTTTAGTTCAGCGGTTTTCATTGATAACCGATTCATGTGCAAATTAACAATTATTTAATATATGATAGAGAAACATATTATCGTCTTTTTACTTTGAAATATTTATGGAATTTACAAAGATTTAAATTCATTAGAATACAAACAATTCTAGCTGCAGTTCAACGATTGATGAAAATACTGTTCTATTATTATAGTATTAGTCATCTTATGAAGCCTCGATGTTGAACTTTGTTGACTATTGTTTGTTGTTTGTGTTATAGTATCTTTTGCCTTTTTTTCTCATGGCGTCGTCAGTTTGATATCGTCTTATGAGTAAGGATGTCCCTACGGAAAATTTTGCAACGCATTGTGAAAGTTAATTATAATGTAACACTGTAAACAACATTACTCTTTTGATTCATGTTCAACTTTTAATTGGTCATGTTCGTATTTTTCTAGTGCATGCTGTATCACTAGTAGCAGAAATGCTCTTACCTTTTAAATGGTGTATGCTTTAGAGTGTCTTATCATTTGGAGATATATACGTCACATGAGGTACTGCACAAATTCGATTTGCCATAGGCGGATCCGGGGGGGGGGGGGCCTGGAGGGCCAGGTCCCCCCCCCTTTCGTGGGAAAAATTTGGTTGATTATATAGGGAATCATTGAAGCATGACTGGAGCGGCCCCCCCTTAGGAATAGTTCTGGATCCGCCACTGTTTGCTGAAGGTGGACGATAAGGAAAGGTAAACGAAGGTCTCCCACAGGTGAAAAGATCCTGGTCACCCTTCTAACTAATCATTACATTGTTTACTTTCGGACGGTAGCTATTATTATTTAGTGAAACATCAGTGTATAAAGCTGACAACTGAAGGATTGAGACGTGTTGGTTTTTTGGGGCGAAAGAGAAGATTTTTTGATGTCGAAATGTGTTATATGCAATGAACACCCTTAACATTTCAAAACATAAAATATCAGGCTCCCACAATTGCAAGTTATTAATTTTCATTTTTAGATTTGGTACCTTCGGAACATTTCATGTGTTATTTCGGAAAACACGAAGAGGTTATTATGAAAATAGTAAAATGTGGACTGTTTCATTAATACAGATAATCTTGAGCCGCAAAGAATTTGTCGAAATCATCACCAATCCATCTATTTAAACCAAAATAGTTGTATTTTAACTCTTGTCTTTGAATAGTGATACACAAACCCAGTTTTGTACTTTCTCATATATTTAAGGTTACGGTTTTGTTCTAAGTTTACTAACTGATTTAAACTATTTTCCGTATGTTGTCTAAGGAGATCATTTTTTTTATTTTACAAACACTAGTTTTGGTTATGGCGTGTTAAATGGAGATGATCACCTGTAATTTGAATGAGATTCAGAAGTACGATCATGCGCTGATCATGGGATAATGTTGGAAAATTCAGCTGCTAGTTAGTCATTGTCAATCATCATCAGCGTCTAAGATGAGAGTTGATGAACCAGAGAGGTGTCAAAGAACGTCTCGTTCTAAAAATAAGTTCATCGGAAAATACCAGGACCTTTTTAATAAATAATCCGTATCAATTTTAAAAATAATACACGATGGTATTGAAGTTTAGATTCTAGGTATTTACGTTGTTTATAATCTTAATTACGTGATATAGTGTTCTTTTATATGTATTTGTATTTATTTTATTGTTTAACATGTTTAATCTACATTCGGAAATATTAATTTGACTGGGCCCGATATTTATACATCCCGCCATTATTATTGTGTTATGTTAAATTTTTATACTCTTGACTTTTTTTTTTTTTGTAATATGCATTGTCTAGATGCCTTTGTGATTTTCTTTGTTGACCTACTTATCTGTTTTTATAGTGATTAAGATAATAACATAAATAAAATTGAGAATGGAAATGGGGAATGTGCCAAAGAGACAACAACCCGACCATAGAAAAAAAACAACAGCAGAAGGTCACCAACAGGTCTTCAATGTAGCGAGAATGTTTACTGCTGTACCCTTTTTTGACCTTTATATCCATTATGTCTGTTTATTTTGGTTCACACATTGTTTTCCATATAATGAAATTTTATACGACTGTCATAGCAGGGAGAGGTTTTAATTAGCCAGCTATTAAACCAGGTTTAATCGACCATTTTCTACTTACGAAAATGCATGTACCAAGTCAGAATATTACAGTTGTTATCCAACTACAATAAAGTACAGAAAAAACTGTCATACAATAAAGTACAGAAAACTTTCATCGGATAAAGTTCATAAAACCTGTTATCCGACAAAGTACAGAGAACCTACCATTAGATAAAGCACAGTTACATCCAGTATTCTGTCATCTGATAAAGTACAAACCACCTGTCATCCAACAAGTACAGAAAACCTGCGTTTTGCGTTACGCCGATTTCTTCTATCACTTGCGCTAATTTTCTCTTATTTGCACCGATTGTGTACATGTAGGTTACAGGTGATTGTTATTTTTTATTCATTATTAAAAACCTATTCCGTTAGCCAGTTGAACACATTAAATGAATAGTCAATTACAACTTGTTTGTATCCAAGGGTCGGTGAAATCAGAATTTCGAGCAAGATAAGTAAATTCAAAAGAGAAAAACACTCTGTGTATAACATTCACTTAAATCACGGAGTAAGATTCTATTTACAGCATTCAAAAACACAACATTCAATAAAAAACCCAGAATATAATGAATTATAAATCTGTTCTTGCCAAGTATTTGTATACTACAAATATGATGTATTCCTTCTTTATATTTCATAACTTTTATACTTTTTCATATAGAGGCGGGCAGTTCGAGTGTTCTCATCTTGGCATAAGAAACGGACTTGATGACACTCATAAAATTATATGTAAGGGTGGTGCGAATAGAACTGTCTATTGTAATGCAAATGAAACAATTCTTTACTGTCATATGTTCTCTAACAATTTTCAACGGGCGCAACTGTTCATAAATAAAGTTCATAACGTGAAGCTGAGCATAAAGAGTACTTTCTTTGTAAGAGTACATGACATTTGTCATTAGAAAGAGCGTCAGACAAAATGTCAAATGTGAATCAGTTCTCGATCTCATTTAGGGGAAGAAATGGTAGCCCCAAAAATTGCTAGAAATTTTTACCAGTGTCACTTGATCTGGCTTTGTACGAGGTGCTTAGCCCAACAGACTGAATTTTCCTCCGTAAGTTCTGAGCCAGATGAAAACGACAACAGTCTATTTGCAGGGGACAACAGTTATATACATGTTATGATTGCAATTCATATCATACATACAACTGGCTAATGGAAGAAGTTGATATTGATAAACAAAAAATAACATTCACCTGTAATTTACCTGTCCACAATCGGCGCAAATGACGGAATAAAGTCGGCGCTAATGAAAGATCAAATTTTTTAAACAAATCGGCGCAAATGTTATACGCAACAGAATACCTGTCATCTGATTAAGTACAGAACACCTGTCATCCGTCAGGAATATACAAACATAGCTGTATTTTGAAATTTTGAGTTACAAACAAAAGCTCTTCGTAAATTTCACTAGTTGGTGTTATGGAATATATGTTTCACATATGACAACGGATATGTTCCGCCGTATATGACCTACCGAATAAGACCTATCAACGGGTTTGTACTAAATGAGCAACACGTCTGTTGCCACATGTGTAGCAGGCATTCTCACTCTTCTGGAACACCCGATATCGCCCCTAGTTTTTTGTTATGTTCCTGTGTGAAGGTGTTTAATTTTCCATATTGTCTATTGTGAACTGTTCTTTGTCTGTTTGTCTTCTTTCTTTTTAGTTACGGCGTTGTCAGTTTCTTTTTAACTGATGAGTTTTAATGTCCCTAAGGTATCATTCGGTTCTCTTTATTAAATTCGTAATACAGTTAAAGTCGGGCGTCACCAAAGAGACTTTCGTGTAAAAATCGCGGATCTGACGTATACAATTATAAGCCTGTTATCTTTGATGGTATTTTGACACTCATGCTGATAAAACGTTCTCAATGTGTAAACTAGTTTTTGGGTATAGGTTGCATGAAATGCAATCGAAACCCTAAGGTACTGACTTGATATCTAAATCTTCCAAGGTTGATCAGTTCTTGTCCTAGTTCAAACGAAATAATGCAGTGAAGTTATCTTCGTTAGATCATATCCAGTCAATGTCAAACAATTACTTTATGATATGCTACACTTAGATATTCAAGTTACAATTTGATGTATATATATAAAACACCAATTTATTAAGAACAAATATCTTTATTTAAATTTTTTATGGTGTATAAAGATGCGACAACAAAGGTTAAAACCATGAACAAAGGAGGATAACTCCAACTCAAATTTATGATTTGTCTAGCTAAATACAATTCAGTGTTATTATTTATTCATTGATGAAGATAAATTGTTGACCGCACGATGTCTTCTGGTTTATGTGACGTTTCATCATGTTCCCTTTCGCTTCAATAATAGTAGCATGGAACTTGGACTAAACTGTTTGAGTCCTCCTGTTTTCAAAAAAAATAAATTAATTGTTTTCAATGTTTTGGTTTGGCACAATCCTGATGGGACTAATTTCTAGAAAATGCTTCGGACGCACTGAATAATAAACAAGATTTTGATCGATATCACTGATGCATGCTGAACTCTGACATATCGAGAACATTAGATCGGAAGTGGATGCTTTCATAACATACTTTTATATTTGTCTGATTTGTAGGTTAAACTATTATAGTTGTATACAAACATCGATAGATATGCAGAAAAAATCATACGAACACAGATAATTCCAGATTTAGTTGAAAATCAAACATTTGAGCAAAATTAATAAAACTGTGGTTTTTACCCGTCCAGTTATTAACAAGGACATATTGGTAGTATAATTATGACCAGAAAAATCAGGATTGTTTATTCTGCTGCATGTGTTGGTTTTGTAATGATTCCACATTCCAGAATTTATTGATTTTTGTTTACGGTCAACAAGGCCTTTGCAGTAAGTCCCTACTGGCATGTCAAAATATATTTTGTGGTCTTCAATACCCGCTTCAATTAATTTAAAATCGCTGCCACAATCATTATTATCTGAACCAGAACAGATAACAAAGTTTGTGTCCGTGGGGAGCATAACTTCTGATGGATAGTAGACTTCAGTTCGATGATGATATGGTCCATTAGGTAACCCAGTGCTTATAGGATAATGTGGTACAGGATCATTACGGTGGACCACTCTCCAACTGTTATTAACAAGTCTGTTATGTTCTATTGCATATTGACGATCTCCGACTTTTGGCATACCAAATGTGTACAATGCCATTTTTTCTTTTTTGATCAATCCTTCATACACAAGTTTGGCACTAGCTATTGAAGCTAAATGGAAAAATGGAAAAAGGTGTAAAAACTACCTATATATATATATAAAATTACCCGGGATAATAGCTCTTTCTGTTTTAAAGTGATTTTTTTTCGGTAAGAATTGAAAAATTTAATTTTATGTTTTTACATAAATAAAGACAACAGCAGTATACTGTAGTTTAGCCATGTATATATCTGATATATCTTGAAAAGTAGGTCATTGAGGTATTAATATTCATGTTTTGTAAAATGTGAAGCAATTCAACGAGTGATTTTTCTTGGTTCGCAATATGCTCTTAACATGTTAAAAACAATAATATAAATATTGAAAGTTATTGTTTTCTTCGAAAAGCATGTAAGAATGGCTGCTTAATATTTAACAACAACTAACCAATCAACAGAACGTCTAACTATGGTTTAATTTGTTCATTTCCCTTTTTATCTTATTCTCAACTTATCATATAACATGTTCAATAGTTAGTTTGAGTTAAATACATTTGCATATACATATATGAAAACTAGGAAGTTTTAATTTTTGAAGTATTGAGGAAGCAGCATCCTTTGTTATGATAAAGCTCTATTAGAAACATCACATATATGGTTTTAAGGAAACAGACAAAATTATAAAGCATGACCAAAAAAAGTAATTTGAGAAAAAAACTAATAGGAAACCGGAAAAACTGTGACTTTATTTTTAGGTTAATAAGCTTAAGGATGATTGTAAACAGAAACTGACACAAATGTCATGATTAAAACTAAATTAAAACTAAAAAATATTATCATGAAAAGAGGAATCCGGAAAATTTGTCTGATACAATGCATTAATATTTTTGTCAATATTTTCTATAATATAAAGTCAATAAGTTGAAATAATATAAATCTCATTGCAAACAGTATCAAAATATGTATTGAAGCCAATAAATTCATCATAGATACCGGGATTGAAATTTTGTATTTGCGCCAGACCCACGTTTCGTCTACAAAAGACTCACCAGTGAGGCTTGAATAATTAAAAGTTAAAAAGAGCAAACTAAGTATAATGTTGAAGAACATTGAATACCAAATATTCCTAAAAGTTTTGCCTTATACAGCTAAGGTAATCTATTCATGAGGTAGAAAAGTCTTATAATTTCAAAAAATCGACGTCTAACAGCTAATGCATAATTCATGTCAATATAAAGTGCTGAATTCTTGGCTGGTGACAAAAGCTTTCTTGTAAAATATATATTAAAAACATGTCATGGATAGCAACTACCAAGTTCCTGTTATTTATACAGGCATTTTCGGATATAGAAAATGGTAGATTGAACCTGGTTTTATAGTTAAACCTCTCACTTGAATGACAGTCACATAAAATTCTATTATATTGACAACGACGTGTGAACAAAAGCAACAGATATAATAGGGAAAATCGCCAAAAATAGGGGTACAACATCTAACTTTGTGTTATTATCTTTAGACAAATCACGTACGAAATGTAAGCTCTATTCAAACCCTTAAAACATCGTTTTTACACTAAATCCATTGGATGTTGGATGTGTACGGATTGATAATTTAGTCTTAGATGCATGATTTTTTTTATTAGTTGTTAGTGGCTTTGAACTAGCTGTCAGATAATTGCGAGTACTCTCAGATCTGTTCCTAGTATCTCTTTGTTTTTGGGATGTACAAGTACCCGGCCACGTCCACTTGCATTTTTGTCCATTTAATGAAGTTAGCCTTTTTCAACTGATTTTTATAGTTCGTTCTTATCTTGTGCTGTTATACCACCGTCCCAGGTTAGGGGACATTTTGTATGTATGTGCCTGTCCCAAGTCAGGAGCCTGTGGTTCAGTGGTTGTCGTTTGTTTATGTGTTACATATTGATTTTTCGTTTATGTTTTGTACATAAATAAGGCCGTTGGTTTTCTCGTTTGAATCGTTTTACATTGTCATTTCGGGGCCTTTTATAGCTATGCGGCATTGGATTTGCTCATTGTTAAAGGCCGTGTGGTGACTTATAGTTGTTAATGTCTGTGTCAATTGGTCTCTTGTGGACAGTTGTCTCAAAAATACGATAAGTAATCTAAATCTCAGTTTAAAGATATCAGAGAAGAAACCAATGAACGTCAAAAATTTTGTAAAACAGACAACTGCATCTTCAAATGAATGACTTCCTTCTCTAATATAAATAAAAAAGTATAATTCCTCATGCGAAAACGACCATTCAAAATATGTTCTTAGACATCATAATTTATAAATGACAAACACGATCAATGAGTACTACTAGAAGATGAACCATTCAAGCAATTCAAATGACAGGAATGAAACACAATTGTGTCAATGCTAGTAATAGTTAGAAATATTTAACTATAAACTGATGATTAATTAAAAAATATTAAAATAAAATGTGCAATACAAATGACACCTTTAGCGGATAGCTGTAATACTATCCCATTTCTCAAGGGAGAATTTGAAAAATATCAATTATTAGTTATAATTCTAACATATTTATACTTTGATATTCAAATATTTGCAAAGACCTTAAATTCAGACTATCTATAAGTGTTGATATCATACTTTGACATTCAAATTTAAGGGGCCAGCTGAAGGACATCTCCGGCTGCGGGAGTTTCTCGCTGCATTGAAGACCCACAGGTGGCCGTCGGCTGTTGTCTGTTCTATGGTCGGGTTGTTGTCTATTTGACACATTCCCCATTTCCATTCTCAATTCTAAATATCCTCGAATGCATTCAAAATCAGACTTTCTGTAAGTGCTGATATCGGATTAAGATATTTTTGGTGAACAAATTGCGAATTAGAAATTTACATTTTGATTTCATTTCACTGAATACCTCACATTTGATCACTTTCGTCTTGTAATTTTTAGTTAACTTTATATTAACCCCATTAAACTCGCTGTTCAGTTGCTTTTATACTCCGTAAATTTCGACGTGTAATCACAACAATTTTATCCAATATTTCAGCTGTATTTGTCAATAACTTATTATGAAACTTAACAATCGTCAAAACCAACCGTTTTCGAAAAAAAAAAAAAAAAAAAAAAATCCACCGTAAAATTTCACATTAGTGATATGCTATGTTTGTTAATACAGTTACACAGTATTTTAAATTGAAAGTCATATATTGTACCGTTAAAATCACATTAAAATATGAATACCAATCATATAAGAATAATACCAAAGTTATACAATTTTGTTTCTTGTATAAAGCTCATTTAAGGGTCTAAGTAGATTTATTAAAGAAAACAAAAAAATGTTAAACTTACTTTGAATCCAAGGAGTTGACTATATATTTTCTTCCTATTTAATAAATATAAATGTTTCAAATAAGGAAATATGTGAAAGATTTTCTTAGGGAAGTTATCCGTGTAAGTTTAAAAGCGATTAAAAGTAAATCAAAATAAAAACTGAATCATTTATTAAGTATGCCATGTCAAGAAAGGAAATATTTTTATTTGATAAAATTCTATATATATTGTTTGTGTCTTTATTTTTGCTTTTAAATTATTAAAAGACGTATTTGCAAGAATGGTATAAAACTAAAGCAAGGGTGAATAGGAACTTCGTTATGTTGTCTAACTCAAAGTTCAATTCTGATTATGCCTTTTAGATCATCAATTACGACCCGAGCTTATATCGCAACATAATCGCGTATGGCATTATTATATTACTTTATAAACTTAATATATTTGTTATTATCTTTAAATGAACAAACTTTAGAATTTATTGTCACTATATTTTGTGTTTATATATCTATATCTATACTTTTGTTTTGTCTTTTTGTCGTTTATTTGCTATGACATTATCATTTTTTCGACTATAGACTGTGATTATCTCTTTGGTATCTATCGCACAGCTGGAACACGCACCAACTCATTTAAATGTATTAATAGGAGTAGTATATAAGTATATGTAGGCAACAAACGATTTAACAGGCTAGCCTTACCAAAACTCACTCGATCCGAATTAAAATTAAGACATCGAATTTTCAAAGTTTGGATTATACACCTTATAACCATTATAATTTATTGGTGCAGCAAAAGCAAAAGATAACTGTTTCGACTATTGTTGTTTCAATATAAGACGTAGATATGTTTTTTTTTCGCATTTTCTCGTGATAACAGTATTTCCACGGTAATAATTGATGTTTCTCTTTTTTTTTATACAATATGCCATGTATTGTTTTTTTATAAATTTACAAAATTTGTAAACTGATTAAGTTAGTGTTCACAACTATTTCAAGAAATTTGAAACATCTAAACATGTGACAATTTTATATGACAGTCACATGGATAACATTTTGTTATAGGTAAATATGCACTCTGTCACTGTACTTGTACTTGTAAGCCATACAATAATCACAAAACTCATTTTCTGTAAATGTTAATACAATGGAAGCTTTTTTGGACCACTTAAAATTGTTTTTTTATACAAATTTTTATGTTAAACTGCCGCTATTCAGGATGTCCTGAGTGTAATCTGAAAGGAAGCATGGTGAAAAATCAGTTATGTGTCCAGATTGAAAGAAATGATAGAAATTATACTTGGGAGTTATTATATTAATGAAAAGCATAAATATCCTCCCAATTATACATTACATTTTGCACATATTTCTCCTAATAAAGTGTAAAAATAGTATGGGAAATCAAAATTACCTCCTTTTGACATAGTGTATTTGTTCGGCTATGTCCCCATGTTAAGTTGTGGATCAAGTTGTAAATAAGCATTTTGCAAGTACATTGATTGACACTAGAGTAATCTGACCGAATGAAGATTCATTTACTTTCACATTTATTTATTATTTTCGTTTCTTCAATTGAATAAAATACTAGACAACTTTTTTAGGTTGCATACCTTTCATCTGTGAAATTAGTGTTGAAATGATGGTAAATGAAATTCTGTTAAATAATTCTAAATTGCTATTTAACTTTCCAACTGCAAAGTTTGGTCATACCCAGTCTCAAATTATTTTTTTTTTTATATATTTGGCATTTTTTTCTTCTACAGCTTTGACTGTCTAGTTTTGGTGAAGAAACCATCTTAATGTTGTGGTACAAGGAATTTCTTCAAAATGATTTTCAATGAAATTTTGTTAATTTTACAAGTAATTTAAACACAGATTAAGTTATAAGTTTTTTTGTTGTATGAAACTGCTCAAAAAGCCTTTAAGAGCCTGTGTGTGGTCTTGTCAGGGTATTAATTCAAAACATTCCACTTAAGGCGAATTTAATTAAGAGTACATCAAGACTTTAGTTTCATCTAAACTAACCAGGGAAAAGTAAATCACTTTGTAGCGCCTATCAAGTATGACAACAACACATTAATGCATGTTTGCATAAAGTGTCAGTAAGTGTCAGTAATTGTAAGGATGCAAGGGACTCTTCTGTTCACTGAATTATTGTCATAGTCTTAAATGGTACTAGTTTTCACTTGTAGTGAAATCTGTCAAAATTGATAGCTATTTCTGCCTATATATATATAGTACGGCATTTTTGATACCTATAGGGGCACACTTGCTTCGTGTTCGTTTATTCAGTGTAGGTCATTTGTGTTAGAGTTCTTGGAACTTATGCTTCTTTTTTTTATTCAATAATGAACCAGTATATTATATCATTCTATATAGAACGACAAACATACTATTTAACAAATTAGTATTTATTAAAGCTAATCAAAGATAATTTTGTGTCTACACACTGTAGATTCATTATTATTCATTGGATACCAATTTTCGTGGATTTCTTGGATAAAAGTGAACCACGAAATTAAATGTGCAACGAATTACAAATTTTATATATGCCTGTATGCAGACTTTCGCAAAACCACGAAATCATATATTCACAAACATGCATAACATCACTTCTCTTGAACTGAATTTTAATGTGCGTATTGTTATGCGTTTACTTTTCTGCATTGGCTAGAGGTAAAGGGGGAGGGTTGAGATCTCATAAACATGTTTAACCCCGTCGCAATTTTGCACCTGTTCCAAGTCAGGAGCCTCTGGCCTTTGTTAGTCTTGTATGATTTTTAACTTTAGTTTCTTGTGTATAATTCGGAGTTTAGTATGACGTCCATTATCACTGTACTAGTATACATATTTTTAGGGGCCAGCTAAAGGACACCTACGGGTGCGGGAATTCTCGCTACATTGAAGACCCATTGGTGGCCTTCGGCTGTTGTCTGCTCTATGGTCGGGTTGTTGCCGCTTTGACACATTCCCCATTTCCTTTCTCAATTTTAAGTTTACCTTAATCCACAAAAATTGGTAAATAAATGAATCACCAGTAAAGCTCATCAGTAAACGAGAAGTGTCCAGGTTTTTTAAATATGATTGCTATTAATATTTTAAAGATTGCAAAGAGATGGTAAAGGTAAGTTGCATAGGCCTGAAATAGTTATCAAAGGTACCAGGATTATAATTTAGTACGCCAGACGCGCGTTTCGTCTACATAAGACTCATCAGTGACGCTCATATCAAAATATTTATAAAGCCAAACAAATAGAAAGTTGAAAAGCATGTTGAAACACTATCCTAAATTCATCTGTAAAATTGAATGAAATACCTATTACAAAATTTGATAAGAGATAGCTCTATTCCACTAAATGGAAACCAATGTAAGTAAAGAGCTAACATTAATAGAAATTGCTTAAATATAATTATCCTTTTGTTATTAAATAGGAAAACATACAACCTATAGCCGTAATCTACGAAATGCGAATATCTGGAGGTTGACAGTTAAAGATGTTTTTTGAAACTACAAGCCTTAACTATTATACACATATGCCAGTTTCAGTGTTAAGGTGGATCATGACAATATATCTCCGGAGATAGAATTAAGTAGTTTTTTACATTTGCTAAAATGAAGATTTTTTCATGTCTTTTTCAAAACCAAAAATCAAAAGTATAGGTCACCGTGTCTTTTTCAAGCTAGAAGTTTTCCAAAATTGTTCAATTTTGCATAGAATATTCAATAAACCAACACTTTTTTTGTAAATAAAAAGAATCTACAAGAGAGAAAATTGAATGAAAAAAAGCTTTTTTAAAAATAAAAAAAAATGGTGTAACCGATCTTGTTGTCTTGCTACAAGTAAAAATAAAAATTTGTCTATCGTTCCAGCAAAGAAGTAGACCGATTTTGTAGTGAACAACATTATTAGTAAGCTAATTTCTATTCGGATCAATATCTCGTAGACGTTATCTATAGAATTTAAAACTTGGTTTCAGGTAATAAAAGTTTCTTGTACAAAACGAATTTCGAATCACAAAACCTATGTAATATCTGCTACTAAATCGATAATTCAAAGGTAGATTAAATTTTTTTTTGAATAAATCACATTTCTGGTTTTTCGTTTGTTGAACTAAAAAGTGTTGCTTACCTTACTTCAAAGGAAAGAATTGTACACCTATGAGCACCTCGGACAATTCATAGTTTTTTTATTAATCGTTTATAAGTGCCCTCGATAAAAGTCAACAATTCAAACTGTGGTAAAAATAGAAACCAATGAAACAAAAAGTGAAGTACTTTTTTTCTTAACAGACGCCACTTCTCGGAAAATCTATTGTTTGCATTAATGACCTCCTAGATAGTAATATTTCTTAATGTATTTTCTGGATGTCATCAAGTTTATTTCTGTTGTCTTATTGGCTTATTCACGTCAAAATACATCCAAAGTTTTAAGAAAGTAAAGAGTTAGATTTTAATCCATTAATTAAAAGTCCATCAAAGGTTTTGATCTATGTTTTCTTTTACCAGTTTTGTCACTGTCACAAATACTTTCAGCTAGTTTTCTTGGTAGTGACAACAGTTCTTTAAATCATAAACAAAGGGTTGTTTGACCGTCCCTCTGGTATCTTTCGCCCATCTTTTATAATTGTGTTAGCGTTTATTATTTTATTTATCGCTATTTAAAGCATGTAGGATAGATGTACTATTATACTAGATCACAACACGATTATATTCTATTCCTGTTCACTTATGATACTTCTTGTTTTAAGATTTGCCGTTCTTCTTCAAAACGAGCTTCTCCACAAATAAGCACTTAATTTTAGCAGCTGACGCTAGTACAGGAGATTAAGTAGCTGCTATGCCATGTTATCGAAAACTGAGAACGTGGCACGGGTTCAATAGAAAACACAATATCAGAGCTGCTTAAGGAAAGACAAATATAGACACCTTACCTTCAATTAATAATTTATTAAAAAGTTCAAAAAGGAAGTCAACTTATCAAGTTGGTCTCATTTCGGGTCTAAGCGTTACGCAGGATTACCGATTTTTTGTAAGCGTGACATGTGAAAGTCAAATTATTGTGCCGTGAAAACGGGAAATGAAGACAAGCGGGATACGGGAAATTATAAAAAAAAATGAGAATTGCTTACGTACATAGTGTAAGCGGGATACGGGAATCTAACAAAACAGTAAGCGGGATTCGGGATCAGGACCCCCAATGAGACCCCCTATCAATATTAGGAGAGGAGGAAGATACCAATGCGATAAACATACTCATTAATACAAATTAAACTGTAATGTCATGGCCAAAAATATAAAAGATCATAAGACAAACAACAGTTTACTAAACACATTATAAAACAACTAAGAGCTGAGCAACAGGAAAACAACCTTAAACCGGGGTTGACATCAGGTTCTGAGGAAGGGTATGCAGACCCTGCTTCACATGTGACAGCCGTTGTGTTGCTCGTATTAGTACAAATTTAAAGATAAGACTTATTATGTACAGTAGGTCACATTCGCAGAAAATGCATAAAGCACATATTCTGACTTATATTAATGTAACATAAACAAAACGTTCTAATCAATGGTGTGTTATAAAGGGGCGAACGATATCAAAGGGATATTCAAACTCTACAGGAGAACAACAAACAGTCAATGTCGTGACAAAATACCCAAATAGACAAGAGGACAAACAAGTAGTACAAAGAACACAACATAGAAAACTAATGACTGAGAAACGCGAACCCCAACAAAAACCGGGGATGATCTCAAGTGCAGATCCTGCTTCAGACATGAAACTCCTTGGCATATGCGTCTTATTTTGTTTGTAAGCTGGATCCACGTTAAAGGTTGTAAGGAAATAACAAACTTGCAAAAACGTGCAACATAACATAATGACCGTTAAGTGTGTCATCATCTCAGGACCGTTAAAAATGACATCGTCTATAAGAATTATAATATTTTGAGGAACTATCAAATAACAGTTTGTATCCTGGTGTGGTCGAATGCGTCATTTATGTTTATGAGGACTTACACCTGATATAATGACATCATGAATCGATATAATTAATATGATGTCATTCCCTTTCCAAATAGTATTGAATATTTGTATTGTGCAATTATGTTATTGTTCCGCTCGTCTTCATCAGAAATGTGTTGTTAGTACTAGTAGTTCCTTGAGGCTGCGTCCTCGAGGGTATCACTAGCCCAATAGTCAGCACTTCGGTGCTGACATGAGTATCAATTTATGGTTATTTTTATAAATTTCCTGTCATAAAACTTTGAATTTTTGAAGAAGAAAAAATAAGGATTTTCTTATACCAGGAATATATTACCTTAGCCGTATTTGGCACATTTTTTTTTTAGAATTTCGGGTCCTCAATGCTCCTCAACTTTGTACTTGTTTGGCTTTATAACTATTTTAATCTGAGCGTCACACATGAGTCTTATGTAGACGAAACGTATTAAATTATAATCCTGATACCTTTGATAACTAATTGCAACATATCATCATTTAATACTGGATAGTGATTTACACTTATAAAGTGTAATTTTCACTTAAATGATAAAAACAAAAACAAACCAGATGCTCCGCAGGGCGCAGCTTTATACGACCGCAGAGGCCGAACCCTGAACGGTTGGGGCAAGTATGGACACAACATTCAAGCTGGATTCAGCTCTAAATTTGGATTGTGATTAAATAGTTGACACAGCATAGGTTTCTGACACAGAATGAATGTGGTCTAATGAACTTAAAATAATTTTTTTGCCTTTGAGCAATTCACTATGCTGTTGAATATTAATCCACTCAAAAAAATGTTTGAAGAAATTTTCTTTTTTTATGAAATCTGAAATGAGAAAAAATTAACCCCCCCCCCCATTTTTTTTCACATCCCCCTTTTCCTTTTTCCAAAACTGATCTCAAATCAAATTTCTGATGGACTTTGCAACAATAACTACTCATTTAAATACAACATAAATATTAAAATGTAAAATAAAGTGCTTGTTATCACTGAATGGTAAAGACTGTTTTAATGTATCAGTTGGTAGTAAAAGTGAATATACATTGTATGTTGTATAAAACAATGATTTAAGTTGATTCAACTACTATTCTGGACAAAGAAAGATAATTCCAATTGAAAATTTCTTGCTATTGCACAATATTGTGCAATTAGATATTTCTTGCTATTGCGCAATACTGTGCAATTGATAATATTTGCTATTGCACAATTATGTGCCATTGAAGATTTCTTGCTATTGTGCAATACTGTGCAATTGAAAATTTCTTGCTATTGCACAATACTGTGCAATTGAAGATTTCTTGATATTGCTGAATACTGTGTAATTGAAAATTTCTTCATATTGCACAATACTTAATATAATAATTTTGGATCCTGATTAGAACCAACTTGAAAACTGGGCACATAATCAAAAATCTAAGTACATGTTTAGATTCAGCATATCAAAAAAGCCCAATAATTCAATTTTTGTTAAAATCCAACTTAGTTTAAATTTAGACCCTTTGGATTTTAATGTAGACCAATTTGAAAACGGGACCAAAAATTAAGAATCTACATACACAGTTAGATTTGGCATATCAAAGAAACCCAATTATTTAATTTTTGATGAAATCAAAGTTTAATTTTGGACCCCGATTTGGACCAACTTGAAAACTGGGCCAATAATCAAAAATCTAAGTACATTTTTAGATTCAGCATATCAAAGAACCCCAAGGATTCAATTTTTGTTAAAATCAAACTAAGTTTAATTTTAGACCCTTTGGACCTTAATGTAGACCAATTTGAAAACGGGACCAACAATTAAGAATCTACATACACAGTTAGATTCGGCATATCAAAGAACCCCAATTATTCAATTTTTGATGAAATCAAACAAAGTTAAATTTTGGACCCTTTGGGCCTCTTATTCCTAAAATGTTAGGACCAAAACTCCCAAAATCAATACCAATCTTCCTTTTGTGGTCATAAACCTTGAGTTAATATTTCATAGATTTCTTTTCACTTTTACTAAAGTTAGAGTGCGAAAACTAAAAGTACTAGTATTCGGACGACGACGACGACGACACCAACGTGATACTAATATACGACCAAAACATTTTTAATTTTTGCGGTCGTATAAAAACCATCAAATATGTGTCACTAACATTGTCTATGTGTTCTCAACAATGCACGATTTGTTAATATTGGCTTATTTTCAGATTTTGCACATTTTTTTCTTTTATTAAGTTACTAAATCTTGTAAGTATACCAATTACAATTTTCAAAGTTATATTATAGGCAAAATGTAACTAGAGGCTCTCAAGAGCCTGTGTCGCTCACCTTGGTCTATGTGCATATTAAACAATGGACACAGATAAATTCATGACAAGATTGTGTTTTGGTGATCATGATGTGTTTGTAGATCGTCACTTTACTGGACATTCTTCTTGCTACAATTATCTCTATCTATAATGAACTTGCCCTAGTAATTACAGTGGAAAATAAATTTACAAAATTTACAAAAATCTATGAAAATTGTTTAAAAATGACTATTAAGGGCAATAACTCCTGAAGGGGAAAACTGAAAATTTTGGTCATTTTCACTTATTTGTAGATCTTACTTCGCTGAACATTATTGCTGTTTACAGTTTATCTCTATCTATTATAATATTCAAGATAATAACCAAAAACTGCATAATTTCCTGAAAATTACTAATTCTGGGGCAGAAACCCAACAACGGGTTGTCTGATTCATCTGAAAATTGCAGGGCAGATAGATCTTGACCTGATAAACAATTTTACCCCATGTCAGATTTGCTCTAAATGCTTTGGTTTCAAAGATATAAGCCAAAATATACATTTTACCCCTGTGTTCTATTTTTAGCCATGGCAGCCATTTTGGTTGGATGGCCAGGTATTCAGACATATTTTTAAACTAGATACCCCAAGGATGATTGTGGCCAAGTTTGGTTAAATTTGGCCCAGTAGTTTCAGAGGAGAAGATTTTTGTAAAAGTTTACGGACGACAGACGACGGACGCAGGACACGGGACGACGGACGCCAAGTGATGAGAAAAGCTCACTTGACCTTTTAGGTCAGGTGAGCTAAAAAGTGACATTTTTTGGCATATTTGATAGATTTTTCAAAATCTTTCTCCTAAACGAATTGAATCAACTTAAATAGACACTTAAGTGTTTAAAAAGTGTCCAAAATCTTTGGTCAGATGAACCTTAAATTTGAGGCCATAATCGGCCCTTACCAGACCTACTCCTTTAATATTTGGATTCAAATATCATGGGGCATTCTGATTACCAATGAAACAAACCATACGGGTTGATATTCTGCATACATTTTTAACTCCACCACACTCTGTATTCTGTATGCATGTGTCTGTAATTCGTTTGTTGTGTTTCATATTTTTTTTTTTGGTAATTTATTTGTACATAAATTAGGTGGTTAGTTTGTTTGTTTGAATTTTTTAACTATTGGCATTTACGGGTCTTTTATAGCTGACTAAACTGTATAGGCTTTGCTCAGTGTTGTAGACCAATATGACATATAGTTGTTAATGTCTGTCAATTGGCCTCCTGTGAACAGTTGTCTCATTGGCAATCACACCACATCTCTTTTTTTTTTATAATTACAGGTTGGCAAAAACTTCATACTGCTTTTTATCAAGTACACCTTACAATCATTCTACACACTAAATTTAATTGACCTTTTGCTTATAGCATTATATTTGATTATCAAAGAAATTGAACTAACCACCAAAAAACTCAAATGTTGACAAGTCAACCATGAAAATGAGTTCACTTTTCGCTGAACCCTACAACAAAAAATGTTTATCTACCTGTCTACTGCAAAAAAGTATCTGAGAAAGAAACATGAAAAATGTTGATCATTGATCAATGAAACAAGGTTACAGTAAGGGGAACATAACCAATAGATCAATATGTATATCTTACATTTGGTTTCAAATGATTCTTTATACCAAATAACATGAATAAAGTTGTCCTATTTATCAAAATAGGTAAACAAATCAAGTGATAAAAACCATGAAGTTTTTTAAAAAGCCACTGAACCATGAAATGAGAGTAAGTACAACAGACATAATGATATACGTGTACATGTATGCCAGATGGAAACTTCAGAACATGATGCATCTGTATAAACAAATATGAAGAATCTGGTCTACTACTTTACCTTCTGAGATATTATCTTATTACAAATACATTTACTATAGTCTCTTGCATGTACTTGTATCTGTAGCTTATTTTCTGTGACATTTGTAGGGGAGGCAAAAAATTAATATGAACACATTTAAACCTAACTTGATTTTAACAAAAATAAATAACAAGTTATGAGATCAGTTCTGACATGAGCATGATGAGTATTGTACAGTATCTTTAGAAGTTTATGTATGTTCACTTTGTAAATGTACAAAGACATCAGGATCCTCAGCTTCAGAGATTACATATATAGTGGAATCAGGCAGATTCAACATCGAGGAATTTTCTATGGTATAAACAGTTTCAGTCTTTTCCATGTTAGGATCTGCATTTTCATTCAAGTAAATAACTTTAAAGTTTTTAGTTTGCTCAGCAAGCTCAGTGTCTTTATGTTGGTCTACAGTCTGCAGATTTTCAGCATCTATTAAGACACGCTCACCTTCAAATTCATAAGAAACCATTTTGGACATTTTCTTTTCTGCTTGAAGGGCCTCACCTGCCATAGTTTTATGAGTATGTGTTCCAAAGTGACGTTTTAAATGTGACATTTCAGCAAATCTCACATTACATGTTTCACATACATGCTTTTTTCCATTTTCCATATGTTTGTGTTTCATGTGCCGATTTAATGCAGCTGGAATAGGGAATTTTTTATTACATATTTCACAACTATAAGGTTTTTCTCCTGTATGTGTACGCAAATGTCGAATGTATATAGCTTTCTGTGAGCTTCTTTTTCCACAATAACTGCATTCATATACGCGGAAGTTAAGTTTTTCTGTGTTCACTTGGTGTCCATGGCTATCTAAGACATGATTATTCAAGCCGTCAATTGACTTGAACTTGGCATTGCAGAGTTCACAAACATTAGTTTTATCGGTACTATGTCTTCTTATGTGGACCTGTAGACATCCCTTTGTTTTGAAGCAAGCTCCACACTCTTCACACATGAACGGTCTCAGATTTACATGAACACTGTCAATATGGTCTTTTAGTTTTCGCTCTTTTAAAAATCGGGACCCGCAAAGATGACATGAAAAAAGACTTTCTGGAGTGTGTTCATAGGTTGAATGTTTCTTTAACTTTACGGCCGAGTCAAATTGTTCACCACAGTTCTCACAGATATACATGTGAGAATTATGAACTTCTTTAGAATGGTTCATTAATAACTCAGAAAATTCAAAGTCAGCTTTACAAATCTTACAAATATAGAAGAAATCTTGTCTGTGCTGCCACATATGTTTTCTAAGCTCATCTTTTGTATCGAAAAAAGTGGAACAGACCTTGCAAATTTCTTCATTCCCCTTATGACTTTGTTTATTGTGGTTTTTTAAGTATCGTAACAATTCAAATGTTTTCCCGCATTTTGGACAAATGAAATTGCTACAATGGCCAGTCTTGTGCATCAACATGTGTTGATTTTTGTCTGTCAATGATTCAAAGAAAATACAACACTCATAACAAACTTCTCGTTGATCATCATGCTCTTTCCTCATATGTTGTATCAGGTATCTTTTGGTTGTACAGACATGAGCACAAACCTCACAGCTGAAGTTTCCCTTGTCATGGAGTGTTTCGTGTCTTGTAAGTCTGTGCTGTGAAACAAAAGTTTTACTGCATGTAGAACACTGGAAATGACCACTGTGGATCTGCATGTGACTTTCCAGTCCAGCTTTTGTCCGTAATGTCTTCAAACATAAATTGCATGTGAAAGTTTCTTTACTGGACTCATTCAAATTAACAATCACCCCTTTCTTCATACAATAATTTGATTCAATATAATTTTCAATCTCTTTTTCATTCTTAGTTTCTTCTTCTGGCCTGTCTGAGTGTAATGCTTTGTGTTTGTTCAGACTTATAGCCGAGTTAAAAGTTTGTCTACAAATTTCGCATTCATAGGCATATAATTGCTTGTGAACATTTCTTAAATGTGACTGGTACCGTTTGTGATGGAATTCTTTATTGCACAGTGTGCAGGCTATTTTCTTCTGTTTATGTTCGATTCTGTTTACTGACTTTAAAATATTCTCTCCATTGTCCTCCTCTTCATCACAACTATCAGCCGAATCTGCGTTGTTTTCATAATCTTCGTCATCATCATCTTTGTCATTTTTTAAATCCTCGTCTTTATCACTGACACAATCTTCATCCTTATTGAAGGACATTACTAAATTTTCCTCTTGTTCAAATCCTTCAATGTTTTCAATCTCTTTTAGTTCTAAATTATCTATATTAACTGTATCCTTCTGGAGAATATCCAAAACAATTTGATCTGTGTCTTCTGAATTGTCAATTTCTGTTTTTATTGTTGCTACCTTTTCATTGCTTAAATCATCAGCAGTTCTGCTTTGAATTTCAATATCATGGTTTATATCAAGAGTTTTGCTGGGACTTTTTAAAACCGAATTAAAACCAGTTTTACTTTTATTTTCAAATTTTGGCTCCTTAACATCAGATTTGAAACTAGAAAACTTTACACCATCTTCTTGAACTTTTGATTTGAGTACATTATCTAGTTTGGGAGAATCTATATTATTCATATTAGCTTTCCTCATTTCAGCTTTTTGCATAATGCTTCCCTTGGAATTATTTCTGTTTGACTTTCTTGTTGGAACAACTGTATCTATGGATGGTAACTTTACAATATTGTTTGTAACATGTTTTTTCATGGGTGATTCTTCCATACATAATTTGACTTGACTTTTTCTTTTCATTTTTTTTGTGTTTGTGTGGGATTCATCACCTGAATTACTAGTTTGGCTAATTTTCTGATCAGGTAACTGTGTTTTGCCAGATGTGTTTTCTTCAACTTCAGAACATCTGTATGTATCTAAATAATAAAGAAAAATAGATAGAATATCATTCAATTCTTAAAATATTTTCTAAAATGTGTGTTTCATTACAAAAATCGACAAATTAATCTTGTTTAGATGTAAACAAAAGGATCTAAACTTTTGGGCAACTAGTAAAATGTATAGGTACCATCATAAAGTCAAGGGTAATACAGGTATACAAGCAATTCTTATTTACATGTACAGGAACAAGAAAATAATTTTGGGGGTAGTTATTTCTCTTAGAAAATCACTAAACAAATACTTAATTCCTAATTTTCGTGGTACGTAGTGTAACAGGAATTAATTGTCTTCTCACGTAGTAGTTCGAAGGCGTAAGAATTTTTTGGGTGTATATATGGTCATTTCTAGCCCTGCCTTACTTGAGTGAACATCAAATTTTTTAACCTGTACGTTAAGAAACTTTTTTTCAAATATTTTGTATATATAAGTTTGTTCAATTTAGCATTAAAGTTAAAACTTTTTGTTATATATATAGGTGGTATGGCTATACAAACGTAATCGGATTTGGCTATTTCAGACTCATTTCTGTCTTCAAATTATTTTTCATTTAGCCACAGTCTTTTGACTGATTGCAGATTCTTTGCTTTTAAATGTTTTCTTAAATGTTTTTGAACATTCTTATATCAAGTGCGGTCCAACACTTGGAATTTCGCCTGGCATCTGGTAAAAGGACAAGGGTTTCTAAAAGTAGTTTTTCCTGCACGGCCACGAAATATTTAGATATTAGTAGAAGATATCAGAAGTCATTATGATTACCACAATTTTTTATGTGTATTGATGTGACATGTTTGTTCATATTTGTTTAATAAAATCAGCAGCTCAGAATATACACAAGCAGCAAGCTAGTCGACAAGCATACGTTTGTGTTTTAGTTGTCTTTTGGTAGAAGTGTTAGGAACATAAGGTATAGAGAAGACGTCTTATTCTCTATCTTTTTTCTATTTCTGTTATTTACATTGTTTAAATGTCTATCTTCACTATTCAAAAATGTACAATTTTAAGAAAACAATTTCTTAAGTCTATACAAACATGACAAACAATCCTAATTTACTAAAATGTATAAAAAGAAAATAATTTTGAGTTATTTCCCTTAGACAATCACCAAACAAATACAATAAGTCATATTCTCTGTCTTTTTCTATTTCTGTTTATTACATTGATCAAATCGCTATCTTCACTAATTATAAATGTTTAATTTATAAAAAAACAATTTCAAAAGTTTGTTAGGTAAAATTTGTGAAGCCATTTTGTACTTCTCAACATATGAGCATGACTGATCTCTTTGACTATTAGGGCTATTCCAGAAAAAAATGTATGGGGGGGGGGGGTTGGAAGGCAGTTTTTGTCAGCACCCGCCACCCAGACAATTGTAATTGAGAATTATAGTGCATTATAGTGTGAAAAGTTGCTCTGATACCCATCACCCATGTATTATTAATATAATGTGCCTTCCAACCCCCCCATACATTTTTTTCTGGAATAGCCCTTAATAATAGTATTATTAATTAATGAGTTCCTGAGAATAAAAGGTTAAACTCTTACCAAAAAGTAGTAGACAAACTAGACCAAAAAGAAGTGTAATGGATGTTTTGATCTTCCAAATCTTCATTTTTTAAGGAGTCAATAAAAATTCTTGTAAAAAATATTTATTGAAAAGCATCAGGGGAGATAATTTAAACCTTGAAAAGAAAATTTTAATATGATATATTTATTTATCACAGCCACCCACCTATCCCATTAAATAATATTAAAACAAACATGCTGGTGTGATTCCCTTTATGTATGATGAGGCACTAAATCTTAAACACTTTTCAAGGAAAGGCATCATTTATTTATTAGTATTTGACCCTCTTGTTTTCTTTCACATATATTCAGCACTTGATTTTACGACAGAACTTACCTTTACAAAATGCAAAGAACTTTTCTGTAAGCTCTGAATGTTGACTTAAGAATCGGTTTCCAATTTCAGAGCCTCCAATATAATATTTGTTCTCAGGTAAGTTGACAGTTATATAAAGACTTTCTTCCTGGTCTGTCTTCAAGGTGTCACACTGAAAACAAAGTTAGACATTTGTAATGTTTGATTTTTTATAAATATTAAATGATATATTAATTTTACTATTATTTGTTGTGAATTTTGGATTAAACATTAACTGTTACACCACCATTGACCACTGTCCAATGTTAGTACAGTCGATTACTGTTATTTGAATAAAGCGTATTTGTCAGACAAAGTTATGCAATTAAGGGGTGTGTGCTTATATCCGAAATGCCAAAGTACGGAGTCGAAATGACATCCATAGAACAGATCAACAAGTTTACATGGCATAAAAAAACAAACACAGAGCTACAAAAGTATCTATGACTTGTACAGCGTTCTTGCAAAAACATTAAAAATATGCTTACAATACTATCAATATTTTTTCTAAGCTTGGTATTTGGTTTATTTTCATCTTTATCTTTTCCTGCAGCTGACTGATCTTCCTTCAGTAATTTATCTTCCATTTCGGACAACATTTTCCAGTGATTCCTGAGTGAAAAATATGAATTTATAATTAGAAACATCAGTTGATTTCTTGCAAAATTATTCATGTAATATGGTTTATATTTAACAAGTAATAATCAGCAGTGGTCTCGCTAGCCCAAAATAGAAGGGCGCCGCGCCCTGGGTGCCCTCAGACGCGCCCTGGGTGCCTTCATCCGCGCCCTTCTGCCCTGACGTCTTTTTCCAAAATTATCTTGTGTCGTTTTGGTAAAATTTTGTTTCATCGATTTCTGATCTCCAAGTTAATTACTTATATGACACCTGTGTGATTGCCCCCAGGTAAATCATGTCATTACAATCAATTCCAATGATAAAGACTTCAAAGGTGTTAATAACTAGGTAATTTAATTAGGACAATGTATCTTTTTGTCATACTTTTGATGAATGTGTCAGCGAGTTTGTTTAGCTTGGGTCGGCATTTTCGATCTCCAAATCACAATGGAAGAGCGTATAAATGAAGACTTTCATGACTCTAGAATTGAATTTAAGTCATCAAAATAAAACTATGCCTTTACAGAAATGCCTTCCATCTCAACTTGTTAGCGACAAGCACAGTTTTTAATTAACCCAAACGTGGTGGAAATTGATTTTGGAGTTACTTCCCCTGTTTTAGCTTATTACAAATTTGTGCTCTAAAAATATTATCTAGTATCAAAAAAAGGAATAAATAACCAATTGAATATATAATAACATAATAATGTTACCTTTTAGATTTTAACTGTATTTGAACATATTAAAAAATATATATTGCAATTTCTACTTGATAATTATACTTTTAGCAATCCATGTTCTAAACATTGTTAAATTAGTAATGCTCTCAATTTTACTTTCTGTGATGTTTTATATGCTATAATTCCTATATAGATAAAAAAAAACCCACATTTTCATTGATATTGGGTAGAGTGAAGTTAAACTGTAAAAACATAATATGTTGATGAAGATGTACTCTACCATTCATAACTACACAAACAATGAAATAAAGACTATAGTTGAAAAGCATTTTTATTTAAAAGAAAAACAACATATACAGTAAAAAAACAAAAAGAGATTCGTTAACTCGTGATACACACAGAAACGTAGACAAAAAAATGAGCAGTGCCTTTTCTTATCATAAAAAGTGCCCTGCCCTCCACTGGCACCCTGCCCCTTTTGATTTCTAGCTAGAGCACTGATCAGTTTGACAAGTTTAAATTTAGTAAACACGGTAAATGGCAAGTTAGTGCAGTCTTTGCATTTTTTATGCGGAATTGAAGAAGAGAATCAGTTACATTTAGTTTTGAGATGTTTTAAATTAGATAATGCTAGAAACTATTTTATACAATGTACATGTATACAAAGTCTAATAAGGCCAAAAATAAAATATTGTTTGTTTCTCCTCACACGACCGACCCGGTAAAATCACCGCGACGCGAAAAATTTTATTGGCCATTCTTGTCCACTATTTTTTTTTTGTTGCTATGTTGGTTATTGATGATATCTTTCCGATGCTGTAGTCAACGATCGTTGGGTTTTGGTGATACCTTTCCGATGCAGTAGTCAACGAGCGTTTTAAATCAAGGTATTTTTTAATTGAAGCGTCTACATGATTCGGAATCAAGGAAAACAAAAAAACATGCTTTGCAACACGATTTGTTTGTGTGCAAGGGTGGATCTTTTTTTGAAAATAAAAAAAATAAACTGAAGCATCTTTCAACCCGCTGAGTGCATCTTGATTTGCTTTGTGTCTAACCTCTGTTCCTGTTTAAAGGATAAAATCTTAAAGACTTTGAGTAAAAATGGTCTGACTCGTGCTTTAAAATCTATCTACTTTGTCTTTGAACAGGTTGGGCACAAGTCAGGAAATGTGGGATACATGTACATGTATTCCCTGCTTTCAGGGAACGTCCCTGTTTTCTGGTGTATAAAAAAAACCAGTTTAAATGGGATTTCCTTTTTCAATTCATGGCATGAAAATTACAAAAGGACACGTTTTAACGTTATAACTGCATAAGTAGAATTCGTAAATGCTTATTAAAAGTATTTTAGGAAATACAAAACATGAATATACAATGTAAAGTGAAGCCTTGTTTCTTCTAGAATTCAAAAAAACATACAAATCTTTGTTTAGGAATCAATTGACCAAGCTGCATGATCCAGGTGTAACTGAACATAACTGAATTATTTATCTTCACTTCTATTGAAAATTTTTATTCATTGAATTTTAATTCCCAAGTGATTAACATACATGTATCTTTTTGTCATCTCATAATTGATGATCAAGGTATGAATTGGTGAACAAAGGAATTGTTTTGTTGTGAGTAATGCATCAAATAGACTTGAAATAAGCTTGATTTTTTAATTTAAAAAAACACTTGCTATCATTAAGCATTGTTATCACAAGTAGAATGTGTGCTTTTGTAGATTTCATTACATTAAATGAATTGGAAAAAAAGGAGGTCCCTGTATACTGTGGTGTACACTGAATTAGAATACAGGGAATACCCCACTTTTCTTGACTTGAGCCTTACCTGTTGAATTTTGTACAAATTCAATATAGAAAACCATATCAAGGAATAAAATAAAATAATTTGCCTACCTACCTACCCCTACCCTAACAACCTCAGTCGGGAGAGGGGAAACAAAGATATTTTTAATGTTGGCCCAAACAGCCTGCACCATGAGCACATGATTTTCAAAAAGCAAAGTTTAATAACTTCTAAAAAAAAATCATGAAATTCATGAAAGTGGAGGGGAGGTTAACTTAATACATGTAGATATAAACCAGTCACAAAACTAAAGTTTCATGATAACTGCTCAAAGCATTGTTTGAAAAATGAAAAATCCCCCCTTTTTGACAAATAAAACCCAAAAACTCAAATCTAAAATTTATAAAAATTGAAAGAGAGCTAGGGGGAGGGTTGGGATCCCGCTAACATGTTTAACCCCGCCACAGTATTTATGTATGTGCCTGTCCCAAGTCAGGAGCCTGTATATTCAGTGGTTGTCGTTTGTTTATATGTGTTACATATTTGTTTTTCGTTCATTTTTTTACATAAATAAGGCCGTTAGTTTTCTCGTTTGAATTGTTTTACATTGTCTTATCGGGGCCTTTTATAGCTGACTATGTGGTATGGGCTTTGCTCATTGTTGAAGGCCGTACGGTGACCTATAGTTGTTAATGTCTGTGTCATTTTGGTCTTTTGTGGATAGTTGTCTCATTGGCAATCATACCACAACTTCTTTTTTATATTTATACATCAACAATGGTCAATAGATATAAACAATTCACTAAAGTTTCTTACAAATTGGTGAAAGTGTTTTTGAGTTATTATCTGAAAACTAGAAAATCCAACTGTTTTAGTGAGAGAAAAAAATCCAAAACTTAAAATCTAAAATTTATAAAAAATGAAAGGGCAAAGAAGTAACTATGTTATTAATTAATTGAAAAATAAAATTATCAAAACGTCAATCATAGATTCTAATGCAACAACGTTTGTAACGTTCATTTTGATTGGATAACGTCACTTTCTTACATAGCATCAATTGACAATTGATGCTATGGGACTTACGCGCAAGCACAGACGGCATATGACAGATTTTAAATACATGTTTTAACGTTGTTTTCTGTCAGTTTCATTAGAATGGAGATAACAATATTGTATTTTAAGCTCCGACGGCATCAATTTGGGATTTGATGGTCGCAAATACCCGTATACTGTCTCCGCTAACGCGTCGCCAGTAAACTTAATTTGCGACCATCAAATCCCCCAATTGATGCCGTCAGAGCTTAAAATACAATACAGTTATCTTCTAAATGTTGGGAAAACTTTAAATAATAAACTTGAATATTCTAACTGCTTGATGCGTTTTAATGCATGCTAAAATCCAACCCCCAAAATAATGTAGATCATGAATTTATACATTTTTAGAATTATTTAATTTATTATCTATTAAATATTATTGGATGCCGAATTGACTTGAAATACATATAGGTGCGGATTTGACTAGATGCCGATTTAACCAGGTGCCGATTTGACTTTTTCTATGGGTGCCGATTTGACTTGAACCCCTTTTTTGACTTGTGTTTTCCAACGATTTTTATTGATTGGATTGAGCATTAGATCATGAGGTGAAGGTAGATTATACTGGGCTAGAATGCATCTTGCTTTTGAGATAAAAATTTGAGAGTTGAAACCAGACATAAGTAGTTGTCATTCAGCTAGATCCTTTTCTATTGAAAATGACTGAGGATTCCTTTCCACATATTTTGTTATAGATATTTATGACAGCTTTATGTATTGTTCCTTGTATTGGAATTACTCCTGTCATAGTAAGCTTTATGTATTGTTCCTTGTATTGGAATTACTCCTGTCATAGTAAAGACAGCTGCATCTGCAGTATTATTTGGCAGTGATAGGATTTGTTTGATTGCTTTCCTATAGAATACTTCTAACTGTCTAATGCAGTAATGGAAAATGTAAGAAGCCCTGACATGGAGTTGGCCAAAGTGACTAGAATTAAAAAAATAATTGTACGATGGAATAAGGAAAGAGTTGCTTGGTTGTGTATTTGGATATATCATTTGTCACAAAAGCTTTTAACCTTCTATTTCTACCTAGGTGGAACTTGTTAAGTTGTACAAATCTAACTTCAAAATTTTGAAGGGAAGCTACCCAAATTGACACTTCCGGAATAGGGGTTGAGATAAAAGATGCTTTACCGATCCCGGACAAGAGCCATACTACACGTTATGTTATGCCCACTTGCAATAGACGACAATGAAGATCCTCGAGTTAAATGTTTTCTTTTTTTAGTTATCAGATTCAATTAAACATAATTTCCGACGAGTAAATTCATAAACAGTAAACGGATGCTGCCCACTACCTGGTGATCAGCTGCTGGTGATATAAGTTCATTAAGAAAAAAATCAGTCAGTCACATTAATCAAAGTGACATGGAGTGGAACATGACTGTAAATTTGTACAAATTATTAATTCATTCTGTTAAATTTTAAGCATTTACAAAATCATTGTAGACGAGTTTTGTATAGTTATGCAAACCCTTAATGAAGGTCACTATATCCCGTATTTTTAATCTTTAAAAGTGCTGTCTGAGACTACTATCAGAGACATATTATATGTCTCGATCTGCTACTATAAAACATGTGTTTTAGTAGTCTCAGATGCTGTGCATTTTATCAGCTTATAACCAAGCTTAGCTTACATTTTCATTTGATTTTGGCTTTAGTTTGACCAATATTTTATTTTTCAAAAGTGCACGGAATACATTTATACAATAAAAATACTGGGGTTCGGAAACAATAAAAACGTATATAAATCCGTCTTCCTTTAAAAAAAATGACAAAATTATGAACATAGTATAAGAAACTGGTATAATATAATTTTCAATTCACATGATATGTTTATTCTGTGGTTTGCCCAGAAGACAGTTTGATCGAAAAAAGTGATCAACTCATTTTTTTTTTTAATTATGGTCAGTCACATCGTAGCTGAGAAATATGTAATATTGTTTCGAAAATAAAGTTACATTAAAATAAAGTTTCAACACCTGAATCAACATTAAAAAAAACTTTTTTATAGACCAAATCTCCATGTTTTTAGAATAAATCTTTGTACAACTTCAAAAATATTATTGTTTTCCTCATCATGCACTGATGATTTCACATGATAATAATGTTTGCATATAATATCTTGGTAGTGAAGAAATTGTTCGTGTCCTGATGAGTCTATAATTATGACATTCTAGCAGATAGTGTTTGCTGCTCTCAACATGCCCACATATATACAGAGGGTGGAAAGAACAAAAAAAATTCTGGAAAAGGTATTAATTTAAGCCAGTGCAATTTAATCCGGAGTCTGGCGTGAAGTACTTGGCCTTTTCTACAACCAGTATTATAATATTTAGGAACTTTCTTAGTATCTCGATTTATCTAATTTTTAAGTGTGAATTTTGATGGATTACATCTAACATCTTGTGGAAGGCTGCTCCATTCACGAATAAAAGATGATAGGAAGGAATTTTGATAAAAAGTAGTTCTACAGTTCATATTTTGAACATTAAATGCCCTTCTACTATCATGATTATAGACTTGATAAAGTTGTTGAGGTACGAGACAACAAAGATAATTAGGAGCTTAATCATGAAAAATTTCGTAAAATTTAATAACTTTATGTCTGGATCTTCTTTCACATAGAGATACCCAACCAGTATCATTATAAAGTTTAGATTTAGAGCATTGTTTAGTGGCACCTGTGACTATATGAGCCGTCTCTATTTGAATGCTCTCTACTTTGTACTTTAAATAATATAGTTATCAAAGGTACCAGGATTATAATTTAGTTCGCCAGATGCGCGTTTCGTCTACATAAGACTCATCAGTGACGCTCATGTCAAAGTATTTATATATCCAAAAATGTACGAAGTTGAAGAGCATTGAGAGCGATCCAAAATTTCAAAAAGTTGTGCCAAATACGGCTACGGTTATCTATTTCTGGGATAAGAAAATCCTTAGCTTTTCGAAAGATTCAAAGTTTTGTAAACAGATAAAAATGACCACATAATTGATATTCATGTCAACACCGAAGTGATGTCTACTGGGCTGGTGATACCCTCGGGGACGAATCGACCACCAGCAGTGGCATCGACCAAGTGGTGTAGATAGTTTTCAAAGGTACCAGAATTATAATTTAGTACGCCAGACGCGCGTTTCGTCTACATAGATTGATATGTTATCCCACACTATATCTGCATATTCGAGAATAGGCCTAATGAAACTGATACATATATAACATGTATAACTTATAACGCGATAACTTAAACTTTAAACTCCTCATAAGATTTAAGCGAGGCGTAGCTTTATCAATAATATAGTTAACATGACTTTCCCCAACAGCTGTTTTCTTGCACAAATAACCCTTAATGTGTATGTTCTTCCACTTCTTGTATCAGTGTAACATTCATATATATATATATTGGTGGATTATGGGTTTATTTTCTCTTTTTCTAGATATGGTCATGGTTTCAGATTTTCTTGGATTAAAATTAACAAGCCATATGTGAATTTTTTTTCTATATCAGAGATCTTTAGTTCAGGCGTAGCTGGTCTGATGTTGCATGATATGTCACAAACAATATCATTTATAAATAATAAAAATAATACAGGGCCTTACATTGAGCCCCGGGGGACGCATGCTTTACTGCTATAAACACCAGATGTCTGTTCTCCTATGACAACCCTTCATATTCTCTTCTTTTGGCTTTAGCAGAGTTTATCATGCTTATAAATCTATGAGCTAGAATGAAATCAAAATTGAGTATATTTTCTGTTATCAAATTGGTACAGTTTGTCACTTCAATATAAATTGTTGTACTTTCTTGATGTTATACATTGTATTGTAACTAAGAAGATGTAGAATATAATTGGTCGTGTGTCAATAAGACTACTCTACGTTCAAGAAACACTTATTAGTCACGCCAACGAACGACAATCACTGAACAACAGGCTCTTGACTAGGACAGGTGCATTGAGCGGCAGTGGATTAATTAAACTTTTTAGATATTAACCGGCACCAACCTTCACTCGCGCTAACCTAAGACGTTAACAGACTCGGTAACCTCAGTTAAGCTTGTGTCATGTCCTGTATACTACGCCTGATCCAGCCATTTAAAACACCCAAACGGTTCCAGTGTTCCACTTGTCCTCATTGATCGCATTAAAAAGGTGTTCCATTCCCTGGACCCCAATAAATAATAATTAAAAAAAACCAAACAAACAAAAAACAGTCATGACGGTCATTATTGGCAATTCTAATATATGACGTTCTTCTTCAGCTTTGGATACAATTAAAGCTTTGTTCTAAGGGAGCTACCATTTGATTTTTATGGGGGGGGGGGGGCTAGGATGAAACATTTTGTCCTGCATTTTTTTTTTAGCTGTAATCTCTGTCCTGCCTTTTTATTTTTCACTCTGTTCGGTCCTGCCTTTTTTTTATAGTTTATCCTGACTTTTTTTTAACTAAATTGTCGTCCTGACTTTTTTTCATTTTAGCTCATAGATTAATAATTGAAATTGCAACGTCAGATGAATTTTGAACAACGCCGGACATCTAAATGGACATATTTGTTGGTGGTGCTCGCTAGGAAATTAAATAAAGACATTATAAAAGTAACTTGAAGTCTAAATATGTCTGTTCCTATTTTAAACTGTCGATTTTTTATAACGTTTTTGGTTCCTAAAATCAAAATGGCGACATTCCAAGCCTGTATTATAGGTACGCTTCAAGTGCATGCTCATTTTAGCATGGGTAGGCATCATTTTAGTCAACATTTAATACCTCGCTCACGCTCATGAAGTATTAAGAAATTGACAAATATAATGCCTACGCATGTTAAAATGAGCAAAGAGCATGACATGAAAGAATTATTTCTTACGTTTATAATCTGTTGCAGCTCACAATGAAATCATCCCTTCGTATTTAACGGATGCCATCACAGGCATTTGTACAGTTTCAATCTATGGTAAGGTCGATTAACCATTCTATTATGTTTGGATAGCTGACCTTCCCATGAATAGAAACAAGTGCCTCTATGTGGGCTTCATCACGAGTTGGTTGACCATTATGAATATTCGTTTCACAGACGTCAAAAGGATGTTTCAATTATCGGAAACTGCACACCCGTCCCTTTACCGCGAATTTTACCTACCGAATTTGACTTACCACCAAGTTTGTACCACGATTGGCCATTGCCACATATGTAGCATATTCTTCTTAACCTTCCGAAGCACCTCAGTGAGGTAACCTCAGTCTTTGATTGGGTTCGTGTTGCTCAGTTAATCTATGTTGTGTGTTATGTACTGTTGTTTTTCTGTCTGTTTGTTTTTGCATTTTTAGCCATGACTTTGTCATTTTATTTTTTACTTATAAGTTTGAATGTACATGAGGTATCTTTCGCCTCTCGTAACAGAATATAAAACTCTATAAATAAAATAGGAAAGAGGTAAACAAAATAGAATATTAGATAATCAAATAAAGTTATTGTTACTGTCACATTGGACACTAATTCATTGTAATTGTCTGCATGCTAGCTTTAGGTTGGGTTCGGATTTGGGCAACATGTGCAACTTTAACATGATAATAAATGATTAACCTGAAACTTCAGTCTAATTAATGTGTTTCTCACTGTAGCTTAATGCTAGTATGACGACTGCACATTTCCCATCTAGCCTTTTTAATGAGCCAGGTACTTAATGATAATGTTATATTTCTTTTATTGGAAATTGGAGGTTTCCGAATATTGTATCTCATTTTTTAGAAATACTCCAGCATTTATAAACTATTCTCTGCTTTGTATAATTTTACAAGTTACAGCACGTAAAAACACGCCATGAAAAAAAATCAAACTGTCGTACCGGTAACACAAAGAAGTAGATCCGGAAAGGGCCGATTTTGGACTCAAATTTCAGATTCATCTAACGAATTGATGGAAAGATTTTGAAGACTTAAGACATTTAAGTGTCTATTTCAGTTGATTCAATTACTGTATGTGAAAAATTTCAACTGATTTAGTCATTAAACACGATCCGATTTAAGCTTAAATATGAAAAATCTATCAAATATGCTAAAAAATGTCACTTTTCAGATGGTTTTTGTCAAAAATGAAAGTGGCCGCATCCTTTTTCATCCTCAACCTTTATATATGTTATGTATTATCCTCAAATACAACTTACATTTCAATATTAAGAATGAGCACGAATGCGGCCACTTTCATTTAAGACGGAAATCGTCTAAAATTTAACTAAAATGCTAAAATTTCGAAGATTTCAGTAATTTAGCATGACTTAATGATACTAGTACCCGATATATATGTGCATTATATCGTCAAAACAGCCCATATTTATGTAGCAGAAACATTCTACTTTCCAATAAATAACTAAATTCAAGTTTAAAGTTTAACAATTTTGTAAAACTGCTATATTTTGGGGCCAAAAAGGGGTCTTACTGGACCTACTCCTTTGTGTCTTTTTTACGTGTAGAATTGTTTTTGTGTTTAGGAACGAACTGGTGAGTCTAGCCGGGCACATTTATAATGATCTTTAATATTTGTACACAGTTAGTTATTGTAATATATGTTGAATTATCACCACTTACAAATCTATGGAAACGTTTGAACGCTTTTAAACATGGTTTAACCTGCCATCTATATAGGCGCCTGTCATAAGCAAGCAAGGAACGTTTGGTTTGTATTATTTCAAAAGTCGTATGTAAATTGTTTTACATTTGCTAGTAATGGTATCTTTTTCACTGCTGAGCTACATGACGGGTGCCTACATGTGGAGCAGGATAAGCATTCAGGGGTAACCGTGATGATCGGCGGTCTGTAGTGGAGTTCGTGTTGCTCGATTTTTATTTTCCGCTGTAGTGTTTTGTAGACTGTAGTTTGTCTTTCTGTCGTTTGTTCGTTGTTTGCCACCCGGCTACGTCTACCTGTATTTTTGTTCATTTGATGAGTTAAGCCTTTTTCAAATGATTTTTATTGTTCGTTCTTATGTTGTACTGTTATTCCACTGTTCTAGGTTAGGGGGAGGGTTGGGATCCCGCTAACATGTTTAACCCCGCCACATTATTTAGGTATGTGCCTGTCCCAAGTCAGGAGCCTGTAATTCAGTGGTTGTCGTTTGTTTATGTGTTACATATTTGTTTTTCGTTCACTTTTTTTATTCAAATAAAGCCGTTAGTTTTCTCGTTTGAATTGTTTTACATTGTCATATCGGGGCCTTTTATAGCTGACTATGCGGGATGTTTTTTGGTCATTGTTGAAGGCCGATAGTTGTTAATGTCTGTGTCATTTTGGTCTCTTATGGACAGTTCTCTCATTGGCAATCATACCACATCTTCTTTTTTATATTTAGCAGTTTCTCTCTGACTATCAAATCTGATGTATATTCAATTATCACCAATAATGAATAGTTACAGTTTATATAGTTCTTATGCAACTAAATGGAAGTGTCTCGTTCTTCAAATACGACCTATGCAGAAATAATTTGTATGAAACTTGTGTATAGTAAACGTCTAAAATGTATATAGAAACAATATAATATAAATATATATAATGTTTTACAATTATAGTACACTTGTTAATAGTTTTCTTTTTATCAATCACACGGATTCCTTAATTTACTTCAAGTACAACCGTTTTAAAACACCTAAACGTTTGGTTTAATAATTTCGTTGACTACTCTAACTCAATGTATTCGTTGGCTATTTCATATTGATTATCATCAGCTGTACTACTATTTCTATCTATATCTATGTCCGAAATTTCCATATAATGTCCCGGATTAGGTTCTTCATATTCGGGATCGGTTCTATGGTATACGTGAGGGGTATTTTCATCCTCTGGTGCTGCATAATATCTACAGGAAATAAGCAAAACTAAAATAAAGCACAAGTTGAAAACGATTGATAATAATATTGAAAGGGTAATTACTTGAGACAAATTGTGAACTTTTTGTATTTATTTATCACATTGTGATTTGGGATAACAGTTAAAAGCGGGCTTTTGTATCGAAACTCTTCTGTTACAACTAATGTCGGCCTTTGCATTATTTTGGCATTTTCATTGTTGGAATTCTTTCTCATTTACATATTTCCAATATATTTTTTTATTCATATGAATGCGTTTGAAAATTTTGTATGATTGCACATTTTCTTAAGGAAGCAAAGTTATTTGCCTTTTTTTTTTTTTTAACTCGAAAGTTGAATAAAGATCTATCAAAATTATGCAAAACATAAAACCAATGTGTGGCCCTGTAATGATAGTCAGTTAGTGAGCTGGTATATGCAGAAAGCGAATCATAAAACAAAACAAAACGCTGCAGCATGTGCATGTTAATATAATTTGTTTGCTGTAGTATATACTTGATAATAAAAAAATAATTATGTTTTCTGTGAGGTACAATCAGGCAAAAATGTTATTTGTGCAAAAATACCAAACGCAATAGTAGAAAACTTGAACCAATTTCGTTGCAGTCTGTTTCTAATATAATATCTCTGCTTAATTTAAGTAATATGATCTAAGCATTCTATTTTAAAACATTGATTTTTAAAGCATTAGCGCTCCCAAATTAACTTGACCTTGTACCGTTTTTGTTAGTTTTTCGTGTTCGTTTTGGACATATTTCACAATGTACCTATATTTTGTTCGAGTTACAGGTGAAGGAAAGTCTAAAAATGAAAACCAAAAACCGGCATGTACATGTATCACTTTTGCTGAGGTATTTCAAAGGAAACAATGATTTTAAGCAGAAAGCGCATGCACCTTAACAAGTAATTTTTTCTTTGTGTTGACTTGGTGACAATACCTAATAAAATCTCAAGGACGTATTCTTGTTTTTATTTATTTATAAATGAGTTACATGCAGTGGTTATGTTTAGCATGCAGGGTAACTTTCTTAATGGGAATACTAAATATACGCAGCCTTTTGGTTAATAAGTAGAGTAACATTTTAAGATATAACTTGATATATTTTTTTAGTTTCAGTGATGAGCGAACAATAGGGTTGGTGGAAACAGCAGATAGGTGAATATTTTTTTATAAAGTCACTTTATACATACATGGCTCGTCTATTATTAGGTTGATATTGTTTAAAATTTGAATCGCCTGAAATAAAAATCATATGCAAATTAAAACTTCAAAATCTGCAGTAGCAAACGAATTTCAAAGGTAAAAAACGCCATTTTAATGAATTCCAACATTCAGGGTATTAGAAATGAAAATTTAATAACTTTTACACATTTATAGAAATAGATACAAGACTGTGTTTCATTACATCTTACATTTTTTTCGTTTAGCCCAAATATATTAGCTGAAATAAGGATGCTATACCAGTAATTAATTGAGGTATCATGTATGTGCCGGGTATTTGGGCGTTATATTAAGCGGAACGCAAAGTAGTCAAGCTGTTTAATCAGACAACATTTCTGAAGAAAATACTTTATATCGGAAAAGCGAGTAGCTACATGGATACATCTTATCATATTCCATTGATTTCAAGATATGATACAAAAAGGAAGCTAACTTATCCATTTGATGAGATTACCCCTAATAGCCTATCTATCAACTGATTTTTACAGTCTGTTCTTATGTTTTACAGTTTGTTTTTATGTTCTTTTTTATATTTGCAATATATTACATGATTTTAGATGGACTCAAATAGATATAGAAAGATGTGGTATGAGTGCCAATGAGACAACTCTCCGTCCAAGTAAATATTTGATAGTAATTAAACCATTATAGGTCAAGGTACGGCCTTCAAGTACAGATCACTAGATAATATGTGTATTACGAGTATGATCATAATGATTTAAGCTAAAAAAATATACATAGTGTGCATCATCGATTAAAGAAACAAAAAACTTACCTATTGTAGATTTTATTTTAATAACAACTGCAATAACACCAGCAGTAAGTACAAACACAATCATACCAGTTAACACAAGTAAGACAAAGAAAAACAGTTGCCCGGGTTTATCTGGAAACAATATGCAAAAATATCATTATTTTCATTTAAAAGAGACATTAAACATATAAGAAGATATTTAGAAAAAACCAACTCAGCCTAAATATCGTACACGTATTAGTGATAATTCAAATGACAAAATCAACTAAGTAAAAAATAAATATCTCGATTGTCATATTCTAGTATGAAGAAGTGGCGTAAACTTGGTTCAGAATATAGAAAGCTAATAAATGTATCTCAGATTTGGTCTTTTACAAGATTACGTTGTTTATCGTATAAAAATTTCAAAAACGTTTGTACATGTACACAGTTTGCTCCCTACTAAAACAATATAAAGAAAAACAAATTAAATTTACTCGGGAAATGATCTTGGTCTGAATATAAAAAAGAAGATGTGGTATGATTGCCAATGAAACAACTCTTCACAAGAGACAAAAATGACACAGAAACTAACATCTATAGGTCCCCATACGGCTTTCAACAATGAACAAAGTCCATTCCGCAAAGTCAGCTATAAAAGTATTTATAATTCATTGGCTTTCAAATCTTTTGGTTCAAGCTTTCCCTATGAAAATTAAACACAGCAAACCGATACGGAATCAGCACCTAAACTATTTTAAAAGTTCCAACTCACTTAGGCAAAATTGACCATACATTGATGGTCTTAAACAATGATGTAAAACAAAACACTATCTAGAGATCAGCAGACTCCCTAACAATTGGATTCCTTGCAGTATACAATAAATAACAATATCTCTCGTAATGTTACCTATTATGTTTTGCGTTGCAATTTGCTATATGGACCAAGACAGTAACAATCAAAACCAAGGAGTAAACAAAGACTCACAAAACCAATGGACATTTACATCAACAGTTATAAATAATAAATAAACAAGAATGTGTCCTCAGTACACGAATGCCCCACTCCCACTATCATTTTCTATGTTCAGTGGACCGTGAAATTTGGGTAAAATCTCTAATTTGGCATTATAATTAGAAAGATCATATCATAGGGAACATGTGTACATGTTTGAAGTCAATTGGACTTTAACTTCATCAAAAACTACCTTGACCAAAAACTTTAACCTGAAGCGGGACAGACGGACGGACGAACGGACGGACGAACGGAAGAACGGACGCACAGACCAGAAAACATAATGCCCCTCTACTATCGTAGGTGGGGCATAAAAACAACACGAACTCCACTAAAAACTGGGAGTGCAATCAGGTGATCTTGATAGAAGGACACATTGTTGTCACAATTTAATTACCTGGTTTCCAGTTGAATGTGGTTCTAACTTGGCCGTATTTATTTGACAGCATAGCAGTATACTTTCCAGGAATGTACTCTTCCATACTCAAATTCGTCGAGTAAACAGTTTGTTGTGTTATTTTCCCATATATTTCAAAAGAAATGTTCTTCTTTATATTGTATATTGAAAATCTTGAAGAATTCGCCAGTAATTTAGTGTATTTGAACCAATTCGGAACATGAGGTGGAGGGTAAGCAAAATAGATTACTGAAAAGGTTGGCAAAGTATCATTATAAGTGTACGATCCAATAATAACAGGTGCCGCTACAAAGAAATAATTTTGAAGATTAATTTCTGCTTGATATTAATTTCTACATGCTGTGATTTAATTGGTGTAGTTGACAGCCTACTTGGTATTTTGTTGTTGTTGTTGTTGTTGTTGTGTATGATGTGTGTATAAAAAGCTAACAGAACAATTGTATCGAGAAAGGATTTTTTCATCAAATAGTCGTCTTTTTTTGGTCAATTCTTAATCATTTTAAGGCCGAAAATAGATGTTAACGATAAGCTAAGTCCTTATACGTTTGATTTCTGATGTATCGAAGTAACCAAGGGAAACAACTTATTTCCAATAAATATGCGAATGAACACAAGCATACAAAATGAATTAAAATAATTTAAAAGCACAAAAAAGTACATACACGATTTTGTAATATACCAGTGGTGTGAATATACAATTTTCTTAGGAAAACTAAAAGTTGTTAAATCCTAGAATCGCCAGAAACTAAATATGCTAAAAATTAAGGAATAACATTGAAACGGATATTTGCGATCATTATTCTATTTACTTTTGATGTTGGGAAATATTTGAATACAGTTACTGTAATGATGTTTTAAATCTGTTTATATACAAACAATATTCAAAAGCAAGCTTTTGGAATTTAAAGAAACGTCGATAACGATGGCTATCGTACTTAATGGTGTTGTCAATAACCCAGACAACCGACAGCGGAAATGAAGAATCAACTGACGGCAAGCGCGATCAAAACTGAAGCAACATATGATAGCACATCCCAACTTTCAGTTGAACGTTGAAAATAATTGTACAATAATGCAATATTAAAAGGTTATAATGTTCATCTCTTGTAGAGAAAGGCTTAAGATAAGAGTATGCGAACCGACCAAATAAATAGATTTTGTTTTTTCGATAATGAACATCTGTTCATTCAATACTTTTATCGATAAGAACAATATACTAGGCAAACAATAAGCTGACGGGGAACGCATAATCTTAACATTAATACGTTTTGAACTTTCTGTATGATGCAGATAAAGTTGAAACATAACACATGAAGAATAATTCAAATAAAGAACGTTAATATAGATATCATCAAATAATGACATTTTTAGTTCATAATTAACCATGAACACAATATATTAAGTGAGTACCATTATCATTACATAATTGTCAATGGAAATACAACATACAGTCTTAAATAATATATTCTTACAGTTAACAACAATAGATGTCGTCTTGTTGGACCGATACTGGCTATTGTTTTTTGTATTCCAAGCATTGCATGAATACTCGCCACTATCTCTATATGAACAGTGGCGTATAACTAGAATTGAAATGTTGCCATTATTTTCTCCTTTCAGATGTCGGATAAATACTCCATTTGCTGTGTGACTCCAAAGGTCGAATCCATACATATCTACATCTCCAATCATATAACATGATATATGTATGATAGATGAGCTATTATAAATTGTTTTACCAAACACTTCTAGTGCAGGCGGACCTGTGAGAAAAAAGATGTAACAACATAAAAAAAAAAACCCATTAAAACGGTTCACTATAATTAAGGTAGCACAATAGAAAGATTTTTTTACTTCAAATCTCCAACCTTTAAAATGCTGTTACTTTCTTATGACTGCATATAAATTAATAAAAGAGGTACAAATAGATAGATAACAGATTTATCTTTTTAATGAATATAATATTTTTGTTATGCAATCATTATGTCATCAATTATTATGCAATTAATGGCAAAATCTTGGTCAGTTCACTTGAATGAATTAAGCTCTGGCATCTCTATAACTACACAAGCAATTTTAACTTTATCTTAATCACCACAGCAGGGGGCTACAAAATTTTGTCTCAAATTATCGCTATCATATTCCTTTCTCTCATAAATCTGTAATTAGTGTAAACATCCTTACAACATAAAAGTAGAGATTGTTTGATTAGGTGTAAAATTTGATCTAAACATTATATTCAAAATCTGAGACACACTTTTGTAGATATTGACTCTAGGAACAAGTTATTATAAAATCAATCCTTTCAGGGTTTCCATGAAGAAGCTAATTTCAATTGAAAGTGGAAATTTCTTGTTATTATTTTTAGACACAGTTTGAATTATAATTGGTTACATAATTGTTGTATAATACCAATATTGCGTTGATTTGAAAGAGTAATCTGTTAGCTATCCAGAAATACCACATTTTATGCATTTTAAAACTAGGAAATTGGAGGTATAAAATCTTTGCATTGTGCTACCATCAAAGTAAAATATAGATAAACAGCAAACAACATATAAAAAACCTCACAAATATAAAATGTCACCCGTCTATGTTCCGCTGATATGATGGTAATTATCAATTACAGTAATGTCGTTATTGATTGCTCCTATACTAAAGTGCATTTTCATTAAGCATATCTTTTTTATATAAAAGTTTTCATTGAAGGGGAATTGACTGTCAAATTAATGTTCAGTGATTTGACTCAAATTCTCATTATTGATTTAAAAATTACTAAAACCTGTATACAAATTACATAAAGTCTAGAATATATACAATTTGTAAAGCATGGACCCGATAATATGTATCATAGTTTTGAGTGTACTTTAGAGCATAGAGACCATCTATTAAATTATCGAGTTGTCCTCGAGCTCCAAGGACTGTCAACGGTCATATACGCGATATAAACATAAATAAAGATATAAATATATAACGCACTTGTGCAAGGTATTTTCCTTGGTATGTTAAATTTCATTGAAAGGTAAAACATTTATGTAAATCATTGTTTTTACCTCCTGAATAGGAATTAGTTTTTGTAGATCGAATCAAACAATAAAATGATTAACATTTGTTTTACTTTCAATGTTGACATTCTTTTCCACAATAACTGTATATGGATTCCATGAGGGCAAACAATTCACTTGTAAGTGAAAAATCCATCACCAATGTATCTTATCTTATTTTGATTAAAATGAATCATGTTGTGAATTATTATTTCACAAGTTCACTTTCATTAATGATTGAATAAAGCAAACATTCATGTTCAGATTTTGTTGAATTATCTCGTAGCTGGTGCCCTTTGAAGTGTGTATATTCGTTATCTTCTTTAAATTGAAAATACCAACATTTCTGCTCATTTGCAAATGCTGGATGTTTTCGTGTTTAAACATTTTTTAAATCAAACAGTTTCACACAATTAATGTTTAGTCATTGCTACTTACTTAAAATATTTAAAGAATGAATTATTTTTTCTCTTTTTACCATATGGGACAGGAGTATGTGAGTTGTTACATAATTTTTAAGGCCATGTTTTGAGTAGCGCAATATAAGTGGGCGATAACTATCATTGCGAATACTAGTAGAAAAACTGTTCATAACCCTAACAAAAACAAAAACAAACAAAACGATATGGAAAAACCCAATTACAAAACAAGATACTTTACAAATAACCAAATATAACCACTTACATAATCATATAATAATCTATTTTTAAGGTTAGTGATAGAGACTAGTCAAAAAAATTCAATAAGCACTTACCTAACACTGATATAAGAATGTTATCAGATGCAAAAATCGTCTGATCTAGTTTAAATTTCATGGAACAGGAAATATTTAAGATCCTATTTGGCAGTGTTTCCGTGATCTTTAAAGAATACACCTTCCCATCAGCTGAGCACATGCATGTATCCATAACGCACTTAATGTTTGAGATGGCAGAAAAGCAGCCGGTTGATTTCTTTTGTAAAGTCTTAAATGTTACACCATTTACGAGGAATTCTGCAATTTTCCCATAAGGCGTCATATTCGTCGAGCAATTGACCCATATCGCATCTCCTGCCTTTATGTTGTCTGGGCCATTCAATGAGACATTCAATGAAAAAACAGGCCCTACAATGTAAGACAATCTACATATAACATGTATATTATAGGATTGTATGACATTTCATTGACTATATGTTTTCTGTTATACATGCACTTATAATGTAATTCTATTCCAAGAAGGATTAATATTATTTAGTATGAGACACACATGTACACATATATTGAATTGCAGTAAACTTTAAATTGTCGTAACTGTAGTCACTCAGTGATGTGTAAAATTGAGCGTGTGAGTGTATGTATGTGTGTCTATTGTATTGTATTTGTCAACACATTTTAAAGCAAAGCACTTTTAGCATGTGGAAAGAGACGGCAACTTTGTTTAGATTTGGTAACTATCTTTTTTACAGATATTCGTGTTGAGCTAATTGTAGTTGTCTGTGTATTTTGTGATTACTCGTGATTTCTGGAAGCACCCTTTTGTATTTTAAGTTGAACATTTCTCTAATAAAAGCCTCGCTAAAGATTAGAATATTTATAGACAACTGATGCATATAGCTTTGACTATCCAGACAACTTCACTTTGTTAACCGCTTTTGACTCATTGAGCCACGTAAGCTGTAGCCTTCATTATATATTTAAAGTTATGACATTTTCTCTAACAAAAGACAAATATAAACCAAACTTGGTTGAATAATTGTTCGGTGCTTTTTCAATTTTGATTCGAATAGGACAAACTCAAAGCAAACTGATAAATCCGACAATGCTACCAAAAGCAAAGAAATAGTAAAATAACAGATGTACAAAACTCTGAGGAAAATTTTAAACGGAAAGTTCACAAACAAACCAAAAGGTCACTCATGTTATAACGAATGGATAACCACTGTCCAAAAGCAATTTCTGAGATAGAAAATGGTGGATTGAACCAATGGTGGTTTTATAACTAGCTAAACCTCTAACTTTAATGATAGTCGCTTAAAATACAGCTATATTGAAAACAATGTGAGAACAAAACAAAAAGACAAAATCAAATTCTACAGCATTCATATGACATTTCCATTCTAATCATGTCCCCGGTTTGTAATTGTCAAGGCAAATTGATTAAATTAATTCAAAAACATGCGAGACTAGAAGCGTTGGCAGGTTAAGTGTCTGCTGCTTTGAATGTATTATCCATCATGCGAATCAACACACAGTCAAAAGTACATACTGGGGAACTTGACCCAATCGATAAAATAATTACAGATTTGATAGTCGACTGTTCTGTTACATTATGTATTTAAAGATGAAAGACCGCGAAAAAAACCGCCTTCAATAAGTTGAGACACAGACATATCTTGTTTTGTAAAACAGCTTGTGTTGTTGACCGTATTCTCAAACTTATATAGTCAGAAATATAAACGTTGTTATCCATGCGTTTAATGAGTTTGTGCTTTTCATTTTGCCATTTGACTACGGACTTCACGTTTTGAATTTTCCTCAGAGTTCGTTATTTTTGATATATTACTTTTTTATATACATGTACAATGTAGTGTCAATTTATCCTTTTATTTTTGTATTTGAAAATGATTTGTTTGAATTCTGTTTCAAATTAGTATACATGCAAGCAAGTTGTCGTCCAGTAATGACAACTGTATGTTGAAATATCAATGCAACCAACTCAACAAATATATATATGTTGTTGATCAAAAAGTCAAACATTTTGATGATAACATTTTCTGTGCATTTGTAGTTTAAATCAAAGTGGTTCTACACCCAGTTACATATTGCATGACATGAAAAAAAGGGATATTTGTATCAAACGTTCCGGTTTTGTTAAGAAAACTCTTTTTAAATAAGACGAATTAGTCGATCTTTAAATGAGCATGCGGAATGTATAACTTATAGCGTAGGAAACTTAATGAAACTTAACTACAGACATGATCATACTTGTTTTCTTTCTAAATTCTCTTCCTCCTTTCGGGAAAATGATTCCAGCATCATCTGATAGACTTTATTTTGCAAAACAAGAGAATACGTGGTTACAGTAGCAATAAGTAAGTACAAGTATTAATTACAAGTCAAACTAACCGTAAAGTGTTAGGATAACGATTATAATATTAACAGTATCCATTATCCATAGAGTATTTAATAACACATTTATACAGGGACATAAAAAGAATCGTTTCCTAAAGTTAATTGTTTAATTAGAACCATTTCCTGTTGAAAAGTGTTAAATGTATTATATTAATTTGATACATCATGTACATGTTAATTTCATATGAAACTCGATCATATGCATTTTACAGATAATTTATTGATTTCCTAACGGTACTTCATGGGACGACTATTTGATATTCTGGGAGTGGTGACGAGAACTTTTTATGGATTGAATATTCATTTCTATCGTTTGCTACACAAATGCGTTATTTATTCCGCGTGAATTTTATTTGCCCTTTCGCACACAATTAATTATTTCTTACATTGTGTTGCATGTTATTTATTTTATCCTTTCAATGGTAAGATTTTTTATTTTCAGTCCTTACATAGCGAGGATATTCATTTTCGAAATCCTCCTGGCGCCACCTCCAGTATCTTAAAATGACCACGGTTGACGACAATGGATTCGTTATATTGGCGCACTTGATAACTTTACAAAAAAATGTATTTTGCACAAATAATACGTAAAAACAATGCTCAAAAAGACGAGAGACGTTAATCTTGTCAGAAAATAAAAATTATATAAGCTTGCAAATCAATTTGAAATATTTAATTAAGTAAAGAAGCTGAGCAAACAGGAACTAAATATTGTTCAGGTTGACGTTGTTGTAAGTTGTTGTATGGTATTTTGATTTCTAATAGGTCTTTCGTATTCTAATACTGAAGTTTTAGTTTTCATTTATCATGAATTTACTCTATAGATAATATGTGTTTATGCTAACACAATTTTTTCCAAGATCAAAACAAATATGTACATGACGATATATTTGTTGTTTGTCCGATAATATAAAAAATGAATATTTATATATAATATAAACTTAAAATTGGACTATATTCTGTGTGTTCAAAATTAGAAACACTCGATTAAGTAATGTAACAGATGCATGATTATTGGATGTTGGGCATTTATTTGTTAAAACAATTCGATCGCTCATCTCATACACACCCGCTACGATATATATATATATATATATATATATATATATATATATATATATATATATATATATACAACTCGTCTAAACATCAACCCAACAATGTTAGATCTGTAAATTTGCTTTCGCAAATTTTTGGTTCTTCCCTCGCCGGGATTCGAACCCATGCTACTGTGATATCGTGACACCAAATCGCCTGCACTGCAGCCGTCCCGCTAGACCACATATATATATATATATATAACTCGTCTAAACATCAACCCAACAATGTTAGATCTTTAAATTTGCTTTCGCAAATTTTTGGTTCTTCCCTCGCCGGGATTCGAACCCATGCTACTGTGATATCGTGACACCAAATCGCCTGCACTGCAGCCGTCCCGCTAGACCACACGACCACCTGGGCTCTCAAAAAAAGAGCTTTCGCTGGCCATGTGTTACCTTTCCACGTCAGTTTTAATCTAGCGGCGTACTACAGTACATGATATATAAGGCATGAAGATGTTATTGTTACAGATCAGCTAAATTATCTATAGTAAAGGATCCTACAAATTAATGTAAGATACAGTCACAGAAAATAATTATATTCATAAGTACGTCTGAGTCAGTGACAACCCTACAACAGATGTATCCATCGGATCACCATCAATGATGGTGATACATGGCTGTGTACATAATGTATATACAACTCGTCTAAACATCAACCCAACAATGTTAGATCTGTAAATTTGCTTTCGCAAATTTTTGGTTCTTCCCTCGCCGGGATTCGAACCCATGCTACTGTGATATCGTGACACCAAATCGCCTGCACTGCAGCCGTCCCGCTAGACCACACGACGACCTGGGCTCTCAAAAAAAGAGCTTTCGCTGGCCATGTGTTACCTTTGCACGTCAGTTTAATCTAGCGGCGTACTACAGTACATGATATATAAGGCATGAAGATGTTATTGTTACAGATCAGCTAAATTATCTATAGTAAAGGATCCTACAAATTAATGTAAGATACAGTCACAGAAAATAATTATATTCATAAGTACGTCTGAGTCAGTGACAACCCTACAACAGATGTATCCATCGGATCACCATCAATGATGGTGATACATGGCTGTGTACATAATGTGTATACAACTCGTCTAAACATCAACCCAACAATGTTAGATCTGTAAATTTGCTTTCGCAAATTTTTGGTTCTTCCCTCGCCGGGATTCGAACCCATGCTACTGTGATATCGTGACACCAAATCGCCTGCACTGCAGCCGTCCCGCTAGACCACACGACCACCTGGGCTCTCAAAAAAAGAGCTTTCGCTGGCCATGTGTTACCTTTCCACGTCAGTTTTAATCTAGCGGCGTACTACAGTACATGATATATAAGGCATGAAGATGTTATTGTTACAGATCAGCTAAATTATCTATAGTAAAGGATCCTACAAATTAATGTAAGATACAATCACAGAAAAGTATTATATTCATAAGTACTTCTGAGTCAGTGACAACCCTACAACAGATGTATCCATCGGATCGCCATCAATGATGGTGATACATGGCTGTGTACATAATGTGTATACAACTCGTCTAAACATCAACCCAACAATGTTAGATCTGTAAATTTGCTTTCGCAAATTTTTGGTTCTTCCCTCGCCGGGATTCGAACCCATGCTACTGTGATATCGTGACACCAAATCGCCTGCACTGCAGCCGTCCCGCTAGACCACACGACCACCTGGGCTCTCAAAAAAAGAGCTTTCGCTGGCCATGTGTTACCTTTCCACGTCAGTTTTAATCTAGCGGCGTACTACAGTACATGATATATAAGGCATGAAGATGTTATTGTTACAGATCAGCTAAATTATCTATAGTAAAGGATCCTACAAATTAATGTAAGATACAGTCACAGAAAATAATTATATTCATAAGTACGTACACAGCCATGTATCACCATCATTGATGGTGATCCGATGGATACATCTGTTGTAGGGTTGTCACTGACTCAGACGTACTTATGAATATAATTATTTTCTGTGACTGTATCTTACATTAATTTGTAGGATCCTTTACTATAGATAATTTAGCTGATCTGTAACAATAACATCTTCATGCCTTATATATCATGTACTGTAGTACGCCGCTAGATTAAAACTGACGTGGAAAGGTAACACATGGCCAGCGAAAGCTCTTTTTTTGAGTGCCCAGGTGGTCGTGTGGTCTAGCGGGACGGCTGCAGTGCAGGCGATTTGGTGTCACGATATCACAGTAGCATGGGTTCGAATCCCGGCGAGGGAAGAACCAAAAATTTGCGAAAGCAAATTTACAGATCTAACATTGTTGGGTTGATGTTTAGACGAGTTGTATATACATTATGTACACAGCCATGTATCACCATCATTGATGGCGATCCGATGGATACATCTGTTGTAGGGCTGTCACTGACTCAGACGTACTTATGAATATAATTATTTTCTGTGACTGTATCTTACATTAATTTGTAGGATCCTTTACTATAGATAATTTAGCTGATCTGTAACAATAACATCTTCATGCCTTATATATCATGTACTGTAGTACGCCGCTAGATTAAAACTGACGTGGAAAGGTAAGACATGGCCAGCGAAAGCTCTTTTTTTGAGAGCCCAGGTCGTCGTGTGGTCTAGCGGGACGGCTGCAGTGCAGGCGATTTGGTGTCACGATATCACAGTAGCATGGGTTCGAATCCCGGCGAGGGAAGAACCAAAAATTTGCGAAAGCAAATTTACAGATCTAACATTGTTGGGTTGATGTTTAGACGAGTTGTATATACATTATGTACACAGCCATGTATCACCATCATTGATGGCGATCCGATGGATACATCTGTTGTAGGGTTGTCACTGACTCAGACGTACTTTTGAATATAATTATTTTCTGTGATTGTATCTTACATTAATTTGTAGGATCCTTTACTATAGATAATTTAGCTGATCTGTAACAATAACATCTTCATGCCTTATATATCATGTACTGTAGTACGCCGCTAGATTAAAACTGACGTGGAAAGGTAACACATGGCCAGCGAAAGCTCTTTTTTTGAGAGCCCAGGTGGTCGTGTGGTCTAGCGGAACGGCTGCAGTGCAGGCGATTTGGTGTCACGATATCACAGTAGCATGGGTTCGAATCCCGGCGAGGGAAGAACCAAAAATTTGCGAAAGCAAATTTACAGATCTAACATTGTTGGGTTGATGTTTAGACGAGTTGTATATACATTATGTACACAGCCATGTATCACCATCATTGATGGCGATCCGATGGATACATCTGTTGTAGGGTTGTCACTGACTCAGAAGTACTTATGAATATAATACTTTTCTGTGATTGTATCTTACATTAATTTGTAGGATCCTTTACTATAGATAATTTAGCTGATCTGTAACAATAACATCTTCATGCCTTATATATCATGTACTGTAGTACGCCGCTAGATTAAAACTGACGTGGAAAGGTAACACATGGCCAGCGAAAGCTCTTTTTTTGAGAGCCCAGGTGGTCGTGTGGTCTAGCGGGACGGCTGCAGTGCAGGCGATTTGGTGTCACGATATCACAGTAGCATGGGTTCGAATCCCGGCGAGGGAAGAACCAAAAATTTGCGAAAGCAAATTTACAGATCTAACATTGTTGGGTTGATGTTTAGACGAGTTGTATACACATTATGTACACAGCCATGTATCACCATCATTGATGGTGATCCGATGGATACATCTGTTGTAGGGTTGTCACTGACTCAGACGTACTTATGAATATAATTATTTTCTGTGACTGTATCTTACATTAATTTGTAGGATCCTTTACTATAGATAATTTAGCTGATCTGTAACAATAACATCTTCATGCCTTATATATCATGTACTGTAGTACGCCGCTAGATTAAAACTGACGTGCAAAGGTAACACATGGCCAGCGAAAGCTCTTTTTTTGAGAGCCCAGGTCGTCGTGTGGTCTAGCGGGCCGGCTGCAGTGCAGGCGATTTGGTGTCACGATATCACAGTAGCATGGGTTCGAATCCCGGCGAGGGAAGAACCAAAAATTTGCGAAAGCAAATTTACAGATCTAACATTGTTGGGTTGATGTTTAGACGAGTTGTATATACATTATGTACACAGCCATGTATCACCATCATTGATGGTGATCCGATGGATACATCTGTTGTAGGGTTGTCACTGACTCAGACGTACTTATGAATATAATTATTTTCTGTGACTGTATCTTACATTAATTTGTAGGATCCTTTACTATAGATAATTTAGCTGATCTGTAACAATAACATCTTCATGCCTTATATATCATGTACTGTAGTACGCCGCTAGATTAAAACTGACGTGGAAAGGTAACACATGGCCAGCGAAAGCTCTTTTTTTGAGTGCCCAGGTGGTCGTGTGGTCTAGCGGGACGGCTGCAGTGCAGGCGATTTGGTGTCACGATATCACAGTAGCATGGGTTCGAATCCCGGCGAGGGAAGAACCAAAAATTTGCGAAAGCAAATTTACAGATCTAACATTGTTGGGTTGATGTTTAGACGAGTTGTATATACATTATGTACACAGCCATGTATCACCATCATTGATGGCGATCCGATGGATACATCTGTTGTAGGGCTGTCACTGACTCAGACGTACTTATGAATATAATTATTTTCTGTGACTGTATCTTACATTAATTTGTAGGATCCTTTACTATAGATAATTTAGCTGATCTGTAACAATAACATCTTCATGCCTTATATATCATGTACTGTAGTACGCCGCTAGATTAAAACTGACGTGGAAAGGTAAGACATGGCCAGCGAAAGCTCTTTTTTTGAGAGCCCAGGTGGTCGTGTGGTCTAGCGGGACGGCTGCAGTGCAGGCGATTTGGTGTCACGATATCACAGTAGCATGGGTTCGAATCCCGGCGAGGGAAGAACCAAAAATTTGCGAAAGCAAATTTACAGATCTAACATTGTTGGGTTGATGTTTAGACGAGTTGTATATACATTATGTACACAGCCATGTATCACCATCATTGATGGCGATCCGATGGATACATCTGTTGTAGGGTTGTCACTGACTCAGACGTACTTTTGAATATAATTATTTTCTGTGATTGTATCTTACATTAATTTGTAGGATCCTTTACTATAGATAATTTAGCTGATCTGTAACAATAACATCTTCATGCCTTATATATCATGTACTGTAGTACGCCGCTAGATTAAAACTGACGTGGAAAGGTAACACATGGCCAGCGAAAGCTCTTTTTTTGAGAGCCCAGGTGGTCGTGTGGTCTAGCGGGACGGCTGCAGTGCAGGCGATTTGGTGTCACGATATCACAGTAGCATGGGTTCGAATCCCGGCGAGGGAAGAACCAAATATATTTGCGAAAGCAAATTTACAGATCTAACATTGTTGGGTTGATGTTTAGACGAGTTGTATATACATTATGTACACAGCCATGTATCACCATCATTGATGGCGATCCGATGGATACATCTGTTGTAGGGTTGTCACTGACTCAGAAGTACTTATGAATATAATACTTTTCTGTGATTGTATCTTACATTAATTTGTAGGATCCTTTACTATAGATAATTTAGCTGATCTGTAACAATAACATCTTCATGCCTTATATATCATGTACTGTAGTACGCCGCTAGATTAAAACTGACGTGGAAAGGTAACACATGGCCAGCGAAAGCTCTTTTTTTGAGAGCCCAGGTCGTCGTGTGGTCTAGCGGGACGGCTGCAGTGCAGGCGATTTGGTGTCACGATATCACAGTAGCATGGGTTCGAATCCCGGCGAGGGAAGAACCAAAAATTTGCGAAAGCAAATTTACAGATCTAACATTGTTGGGTTGATGTTTAGACGAGTTGTATATACATTATGTACACAGCCATGTATCACCATCATTGATGGCGATCCGATGGATACATCTGTTGTAGGGTTGTCACTGACTCAGACGTACTTATGAATATAATTATTTTCTGTGACTGTATCTTACATTAATTTGTAGGATCCTTTACTATAGATAATTTAGCTGATCTGTAACAATAACATCTTCATGCCTTATATATCATGTACTGTAGTACGCCGCTAGATTAAAACTGACGTGGAAAGGTAACACATGGCCAGCGAAAGCTCTTTTTTTGAGAGCCCAGGTGGTCGTGTGGTCTAGCGGGACGGCTGCAGTGCAGGCGATTTGGTGTCACGATATCACAGTAGCATGGGTTCGTATCCCGGCGAGGGAAGAACCAAAAATTTGCGAAAGCAAATTTACAGATCTAACATTGCTGGGTTGATGTTTAGACGAGTTGTATATATATATATATATATATATCAAGGATAATTCGCCATATGAATTTTGAGCAAAACAATGAGCAACTATTTTATACTAACAATAAAGAATCCAAAAAAGTATATTAACAATGATAAATGAGGAAATTAACTAAACTTTTCTACGTTCCAATTGATAAAAGTCAATGTTAACATATAGTTTGTATCAATTTTGATTACATACCGTTGGTATCAATATAGGTCCTGTGTCGGTTAGCATTCTGGATTCTACTTCGTCAAAATTTTCTCCTCTTTATATTTGCCAGCTTAATTTTACAATCGTCATTCGTAATGTTTTGAAAGATGCATATATATTGTCTTGTTGTAGATTTTTTGTTTCGGCAGAATTAATGCTTATGCTCAATGTACATGTATTTGCACTTACCACGATCGACTGTTTTTGTAAATGTGTCTTTCATTTGAATACAATGCATTTACAAGTACTTTAACACGTATGTAAGATGCATACAATTCCAGACTATGTACCTCAATTTACCTTTAAAAACCAATAGAAACAGATGTAAACAATTCAAATATACCTATTTGGCCATTTTCAACTTCTTTAACAAGAGGTCTATTTGTTTTGAGTAATTTCAACTGCGTATCTGAGTGTCTTAAATATAAATAAATCTAGATATTCAAAACATGGATATCATAATGAAAATTTAAGAAGAAAACATCTGTTGAATAAAAATATTTTTTTTTCATATTAAGGGTTGAATTATATTGTAATTGTATACTTATTGACTGTGTATGGGTAGAATAGTAAGTTTATTGTCCCGAGGAGCAACTATTGTCCTGAGGCGTGGCCGAGGGCAATAGTTGTATCCAAGGGACAATGAACTTACTATTCCACGAATATCAAGTCAGTTATTGTTTTATTATATAAAAAAAGACAATACACAATAAATGAACTATTGTAATATTAAAGAAAAGAAAAAACCAACCATGATAGCGTTTACTTCATAAATATGTTTAAATGCTAAGGCTACATCTTGCTCTGACGTCAACCCTATAAACAATAGGTAAAACACGACGTCGTTACTCCCAAGGTATCTTCAAAATCCTCCAATCGCGTAGCTGCATTGAAATTCCGCGAATTATAATGACGCTTGGGGTCAAATAGTTTCATCGAGATCCGATAGTTAGAAACAATTTACCGGTCTAATTGTTCAACGTTTACAAATGGAAAAAATAGTCAAAATATCGTGTACTTATTTTATATAGAAAATGATAACTAATGTATAATGTATGAGATTATAAATCGACCACAGCTGTAATATGAAAGAAATTTTATATTCTTTAAAAAATAGTAAGATTAAGAAAACAATTAGTTCGAAGCTGAAAAAACCCAGATAGATTCTTGTTTTATATTTTCATTTTATAGCAAGATATTTATAAAATCATTATCATGGCAAAACACATTAACTGTTACCAATTGCGATTTTACAATCCACAAAGGTTTAACTTTACGCCATTAGTAAATTGATAGTGTAATACTTCATTCCTGAAATAATTGACTTTTTCATGAGTTGCCACTTCACTATAGAAATGTTCATTTAAATGACTTCTAGTTTATTCGTGCTAACAATTCAAATGGTTATCCACACCAATATAAAGACGAGAAAAAATTTACGTAAAACCAGTGTTAATTACATGTAAATAATTATAAACACGTTTACAGTACTAGTAAAGCTTTGCCTTAAAAAAGATTTTTGCCGACTTGTTCCTTGATTATTATGAGACTGACTTCATACAGAAACTCAGTAGGAAGAAAAGAAAATAGGTAAGCAATATCATTTAACTTTACTTTCCGCTATATATATACTAGTAAATGATGTTCTCTCACTAAATAATTCTAAATTTGGTGACTATGTTGAACGCATTCCATCGAATTAGAAATAAAGGATACGACAGATAAATTTAAGTCTGTCTATAATTTTGCCTTACATCTAGAAATTGACAATGAGGGTCGGTTGAAATCAAAACTTTACGACAAACGAGATGGCTCACATGTAGTAGCAGAATCAATGCTGTTGGAGATTAAATAATGCATACCACAACTTGAAACGGTGTACTAAAATTGAGAATGGAAATGGGGAATGTGCCAAAGAGACAACAACCCGACCATAGAAAAAAAACAACAGCAGAAGGTCACCAACAGGTCTTCAATGTAGCGAGAAATTCCCGCACCCGGAGGCGTCCTTCAGCTGGCCCCTAAACAAATATATACTAGTTCTGTGATAATGAACGCCATACTAATTTCCAAATTGTACACAAGAAACTAAAATTAAAATAATACAAGACTAACAAAGGCCAGAGGCTCCTGACTTAGGACAGGCGCAAACATGCGACGGGGTTAAACATGTTTGTGAGATCTCAACCCTCCCCCTATACCTCTAGCCAATGTAGAAAAGTAAACGCATAGCAATATACACATTAAAATTCAGTTTAACAGAAGTCCGAGTCTGATGTCAGACTAGCATTCTTTGCAGCAGATATGAAACATGTTTTATTCACCTGCACATTGAATCTCAAATCAAACGTTACTGTAGACATTTAAAGGAACATATTACCGAACTACGGATTAAAAAAAAATCAATTGCATGATTACTTGGAAGAAGATGTTCTATTTATGATTTTAGAGTAATTTGTCTCATCACATAAAAAAACGTAATGATGATGAGATTACTTTTAAAAGACATTGAACGCCCAGGACGGTCTAGCTGGTCAGAATTTTAAATGTAGCAAAATAATATTTGTAAGATAATTAAATTATTTTTTATGTCACTTGTTATCTATTAATTCTAAACATTTCAAAACAAATAAATGAAATTATAGATATATTTATACTTTCAAAACAATGAATATTCGGTTAAGATTAAATTATGACCCTGTTCAAGGTGAAAATCAGCGCATTAACTATTTGAAATTGAACATAGTACAAAGGAACGTAACTCTGATGCGTTTTGTTATTTGATTTTGCCATGTGATTATGGACTTTTCGAATTGAATTTCCTCTAAGTTCAGTATTTTTGTGATTTTACTTTTTGCATACAAATGACACATCACACGAATTAATTAACGCAGACTTCGTGCTCCACCTTTAATGACAATTCTAAATTATCAATATAACCAGCAGTTGTAAAACTATCGAATAGTAACAGCTAATGAATGATTACCAACAGTGAAATGTATTTGTTTAAAATTTGTTCAAACCTACTCGGAAAAATGCATGAATTTATTGATGTTCATAGCTCATAATCAAAGTGTTTACATATTGATATACTAAGGATGTTGAATATTTTAAACCTCTAACAGTATAAGAAACAAATACACATCGTATGCTTGCATCAATTTACCTAAATAAATATTATCTAAATACTAAACATCTGACATTGTTTACATTTAAGATACATGTTTGAATTCCGGTTAAGATTTGACTAAATACCTATATCCCGATATTGTCAGGTAAATATGCCACACTAGGAGCAGGGTCTGCTTACCCTTCCGAAGCACATGAGACCCCCAGTGTTTGTTGAGGTCCGTATTGCTTAGTCTTTTCTTTCCTATGTTGAGTCTTTTGTACTATTATTTGTCTTTTGTCTTTTTCTTTTTTAGCCATGGCGTTGTCAGTTTGTTTTCTATCTATGAGTTTGACTGTCCTTCTGGTGTTTTTGGTCCCTCTCGTTAATAGTGATATTAGAAAAATCAAGTACAAATATAGACATTTAAGTATAGCTTCTATGGTGATATAGATGTAAGTGACTCAGCAAAAGTCTTTTTGTTTAGATTGCAAACTTTAAGGTTGTTTTAGGACTTATAAACAGAAGAGGTCTTAAATCTGATATTGACCATTTTACGTCTTGAATGCTTAATCATGTTAATCGTGTACTTGATTTGGCATTTAAACTGGCTTGTTTCAAGCGTCACTGATGAGTCTTTTGTTGACTCAACGCACGTCTGGCGTACATAGTTTTTTTCACCATCAATTGGAAATATAACTCCAAAATACTGATGGATTCAGTGGAGGATTATGCCAGGCAATGGGCTAAACGCGAGAAAGAAGACGTAGAAAATCTTTCCGAATGGATTAAGTCTGTAAAGTCTTAATGGATCTATCAATACCCACGCTACGTCAATTAACTTAAGATTCATGCTTGAATAAATACCAAAGAGATATAAATGAATTATTATTTTTATTGGCAAAATAAAGGCCACGGCTCACAAATTAATCAAACATTAATTTATCATTAATAAAGATGAAACATTAGCATGATCATGAGTCACAAATGATCAAAATTAACACATTAGCGTGGATCACTGTTGATCAGTTATAATATAAGAATGGATCACGATTGATCAATTAAAAACTTTAGCATGAATCACGATTGATCAATTATAACATTAGCATGGATCAAGAATGATCAATTAGAACCATCTGTACAAAAAGAGCACTTTATCATTACTGTCCAATACTGACATTGACTTTAAAAATACTGGCCCTGGGAACAGAAGCTCAGTAACGGATATTAGAGTCCATTATGTGAACATGAAGCAAGATGTTTGGCGTTGTGTCGCTTTCCCGCCAAATTTCTTCAGATAGTCCTTCAAGAAATTAGTTGAAAGTTAATAGAATGAAAAGTTCGTTAATCCAACGCTTCTGTGTCAAAATATTTCAACAGTTGTCCATTAGTTAAGGTGTACAAAGTTCAATTATAGAATCACGATCAAAAGTTGAACGGAATATAGCGAATAAAATCTCATCTTGAGTCATCTTGGAATTTCTACACTTGGTGAGCCATGACGAATCATCATACAACATCGGGTGCAAGGAAATAAAATATGTCCATAAAACCTGAAAAATAAATCAAAACAGCAGCAGTATATCGCCAAAATACACGTTTTGAAATCAAGAGGTGGGAGGATGGGTCTTTTTTACATTACATAGAAATATATTAATACAAAACCCAGAATTTACTCTAACGAAAAATGTCTGCCTTTTCTTCTTAAATCTCTGAACGCCAATGCAGACGATATATTGACGTCACAGACGATATTGGTCCGCTAGGCCACATGACCCTTTTTCGAGAAACTTAGTTTGATTTTCAGAAAATTGCAAACCTACATTATAAAGAAACTGTATGAAGAAAGGTAACTCGAATAACTGAAACGGCAGCTTAACAGAGTTAAAGCAATCTATCCCATATTAGGATAGATTGAATTATTAAAGACCCAAATATTGCAAAACACCTGTCCTACCTCCATGACAAATATGTTGTTGTTCCCGCAGATAAAGCCCCAAACAATATCGTTTTTGTGTGTAAAAATCATTACATAAACTGCTTGATAAATGAATTAGGTATTGACAATTCACTTGGAAATCCAACATATACCCTCACGACACTTAACAAAGAAGAAATCCCGGATAATCAATCATAGGTCTGTTCTATGTTCCTTTGGAATTTCAACCAAAGATGAAGAACTGGTTTCCATCACTGTATTGGATACCTAAACTACATACGTGTCCCTGCAAACTATGATATATTGCTGGGTCTTCCAAGTGCTCCACAAAACTTCTTTCTAAATTATTCATATTTATTCTATCAGCAATCAAAGCCGGCCTCCAAAGTTATTTTGAAACTGCCTTTTCTAGAAGTGGCGTGAATCTGATGGGGATACTAAAAAATTCAAAACATCTTTTAGAGTACATACGTATACAATCTAAGACTCTCTCATCTTGCAAAAGTATTAAAAAACATTTGACTTTTCTACACTTTACACAAGTATTCCCCATTCCAAACTAAAAGACAAATTGAAAGAGTTGGTATTTCATTGTTTCATTAAAAAGAATGGCGAACGTAGATACAAGTATCTTGTTTTGGGGAGGGATAAATCCTACTTTGTAAAGAATAATTCTGATTCAAAACAAATATTCTCTGAAACTGACATTATCAAGATCTTGATTAACAACATATTTGTTACGTTTGGAGGACGTGTTTTTCAACAGACGGTCGGAATTCCAATGGGAACTAAATGTGCCCTTCTTATTGCCGACTTTTTTCTTTATTATTATGAAGCTGGCTTCATACAGGAACTTCTTAGGAAGAAAGATAAGAAGTTAGCAATATCTTTTTACTTTCCGTTCCGCTGTATAGACGATATTCTCTCACCAAATAATAAACAATTGGTGACTATGTTGAACGAATCTATCCCATCGAACTGGAGATAAAGGATACTACAGATCTCATATCTTGACAAACATCTAGCAATTGACAATGAGGGTTGGTTGAAAACAAATCTTTACGACAAAAGAGATGATTTCAGCTTCCCAATTGTGAACTTTCCATTTCTATGTAGTAACATTCCATCAGCTCCTGCATACGGAGTATATTTCTCAAAATTGATATTCCCGTGCTTGTATTTCCTATCATGATTTCTTTGATAGAGGAGTGGTGCTCACAAGGAAGCTATTAAACCAAGATTTCCAAATGGTGAAGTTGAAATCATTCCTTCGTAAATTTTACGGACGCCATCACGAGTTGACCGTTATGGAATAACCTTTACACAGATGATATCGGATATATTCCTTACGTCGTAACTACAATACCCTTTCCCTGTTCATGAATGTGACCTACCGAATTAGACTTTTTACCGGATTTGTAATAACATAAGCAACACGACTGGTGCCACATGTGGAGCAGGATCTGCTTACTCTTCGAGAGCACCTGAGATCACCCCAAGTCTTTGGTGGGGCTCGTGTTGCTTTAGTTTTCTATGTTGTGTCTTCTACACAATTATTTGTCTGTTTGTGTTTTTATTTTTAGCCATGGCGTTGTCAGTTTATTTTCTATCTATGAGTTTGAATCTCCCTCTGGTATCTTTTGTCCCTCTTTTTTTTTTTTTTAACTCTGACATCTATGATGAGTTTACTTACTAACGCTGGGTCGAAGCCAGTTCTGTTGGAGGTTTTCTCCCTGACTGCAATTTTATCATTGATATAGCCATACTTATGAATTAACTGTTTACAAAAAGAAGGATTTTCTTCAAAAGGATAACCTTAAATGTACATGTATTTGGGAAAGCCTTTCGAAATGCTTTTCAACTTGGCCATTACACTTTTTTTAATCTGAGCTTCCGAAAAAAATATTTAATTGTCTATTGATCTGTAATATAACGGGTGGTTGTCCGAATCTCTTTTCCCCTGTGTAAATTCAACTTGGATCAACTGGGGTCTAAAACAAGAATGTGTCCCAAGTATACATATGCCCAATTCGCTTTATCATTTTTTATGTTCAATGGACCGTGAAATTGGGGTACAAACTCTAATTTGGCATTAAAATGAGAAAGATCATATCATAGGGAACATATTTACTAAATTTCAAGTTGATTGGACTTCAACTTCATCAAAAACTACCTTGACCAAATATTTTAACCTGACGCGGGACGAACGGACGGACGAACGTACGGACCAACAGACCAGAAAACATAATGCCCCACTACCATCGTAGGTGGGGCATAAAAATCATTTAAATTATTCTTATTTGACAGACAGTTATATGGCGGTGTGCCAAATCTACCAATATGTTTTAAGTTATTATTATGCGTTATAATTAGATTCGGCTTAAGTTTGTTACCCCGATTTAGTTTTTTGTCCATGGATTTATGAGTTTTGAACAGCGGTATACTACTTTATTTATATATTTAAAATTTACTACAACAAATGTAATTTGTCAATTACACACAAACTGGAGAATTTCTAGTAACTCTCTGATGATGATTCGATATATACTCTAATCATACACAAAAAAATTATGCTTTCTAGTTATAACTTTTTCTATATCGTTTGGGAAACAAGCAATGTTGATTACAGCATGTGAAGTATTTTGCACTTTATTGCTGTAACTTCCAACCTTCTTAGGTATAAGTTGATATCTTTATCATTGTAATTTTTTGCTTATTTTACTTCTTTTTGAATTTGGTTATTTTGATGTACCAATTTTTATTGTACGGCTTTCTTTGTATTTCTGGTCTTTCCACTATTCATTGAGCCAAATAATAGGACCAGGATCTATTTTAAACCCGCCATATACATGCCTGTCCCGAATCAGGACCTCGAAAATGGTTGTCCTAATTTTACATTATAATTTAGTATGTCTTTTTAGTTCACGCATCATTGTAAATATAATGGAATTTGATGAGACTGTCAACAAAGTGAGAAGTTTAGCGAAAAACAAACCCAGGTTTAATCCACCATTTTCTACATGTGAAAATGCCTGAACAAAGTCAAGAATATGACAGTTCTTGTCCATTCGTTTTTGATGTATTTAGTCATTTGATTTTGCCATGTGATTATGGATTTTCCGATTTGATTTTCCTCTGAGTTCAGTATTTTTGTGATTTTACTTTGTATTTCATCTTTTTATGGTTGACGTTTGTTTGGAGATTGATTTTGTAAACACATTGTTTATTTTATCCATATGAGACCCCGATCTATTAATAGATTTACATGTTGTATGGACATGTGCATATTGCTGATAATTCTAGAAATTATTGTTTGCATTTATTATTGTGAATTTTGTCGAATGAAAAAAAATGCAAGTTTAATAATTGCGTTTAAAAAAGCTACATGGATATGTTCCCACTTTGTTTTTTGCCAGAACAAAAGAGTAACATTTTTCACATTAATAAAAACCTCACAATAATTTCTGAATTTACAGTACATTGTATGGCATGTTTCCCTCTAGGTGTCTTTTATAACTTGAGTCTTTTTTCTAGCTAATATCCGATAAACCACTGCAATATTTTATTGTAAATAGAAACCGCATTAAAAAACATTCAAATTTCATTATCAAGTCAAAATATTTTTTCTTTTGTTGTTTTCGTTATGTCATATACAGAAATAGTAACAAAAAGATGAAAATGCTAAGAGTTTTTTTCGGATCTTCAAAAAAAAACCCACTACACTTTCATGACATTTTTATTAGAATTATTTCTTCTTATCCGTATCTATTGTAACTGTAACAATTAAAAGTATACATCATAACTGTATATTGTCAAATATGTCGGTCATCAGTTTAAACCCTTTTTAACGTGCTTGTATGTTTCTGAATTGATATCTTCTTCTATTCTTTATCCTTTAATTTCCAGAAAGCATACTTCCTCCTTGGTTCAACATACATTTTCCCTCAATCTCAACTTCTATACGGTGTACGTCACTGACTATTATTGTTAAAAAAAGGGAGGCATTTTATAATCTGAAATTGTACAATATTACTGTATTTGTAAATTGAAATTAAGAATCAAAAACAAGAAACATACAATTATATGTCTACACGAGAATGAATTACCCTAAATATAAGCACACCAATGTTAAATCTGTAAATTTGCGGACATTTTTGTTCTTTCCTTGCCGGGATTCAAACTTATACTATTGTGATATCGAGACAACACCGCCTGCACTGAATGCATCGCTCTAGACCACTCGGCTACTTGGACTGAACTACAAAATCAGTTTTTGGTGCCTAGTGTTATCTTTCCTCGTCAATAGAATCTAGAGTTGTAACCCAGTACATGATATATAAGGCATTAACATGGAATTGGTTGCAGATAAGCTATCATGTACTGTCGTCTAGAGCACTGGACTAGTACAAGCGATATTGACACGATATTCAGAAAGCATGATTTTTTTTAAATTTCGCAAGTGATTCTCTCCTTCCTAGAAGTGTTGTTTTATATGATGGCAATAGTTATTGGGTTGAGCCTACCACAGTGCGGTCAAGGAAAAGTTAAGGATGTCTTGTATTTATTTCCAATTTACGCTCTTTTGTAGATATTGGTGGAGTAAATCTGCTTAATTCTGATGGCCTAACTATAGTGATGCATTTGGTGCAATGTTTAGGATGACAACTCGGGTGAAATAAATCTTGATGTTTGATAATGGACTTGCAAAACAGATTAGTAAATATAAATCCAGTATTATCTTCCGTAGCAGTGCCAACAACTGTCATCAGAAGGGCATAGTTTCCTATATATCACAGTGTAGCCGATAAAACGGAACCAAGATAGAGGTTGAAAAAGAGAAGAAAAGAGATGTTGTTGTTCTGATTTGCCGATACAAATATTGGCATAGCACGGGGCAATCTTTGTTCTTATGACAGTTCCATTAATATGGCGATAGTGTTCACACCATTGGATGTAAAGGTATTGCATTCCAATACTTAAGTTAGAATCTGGACTAAACATTCAGCTGATTGATGTAAGGTGCTGCGAACGTTAAATACGTTCTTACAGGCTTCAACACCATCTTCACGGGAGATGTTAGCAAATGACAATGATTGTTTCAGGTTGAAGAGGGTTGAAGGATTCCTTTTTCTTAAGATAGTGTCTTGTATCTTGTATGTAGGAATGGTATATTTTCTACATGCTGTCTTTTAAATGAAAGTCAATAAGTGCTGATATTTTCTCTGTAGAGTGGTCCTTGACAGAAACTATTGGTGTACCTATATTGTTGACATTTTGTATTTTGTACAGTAGATAGAATCACGGATTTTTCAGGTTTAAAGTATTAACGTTTTTCAACATCTATATGATCCTGTTAACACATAGTTTTCAGGTAGCACGGTAGTATTTGCATTCCAGAATTTATGTTGCTATTTTGTGTACCCTACTTAGGTCAATGTATCTGACCAGTGTGATGGGACTAAAAATACAGTATCAACTGAACATTCTTTCCCAAACTGAAGGATAAATCAGGTGTAGAAAAATATGAAATAATTTTACATGCAGGTGAAAATGAATTTTTGAGAAATTTTTTTAAATTTTGTATTCACTGCATGATAAAAGACCTAAAAGCACTAGTGGCCTTAGGTTTTTAAAAATAGCAAAAAAAAGTAAACGGTCATGATACATATATAGAAAGTGGTAAAATCCTAAAAAGGCTATCATTATCCCTTATGGGCCAGGATATACTACCGTGCGACTCACGTTTTTTTTTTTATTCACTTACATACTTTCCGCTACTTCCTTTTCTTCAATGTCTTGCTCATTCCTTTTCTGAAAACAATGCATTTCATAAGATTATTTGTTTTTTTTATTCTTTACAGATTAATTCTTTTCCAAATAGGTAGATCAATTCCTTACAATCAATCCCTCTGGTAAAGTTTCGATTATAAAATCAAATCACTATCGTATCAATTGGGAGATATATACCCCGTATGACGATGCTGTTGGAATGTTGCTACTTAGAAATGGAGAGTTTACAATTGGAAAGTTGAAATAATCTCCTTTGTCGTAAAGTTTTGTTTTCAACCGACCCTCATTGTTAATTTCTAGATGTAAGTCAAGATATGAGGCCGACTTAACTGTATCTGTAGTACCCTTTATCTCTAGTTCGATGGGATAGATGCGTTCAACATAGTCACCAAATTTTGAACTATTTAGTGAAAAAGCATCATCAATATAGCGGAAAGTAAGTTCATTGTCGAAAAAAAGATCAAGATATATACGATAATAAACTATTTAAAAAACGCAAGTATAAGTACAATTACTATAAGGGTATCACCAGCCCAGTGGTCAGCACAGTTTGTGCTGACATTAATTATGATTGATATGGTTATATCTATAAATTAACTATTACAAAATTTAGAATTTTTTAAAAACTAAGGCTTTTCTACCTCAGACATAGATTACCTTAGCTGTATTTGGCAAAACTTTTAGGAATTTTGGTTCTTAATGCTCTTCAACTTCGTACTTTATTTGGCCTTTTCAACTTTTTTGGATTCGAGCGTCACTGATGAGTCTTCTGTAGACGAAACGTGCGTCGGCGTATATACAAAATTTAGTCGGGGTATCTATGATGAATTTATTTATAACTATGAAATTATGGTATTGATAGTATGCTATAATACATCCAAATAAATGCATATTCAGGACGAGGATACGTCAATGTGATATAAATACCAAACCGACACGGTAAGCATGATTTTTAACTTACTATTTAACAAGGCAATAGTTCACCAGAAGACTCATTATTCTAGTTCAAAGCCAAACATTATTCTAATGCAATTATTTTGCAACAATTGTTCTGATTGGATAACAGCAAGCGTAAAATTCTCTATCTCCTTGTCTGTAACTAAGGAAGCCGACATATTGAATTTCGGAATGTATTGACATGTTATTTCTACAATAATAAACAAAAAACTCACTTGTTGCGCCTAAAAATCTTCTTTTTATCAAATTTCATTACATTCTGAAGCGGCACAGAAGCCAGAAAACGCCCGGTGATTATGTTTGACGCCAGAAGCATACCTATGACGTCACCTAGTGTAGGGACCAAAGAACATAACATCTTTTCGCGGAATTTTCTTTAATAAACATTTTACACCGAAATAATGATTGAAATTTAATTATAAACTTGTTTTGGATTAGAATAGAGATAACTGTATTGTATTTGAAGCTTTGCGGACGTCCATCGGTAGTTTTACTGTCGCAAATACCCGTTTACCTGTCTCCGCTCCGCGTCGCCAGGTAAACTAAATTTGCGACAGTAAAACTACCGATGGACGTCCTTAAAGCTTCAAATACAATACAGTTATCTCTTAATTGCTCTTACTCTTCAATGCAGTGAGCTTAGCGGACAAGCAGCAAGCACAATTTTTATAGTTGTTTGTTTTACCCGGCAGAAGTTCAAATCCAAGGCATCCAGCACTTGAGGCTCATATGCTACCACGAAATCACCAAACATTGTTCGTGTTTTTTCAATTCAATGATTTTAGACATAAGTGTTGTTTTTTCATCGGCAACAGAATTTTCAATAATTTGTTTTCAGAAAATAAAAAAATCTTCATTTGTTGATAAGAACAAATAATGAATAGTGCTTCAAATGGTCTGCTGTAATGATAGAAATAAATTTCTTAAATAATAATTCTAGTAAGTAATTTGAAAATCATGCAAGAATCAACGAGATATTTTTTACATGGTAACGTATACAACATACCCACTATCACGTGTTTCAGAAGTCGTTCATAGATAGTATTTTAAGTATTGTAAATTCTGTTGATATATGACATAAAGTTAAATCACATAAAAACTGAACTCCTAGGAAAATTCATAACGGAAAGTCTCTAATCCAATGGCACAATCAAATGATAAGACACATCAAACGAACCGACAACAACTGTATTATGCCTGACTTGGTACAGACATTTTCAAATGTAGAAAAAATGGTGGATTGAATCTGGTTTAATAGCGCTAAACCTATCACTTTTATGATAGTCGCATCAAATTCCGTTATATTTACAACGATGCGTGAACAAAACAGACATAATCAATGAAATAGTCAAAATATGGATTCAGCAGTCATCACTGTGTTAAGCCCCAGTCACACTGTCACGTTTCGACGGTTTTAGATATAGGAAGAAGTGGTGTGAGTGCCAATGAGACAACTCTCTATCCAAATAACAATTTATAAAAGTAAACCATTATAGTTTAATGTACGGCCTTCAACACGGAGCTCTGGCTCACACCGAACAGCAAGCTATAAAGGGCCCCAAAATTAATAGTGTAAAACAATTCAAACGGGAAAACCAACGGTCTAATCTATATAAAAAACGAGAAACGAGAAACACGTATAAATTACATAAACAAACGACAACTACTGTACATCAGATTCCTGACTTAGGACAGGTGCAAACATTTGAATTAAACGTAAAGTCTAAATTCGGTAATATGGAAATACTATGATTGATAGTTTAATACGGACAACGGGGTGTGGTATCATCAAACAGTGTGCACATCATGATTGATTTGAACTTTACAAGACTGGGAACTTGATACAATGCATTGCTACCCACTTTAATAATTTCTGGATCACCCAGACATTGACTCATAATTTCGCCACCAACAGCCCCACCCTACATCATGTGTCTCTTCTTCTCAGAGTGCTTAGCGATCGTGCTCATGTTACCCAATCACCATCGGAACCCTCGCCATCTTATGCCCTATCTTTTACGAGTTGAACCTCATTCTCTTTTTGCTCGATGCCGACTCAATTGAGATCATTTAAGACGATCTTTCGACGTATTTCTTACCTTTCAAGACCTAATGACCCCTATATATGACCGTTAACCATTTTAGAGGATAATGCTGTAAGAGGACGGGGTCTTTCAAACTACATTATTCCCGTGTTGAACTATCGGAACCCTCACCTCCTTAAGACCTACCTTTGGCGATGAACCTCATCCTCTTTTCTCGAGGCCGACTCTGTTGATTTCAACGGAGGCGACCTTTTCACGTCTTGCTTACTTTTCAAGAATAAGTGTTCTCCATCTAAGTTCATTCAACCCTACTCTTTAAAGTGGAGCACCTGAATCCTTACAGATTCTTACCTCCTAGGGGAACCCCGATATTCCTTCTGTCGCTTACCTTTGAGTGGCCTTTCAAGATAGACATAGGCTTGTACCCAATCTGTTTTTTGCCTTCCGAGCAGACATACACGTTTGTTTTCATCAATGTGTCAGTCGTTTCGGGATCGGAATCTGGTATATTGTCCCTTTTAGTTCCTATATCTTTTCCACTAGTCCTAATCTAAAAAGTACAAAGGGACGATTGTAGATACACTATGAAATCATAGGCATATATAAACACGCGCACCATGGGTGAAGAAATAACACCGTAAGCTTTTAATTTACTTCACTTCCGCTGTAAGATATACAAAACAATCATTGCACTCATCTATACTATTAAACGAGAAGACCTCATTTTGTGTGTCGCTTCTCTTCTTTCCACAATAAAGTAATCATCATGTCTCTGTGTCCTATTGGTACAGTGCATAGTCGCATTTGTCATCCATTTTTATGATTATTCAGATTGAGTTATTTTGGGAGAAAAACAAGAAAAACGCATCCGGATATTGATTCCGTCATTGGTCGAAATTTTTAGTGATATTAGATTTCCGGTTTGCGTTTTTCTGTATTCTTTGAACATACTTATACTACGAATAAAGTGTATTTTCTATCTGCTATCTTTTTCAAGTTTACTATCCACGGTCACAGAGTTCACTAAATAGAGAGAGTCTGTATAATATACAAATGACCGCCGTGGATCGATTAGTAAACTGAGAATTGAAAGTATTAAAAGCAAATACACTTTAGGGAAAACGGTAGTGTTTAATTATCCCAGCATTAGGTTGGCCTTTTGTGTACCCAAGGCAGGTGAAGGAAGTCAAATTAGGAGCGCTGTGATTGGATGTAAGGGTACAATATATTTTTTATTTATCTATGAATAACTGCAGTGTGTATATTTACAATATAAATTTTGAAACCTATTGAAATATATTCTAGAGAATTATTCGAAAAGACTTGCAAAATTTCATAAATTTGGTGCAAAATGACGGTGGGCATGGATAACATAAACAAGCTCCGTAAGAAGTTGGTCATGATACTATTTGGCTTTAATTTTTAAAACACAATAATAAATTACTAACACAACATATATCTGTTTTATCCAGGTTTTTATCTAAAAAGTGGTAAATTTAGAAAATGTTAATATTGTCGCCTATGGCAGAATAAATATTACCGTTTTCCCTTTATTTATAATAATGAATGTTCATCATATACAGTTAAGCGCTAAAAGTATGCATTTGTTATTAATGTTTATAGAAATTAAAAAAAAAAGGGGGAATTTTTGAAAAATAAAGGAGGAGCTGGGCTAGAAATACAATTGTCCTGTCCAAAAGCACCTGACTTTTGATACCTTTTCTGAAATTCGCCTTCAATTAAATCTTTTACAGAAATTCATTATTACAAAAACAAAAAGATGTAGTATGATTGCCAATGAGACAACTCTCCACAAGAGACCAAAATGACACAGAAATTAACAACTATAGGTCACCGTACGGCCTTCAACAATGATCAAAGCCCATACCGCATAGTCAGCTATAATAGGCCCGAAATCCTGTCCAAAAGCACCTGACTTTTGATACCTTTTCTGAAATTCTCCTTCAATTAAATCTTTTACAGAAATTCATTATTACAAAAACAAAAAGATGTGGTATAATTGCCAATGAGACAACTCTCCACAGGAGACCAAAATGACATAGAAATTAACAACTATAGGTCACCGTACGGCCTTCAACAATGAGCAAAGCCCATACCGCATAGTCAGCTATAATAGGCCCGAAATGCAATGTAAAACAATTTAAACGAGAAAACTAACGGCCTTATTTATGTACAAAAAAAAATGAACGAAAAAAATATGTAAGACATAAACAAACGAAAACCACTGAATTACAGGCTCCTGACTTGAATGTTCATAATATACTAAATGTATGTTCATATTGAAATTAAAAAAAAAACACAAAAAAATGGGAATTTTGGAAATAAAGGAGGGATATAAAAAAAAACATTTTCCTGTCCCCAAGTACCTATGACTTTTGATACTTTTCCTGAAATCCTCCAGTCATTAAATCTTTTACAAAATTCTTCCTACAACACTTAACATACTTTCAACCACGCTCTGAATGCACGCGATTTCGCGGGTGTGTTCTAGTAATATTTAATCAAACATAATCGTCAAGTTCTGCACAGACAATTCTTTTTGCATTCCCTTTTGTTCTATTCGGATAACCCGTCCTTTATCTTTTCCTCATTCAACACCGGTTCTTACATAACTTATAATACTAATATACTTTTAAGTAACTATTACAAAACAAGCAATCCTGATAGAAATTAATTAAGAAAAGGAAAACAGTGCCTTCAGGACGAAATTTTATTCGTATGTATTTACAACTTCTGCTTGTTATTTCTTGCACAATATTGAAGCTGACATTGAAGCTTCCTTAGCATTGCATTTCATTGTAGCATAACTTTAATTGATTGTTGTTTGCCATTAACACTAGTTTTTGAATTGAGACCTGGAACAAATATGGTGTATTATTCTAAACCAGCAGCCTTTAAAGCCGTTATGACGGGACCATCTTTTTTTTTGTTTTCATTGAACCGTTAATTGCTTAATGCAATCCACTGATAATAAATACTTTCTGTATCATTTAGAATTTTTAGTTCGACCTAGATATATCATTCTATGCCGATGGATGGCGTCCCCTTTATCTGTCAAATTCTGGTTTCTACTCCATCAAGATAGTTCACACAAGTTTCTATGATAATGATATATATGTAACATTCTCAAAGGTGTCCTTCCCCCCAAACGTGTCCGATTCCCCCAAACGTGTCTATTCTCCCCGAGCGTGTCCGTGATATTCAATATACCCCAAACATGTCCGATTTCATAACCCCCAAACGTGTCCGATAATTGTTATTCGCCAACACGTGTCTATTATTACACGCTATATTCATAAGATAAAGAAAATCTATCTCGTCAAAATTTTATGTACATGTACGCATATTTTCAAATTCAGGAACTGAATCAAAGAATTTTAAAGAAACGATCGAGCATAAAATTCTTACTGAATAGAGAAACACGGTCAAAAGAATTGTAGATCCCATCTCCCTTAAATACAGACCGTAATATATATAAGGAAGAGCAATTTTTATGGCTACATGCAATTGCACAATTTTTAAATCTTATTGAATTCGGTATAAAATTTATATTAATCATAGAAGTAATTTTCGTATCTTGAATATTGAAAACGGGTTTAAATTATTTACTTGCTTTACGATTGATATAAAAACATCCTGTTGTTTAATTTTTTTTTCTCTTCTTCTTCTAGATTTGAGAAAGAAGCAACTCTTAACCACTCAAACAATAATTTTATTGATTATTGAAAAAATAAAAAATGTTACATGATGTCTGCTTATGTCGTCTGAATAACAATATATTATTGATTTATAAGTTATATCCACTGTCCGTTATAACTACAGTGGAGTCCCCGGTGTCCGCGCGGCCGGTGATACCGCGCATTTATAAGCTGATTTCGTTATATCAACAAGGTAACGCAAATAAAATTGTTCTTGTTATTTTTTTAACATTCCGACGGGATAAAAAAGAATAAAATTGATAAGTTCCAGATCGAAATAATAACTGAAATCCCGTGATTTACAATATTTGGCCAATGTCCATTAAAAAAAATACAGCATCAGATAAAATTTGTTTTACTTATCAGATTGAAATAATTTTTGCTCTGCATCCGTGGCTGTGTGCTTAGTTTGAATTTAGCTACCTTTCGTAGCAGCTAATCTTTCCTCTATTCAAAATAAGTTCTTTTTGGTAGGCATGCGCGACATCATCGGACATTGGACGAATTCTCAGAACAGGGGTTTCCCCAATTTTGGACACACATTACACAAAATCTTGAGTGTGAAACCCTACAAACTGATAATTTTATGAAAATAAAAGTTTGTTATGAATGTATTCACACAATATTATCCAATGATTGGTTTTATCAGTCGAATGAAGTGAGGTCAAAAGTCTTAGGTGCGCGGATACATAGGACTGCACCGTACATTTTATGTTTAATTGGCATGCCATCCTCGATAAAAGTGCGGACGTGATAGAAAGCACTCTTTATCAAAACGTCAACGGAGATTATACATTCCACGGAGGTTACATTTCGACGATTTCGTCATTTATGAACCATAAAATGTGATTCTGAAGATAGACGTTGTACTAAAATTAAATGTTGACACCGATATCGATCTGTTGGATGTGGAATTTATTTTCAAAATTGGTGTTTGTTAAGAATTGACCATTCCACGGAGATTACATGCTTAACAAATCTCTACAGTTTTCAACTTTGATTAGTTTTTGAGACTGATGTAATTTGGAATAAATGACCATTGTTATACATTAAATCATTTGTTGTAACCTTATGATCTAATTAATTCATATCACACTCTATAATGTACTAAATATTTTGTCCTGGAGTCCGGTCATAAAACTTTCGAGAATGATTTTTGTACTCAGACTCGAAAATCAACCAATCAAATTGCTGGATTTCATGTTTCGAGCATGATTTTTGTGCTCCGAGCACTTAACAAAGTTTTATGCCTTCAAGGCCTGCTTGGTCTTTTATTCGCCAACGAAAATTTCAGGTTTACGGAGAAAACATTATGGACGGCCGGTACAATCACTATCGTTGTGCAATGTGTACTAAACTTTATAAAAATTAAAATGGTAGATAATAAAGAGATATATATTCTCAGATATAAGTTTAACAAGCTACCGGTATATACTTTGAAGTAGTTAGGTTTGGTTTCTACGGTGGGACAAAATAACGTCATACAATGGGCGCTTTAACGGAGAACTAGTTCGGAAGAACGTGTCACGTCTTTTAGCGCTATCATAATACATGCATGTCCAAAATCAATAACGTTTACGCACGGCCGACACTCGGCTAACCGAGAGTTTGGTCGGTTAATCTATATTGAGTATGCGGCTATATCGGCGGTTGGTCTGTTAATCGGGTTGGTTATACGTCTGTTAAGAGTAAAACTCACAATTTAATGTTAAACTCTGTTAAATATACAGATTTTTGCCATATTATGAGAACCACTTCAAAAAAAGAAAAGTGTCTGACAAAATGATATCTATCATAGAACATTTTCCACCAGTAAAAAAAATGCATAGCCTGCGCAGTTTTAAGTAAAACGAAAAGGCGTCTCGCAAGTATGTGGTTTTTATGCTTGTACGCATAGCAATATTTTGGATAAAGGGCTAAAAACATTTTATTTATGATTTAAAGGACACAAAATAGTACTTTGGTTCTAAAAAAATAATTGTCATTGATAAATATTTCATAATTGATATATAAGTTGAGTATACCACATTTTAATGAATATTAGGGGAATACAGTCTGTTAATGGGTTGGACAATTTAAATCGTGTCAGTTAAGAGTTATTTAGCCACGACAATAGTCTTACTACCTTTAGTTTATATTTTCACATTGAAAAAAATGAGATGTACTTGTGACGAAAAAATTACAATACGGTGCAACAGTATCCTTATAGAAAGAGAACTTTTGTTTTAATTTTATTTCTTTGCATTTCATTGAAGGGTGTGTCACTTCAATATAGCGTTATATGGACTGATTGACCGCTCGAATTCGCACGAATTTATTATTTACGCCAAGTTATCAATCAGCCTTATTTTTTTTTGTCTGTTCAAAGTCTGTCACATCTATGAATCTGTCATGTGTTGCAATGCAGCTGGTTAAACTCCATGCGTTTTCTTTGAAATACTAAGGCTTTTCTACCTCAGGAATAGATTACCTTATGCCGGCGTCACACATTGGCGTATAGACCGGCGTGCACCAAACGTACAGAGAAAATTGACAAAGTCGGTATACGTTAGTTGCATGCCATAGGAACGCTTAGCAATCGTTCAAAGTGCGTTGCATAAGTTTGTAGTACGTCGAAATACAAAGGTAAAATTGAGAAAGGAAATGGGAAATGTTTCAAAGCGACAACAACCCGACCATAGAGCAGGCCAAGGCCACCAATGGGTCTTCAATGTAGAGAGAAACTCCCGCACCCGTAGGCGTCCTTCAGCTGGCCCCTTAAAAAATATGTATACTAGATCACACAAGACTAACAAAGGCCAGAGGCTCCTGACTTGGGACAGGCGCAAAATTGCGGCGGGGATAAACATGTTTATGAGATATCAACCCTCCCCCTATTCCTCTAGCCAATGAAGGAAAGTAAATACGCTTGATGAACGCTACACACAATCCCAGGAAATTTGTATGCAGCATAAAAAACATACAACATACGCCAACATACGTTTCTAGTACGCCCAATATACGCTTAAAGCTCGTTTTGCACACGTTACAAATATGATTGACAGGTTAAATGCATCCAAAATTACTAGCGTATTGGCAGCGTAAATGATTTTGAACACGCCGGTATTAGTTGTGTTTCCTCAATGCTTTTCAACTTCATATTTTATTTGGCCTTTTAAACATTTTTTTCGTGTTTTTCGTAGACGAAACGCGTGTCTGGTGTAAAAATAAAGCGTAAATAAAAAAATTCAATCCTGGTATCTATGAGGAGTTTATTTCCGGTATGTATTGTCTTTTGAAATTAATATTACTTTGATATTACACTTTTTGAAACCATTTCTATCAATTTTCAGATTCCATTGTCTAAACTTATGTTTCATTGTTCATGTGTTGTTTCCATATATTCTATCCACTAATCTTGAGTCTATCCCTTTATTCAGATAACACCCCATATAGCAATTAAATTTATGCTTGTAATGTCATTCATAACTCTTAACAGACCAATTAACAGACCGAGTTTTATACATCCGACCCATTAACAGACTACATTTTTATCAAAAATTGATTTATGTCTCCAAAATACAGTTTTTCGTGTAGATTTTTTACATATTGATGTTAATATGGTAAACAAACATAATGCCTGTCTTTTTTCGATGTTAAAAATATTGCATGCAAGTAAACTCAACCAACTTGTCATTTTTGTTTACATTTTGTGTGTGTAAAATGTGTATGAATTTACTGATGAGTAACTCGCCTTTTCATTTTATAGATCGTTTATTGAAGCTAGAAAAAAAATAATTACACCACTGGATTCAGTACTCCAAATCGTTTTGTCAGACATGAATAGTTTTTATGATATAAATATAATTAAAAAGTTATACAATGAAACATACTGACCTTGCAATGATTTTCTCGATAACACCTGATTAACAGACTTTAGCCAACCCGATTAACAGACCAACCGCCGATATAGCCGCATACTCAATATAGATTAACCCACCAAACTCTCGGTTAGCCGAGTGTCGGCCGTGTTACGGCAGTTCGGTGATGGGGAACACAGTTGATGAAGTGGTCATTTATTAGCATTTATTTAGTTTGTGCAATGACATTTGTTTGTTCAATGACACGTGTTAAATGATTACCATTAACAATATTGCAAATTTATTCTGTGACATATGAATTGACTTTTGACTGAAATTGATTATTGTCCACTGCAGTTGCAAGTATTTCATGTTTATTGAGAGCGAACATACATATAATTCTTGTACTGTTGAATTAATCGTTTAATATGTAAGTTATTTTTGTACTGATAAACTCCGTTGATGCCTTTTATATTAATCCAAATATTGCACTCTTTTTTCAGCAGAATTGACTTCCTTTCAGGCTTTCAACAGTTCTGATATTTAAAAAAATCTTAAAATAATAAACTGGTTATCAGGTTTTTTTTATATAAATTATCAGGGTTCGATCACCACTAAATTCGAGCTTTTATAGCTGACTATGCGGTAAGGGATTTGCTGATTGTTAAATGCCGTACGGTGACGGTGACTAGTAGCTGTTAATTTCTGTGTCATTTGCAATTATACCACATCTTCTTATTTATGATATACATACAACAAGAAAACAGTAATCAAATGGAATGCCAACGACCAGTAATGTTGAAAGCAAAATGATTTTAATAGAAAACAATAGGACTAGAATATACTAAGGGTAAGTAATCCAAAAGTGTTTAAGGGTAAGTAATCCAAAAGTGTCTGTGTAGGGTAAAAACAGTCGGTTATTTACAGTGTGCTATGATTTCAATCCCACAAATATGAAACAAAAACATAATGACGTCGCGTACGGTGTTGGTGATAATACGGGTTTTGCTTTCCAGTTCGTCTTTATTGCATTTGTTAGAAGTTTCGGAATTGATAACTATAGAAATGTATATATCAAAATGTGCGTAATTAAAAGTAGAAATGGAATATGCCTTAAAATAAATACTTTTATTCATTTTGTTACTCGAATGATCCCTCATGACACTGATTTTGAGCGTGTAGACAAGTAACATCGCGACATATGATCAGCGTTGCTTTGAAGTTATTTTTGTCATTTTTTAAACTTATTAAAAAAAAGTTGTTCTCCTAGCAAGAGTAGTCTTTGGTGTCAATGGTGTATGTTTTATTTATGACGTCATCGTTAACTGGACGCGTCTGACCAGGACGAAAAGTTCACTTTGTTTTGTGGTCAAGCCGAAAATAGAAAAAAATATGGATAGGGGTGAAGTTAAGAGTGATTTTAAAAGGTAATTCAAATAGATTATTCCGAAAATGATATATCTTTTTATTCCGTATATAATAAGGGAAAAAAATAAAAAGTTTTGTTATAACATTTCAAAAGATCGTGTCAGAATTAATGATTTTTTGAAATTTGTTTTTCTGTCACAAAACCCAAATCTCGCATATTTTTTGGAGCTCTTCAAAATTCGAACGAATACTGCAGATCTAAACCACAATTTACATTTCCACCCTTCCTGTGTCAAAATTATACAATAAATATACAACATTCTATGTCTTCAATTAGTAAGTATTGTTTAAATTATGTCCTAAATTGTTCATTTTATTAAATCCGTTGAAATGTCACACTCGCCGTTTTCTGACGTTTTGGCGTATTTGTTAAGTGTCTTATGAAAAGTAATAGGCAGTTGCAGTCTTTTCTATACGATATGAAATTTGATTCAAACGTGAAAACTAGCTATTTTTTTAAGTGTATGAAAAAAAAATTGTGTCGAAGTTTGAAGAGAAAATATTGAAAAAAAATAAACGCGATCTTTTTGTTTTCGTCTAGTCAAAATGTCACAAAGCGCAGTTTTTTTTTTACATTTTTGCTACAAGTATGATAAGTCATATTATACAGTTTTGGAGGGGGAAAATTTGAAATTATAATAGCACAAAAAATACCATATAACATTAAAATCTACTGTTCAGGGATTTTTTTAACCCATTTTCGATCACATGTCGGAAGAATTAACGACACAGTCAGCGACTACTTTTGTCTAGTCATAATGTCACACCATGCTTTTTTACTTGTTTTGACGTTACGTTCTGTAAAACTTGACATGTAGTGCCTAAATTCGCAAATTACGGAAGCCTTTACGTGCCATGCTAATTAACTTTTTCCAATTTGATATGACGAATTATGAATTTGATATAACAGATTATGAATTTGATATAACAAAATATGAATTTAATATAACAAATTATCAATTTGATATAACAGATTATCAATTTGATATAACAAATTATCAATTAGAAATAACAAATTGTTAATTTGATATAACAAATTGTGAATTTCTCTGCCAATAGTATGACTGAATTACATGTTTAATAATGAGATTGATTGAAACATTGCGTAACCCAAATTGGCGCATTTTTTTGTGTATTGATTCATTGTTTATCTGACGTCCAGCGACAAATATGTCATTGAATGCTTATTCAAAACTTTCTTAACAGGTTTAATGTTTCTTAAACCCTCTCCCTCCCCTTTTATCTATTATTTGAGGCAGTTTGGGGGACTAGTTTGAACGTTCTCTATTCAGTACATGGGATCTGGTGTCTTAGAACGAACGATTATAATAGAAAAAGGAACAATTTATATTGCACATTTTCAAATCAGAAAGAATGGATAGTGTGTTTCTAGGGACATGGGAACATGCAAGGATAAAAAATGCTGTTGATTCTTTTAACATTTAATGCAGGCGATGAAACAAACGATTCAACTAATAAAAATTTTATTCGGAAATTATCAAAAGCGGATAAAAGAATAAGCCCTTGACACCATTTGCGAGTATGATGGTCTTGTAAAACAGTGATAGTCCGTCGGAAGGGGGCGATAAATGACTGACCCGTGTTAAGAGAGAGCAGTATCTCTTGCACGTAAAAGTCACCCTTTTAGATTTCGAAAAGAGCAGGCTTAGGCTACAAGGAAGCACTCGCACCCTCAAAGTGGAAACGGATTAATATATTGTAATAACTTGTTTCCCAATCCACTATAAATAAATATGTTTAAACTAAAAGAAAAAAAGCAGCAGAAAAGACAGGGGTTTAAACTTTTTTTTAAATATCCTGTTTCAATAAAAAAAAAAAAAAAAAGAGAAAATATCTTTGCTCCAAGGGGATACTAATTTAAATGAATATTATTTTTCTGGTTTAATTTAACTGTACTTAAAAAAAATATGTGCCGCTTTTGCATTTCGGTTATATACGTAGCAAGTCAGGCAAACCGCTCTTATATATTATGCTGTATGATTGAGCTGCACGAAATGAAAAACAGTACGACGTTATTTATACAATGCATGAAAAATAACGTCAAACTTACGTTACCAAAACTAACACCAACAACGTACGCGACGTCAATATACATCATGTACATGGTATGCAGACTGTTTTCATAAGGAAATAGACTGAAAATATCTACATTTAACAGTCAGATATAATTATATACTAAATTATTCAAGGCAAAATTAATTTTGGCTCATTTTAGTCTTTTGTGGACAGTTGTCTCATTGGCAATCATACGACATCTTCTTTTTTTATATATAAAAGTTGCCAATGGAATAAATGGAGGATGTAAACTAAAATTAATGAGATATAGGTCAAAGAATCATACACAGACTTTAAGGCCGAATGGTATTCTTTTAATAGTTTAAAGATTTTTTTGTTATCTATGCTGTTTAAATGTCAAGAAAGTTATACTTGGATTTAAAACCTAATTTCAAGAATGAAGGGTACCGTTTTTTAAATTTAATTTATGATAAAAAAAAACAATCTAAGGGAATTAACTCTTACATGATGTGCATGATATCCATGCAAATGTCAGAAGCGTTTTAATAAATCTGACCTTTTTTTTTTAGATACAATGTAAGAGAATGACTTGAGCAGACTGTATTGAGGTCATAGATGGCAATAACAATGAATATTTTTTTTTATATCAAATATTTTATATTAAAAAATCGTGCATTTTTTTTTTTTTATCATTAACAGATACCGTGACATATATTGTTTTTCCGGATTGAATACCATAGTATTGCCCAGTGCTTGTGTTTAAATAAAGTGATTTGTTTAGTTGTAAAAACAATTACCAAGTGATAATCCATTTAGAACTTCACCTCCAGCTTAATTTCAGGTGATTAATGGGAGGGCAATAAATTGCGCAATCGCACACCTGTAAATCCAGTCACAACTTGGGCTACAGAACTAATTATTGGAAAATGTGACACATTAGTTTCACTGTGTAATTAAGAAGCAAACCTTAGCAAATAAATGCGGTACAGAAAAGTTTCTTGCAATATCAACTGATCATTACCAGATTTTAATTTTTAAATTAAAAGAAATGCCAAGAAAGTAGCTTTTTATTTGTTTGGTGTATAAAATAACCATAAATCCACTTATTCATGGTATGGCATCAATATTTCTGACCTGACACTACGTAGTTTATATTGCTTAATTCTATAGAATTTAATATGCAATGTTTCGGGTTCTTTCAGGAATATTCCAAGGTAAACCCTCATCAGAGGCCGACAAATACTGTCTAGTGAATATCTAATTGTACATAATTAAATAAAGCTTATCAAGAGAAAAAAATCATATAGAAGGTGAAACACTTTTAAAAGAAAGTAAGCCTCACAGGCAGACAGCTTAATCTCGAAAGAATCTATAACCAATGAATATCTATAGACAGAATATATTCAGAAACAAATTTTGTACATGTTGTTATTGTTTCTAATAATTCTCGTAATTTGTAAAGGAATTAAATTCAAATAGTTTTTGTTCACCGTCTTCTTTGAATATATTAAATCCATCATTTCTCGTTCTTTTGTGCAATTTGATATTATTTTTGTAAGATATTGCTTTATTTTATTGTTTATTATTATGGTCATTGTCAAATATAGCTTAGAAAATATCCTTTTGCAAAATGATGAGAGCATTTGAACATTTGCTAAACCTAATAATTTCTAAAACTACTTCTCGTCTAGAATATGCATGAAATGTTTGCCGCTGGACGATAAGCCACCAACAATCGATCAAATGTTGCTTTAAAAATATATTAAACAATACAAGCCACAAGACAGCAAGTCTGTTGACTGTTTTATAGTAAACATTTACTGAATTCGTGTTTGTTCACTGAGAATATATTCCTAAGACGAGTTCAAGTATGTCAATTAATTCATAGGGTATCATGTGGTAGTTGAAATTATCCAGTGCAATCATTTTGTGTCCAACGGTGTCTTTAAAACATATCAAATGTTGTATCCACTGTCTGCTGTTCCGTAGTCTGTTAGGTCGCGTTTTTTTTTTTAAACTTTAGCCTCCCACTTTGGCAATACCAAATCATAGAGGGGGGAAGTTACTCGGAACAAACTTTTTTTTGGTCAATTCATAAAAATATCGTTATAAGTAACAACTTGATCTGCTGTGACATCACAACATTGAATTCACCAAGGTATACTTAAGCTTAAATAATAATCACGGAATCTCAAAGTATTTTCTATGTTAAACATATATAATGTCTGAGATATTTTCTTATGCAAATAAGTTTAAAATTTTCATTTCTTTAAGATAATAGAGTAATCAGATATGTAATCTGACCCATGTCTTGCGGTTCATCGATTTTCGGTAAAACCAAAGAAAAACCGGCAAGTTAAACATTGTTAAATACTTCATTTATTTTTTATTCTGTATATTTTATTATTTTGAGTTTATGCATTTTAAAAATATCAATTTCTAACAAAACATGATATTTTTTTTTACATGTAATAGTACTCCTTCTTGTCAAGAGTGTCATATTATAAGTCCTTAGTGCACTTAGAAGTCTTATAAGTGTTAAGACACACTAACTTCATAAAATATTATATGCAATGATATATAGATTTCTGCGGTACGTCTAAACACTGCTAAGGACTCCTTAGTGCACTAAGGACTATACAATGCCACTAAGGACTATACAATGCCACTAAGGACTATACAATGCCACTAAGGACTAGAAGGAGTGCTGTTGTGTGTATTATTTTTACATATTATGTTAGAGATTGATATTTCATGCATAAATTTCAAATTTTATAGAAAAATAATCATAAATAAACAAGATATTCAACATTATTTAGGCACGTGCACGTTTTTCTTTGATATGCCGAAAATCAATGAACCGTTTGACACGTGCCAAATGACAAAACAATTCATTAAACAATCATAATCTTTTTATTTTAGGTAATAAACAATTGTATCTAAAAAAATTTATAATTAAATGTGTTGTTCTTATGAAAAATGATTACAGAACAAATAATTTTGTTTTTGTTTTACTTCTTTCCCGACAAAGTTATTTGCCCACGGCCGACACTCGGCTAACCGAGAGATTGGTCGGTTACTCTATATTGAGTATGCGGCTATATCGGCGGTTGGTCTGTTAATCGGGTTGGCTAAAGTCTGTTAATCAGGTGTTATCGAGAAAATCATTGAAAGTTTAGCATGTTTCATTGTATAACTTTTTAAATATATTTTTATTATAAACATTATTCATGTCTAACAAAACAATTCAATATACTGAATCCAGTGGTGTAATTTTTATTTTTCTAGCTTCGATGTACAATCTATAAAATGAAAAGGCGGGTTACTCATCAATAAATTTATACACATTTTGCACACACAAAATGTACACAAAACGACACGTTGGTTGATTTTAATTGCATGCAATATTTTGAACATCGAAAAAAGACAGGCATTATGTTTGTTAACTATATTGATATCCTTGTGTGAAAAATCTACACGAAAATCTGTATTTTGGTGACATAAATCAATCTTTATTTAAAACCTGGTCTGTTAATGGGTCGGATGTATAAAACCCGGTCTGTTAATTGGTCTGTTAAGAGTTATGAATGGCAATAAAAATATAATTTTATTGCTATATGGTGTGTTATCGGATCAAATGGGTAGGCTCAAGACGAGCAGCTAAAATATACGGAAACAACACATGAGCAATGAAACATAAAATATACGATAGCAACACATGAACAATAAACAATTTAGACAATGGAAATTGATAATTGATAAAAATGGTTTCAAAAAGTGTTATATAAAAGTAATATTAATTTTATCCAAGAATGGTAGCATATATCGTATGGATTCTGTTTACATAATGAATGACACCAATTTGTCATCTTCATTGGTAACCAGTATATAAATCAGAGATAAACGTCGTAATTTAACTGTTCCAGACCATATGAGTATTTGGACCGTATACGTATACTCGTACGGTCCGACCATACGCGTACGGTCGGACCGTATGAGTATACGCGTATGGTCCAGTACGAGCTGACCATACATGTTATTGGATCGTGTGGGTTAAATCTAAACAAACATTTATCACAATCTTTTTTTGTAGTTTTACAAATTGTTATTATTACAACTAGATGTAGAAAATGAACAAACGAGCAATTGAAATTAAATATTTGTTTAACTGTATATCTGAATCCTAATTTGGTACTCTCGCTCAATGTAACACTTGCTACCACAAGTAACGGTATATTTTTACATTTACATGTTTGAAGTTCATGCATGTTCCGGTCTTCGCATTTCATTTTTTTGTAAAGTTGCTAAATATTTCAAAACAATTGTCCTCCCACATTATGTTTACTTCCAATATCTTCAATTACAGTGATCATAATTCAATCAATGTACTGGTCGACATGATAAATACAAGAGATTAACAGATTTAAATTTTTAAATAGTTAAAATGTAAAGTTTTTATTTCATTTACAATTGAGCTTTTTTATATTAATTTGACAGTTAAGTAATATGTTGATCTGTTGTATGCATTTATATATAGTAAACTTGACCAATTTCTTAATATTAGTCAGACCGTACGCGTACGGTCCAAATACTCATACGGTCTGGAACATAACTAAACATCAATAAGTAAAATATATTGGGATGCTAAAATATAAAGAATAGAGAAAGAATGATATACATTTATTTCCCGTGCCTCAGGGAGATATGAAGATTTGTTCAATGACACGTGAATTAGTCCCAACCAATCAGATATTGATTAAACTATCAATGTGTATAAACAGTGGAATAATATACAATTATTGCCTTTGTATGAGGGCAATACAAGAATATATTGACCTAAAAGAAGTATATTGACTGAGGACAAAGTCCTAGGTCGAAATACTTCTTAGGGTCGATATATCCTGTATTGACCTCATACATAGGCTATAATTGTTATATTATCAAATTTCCAACCATATTTGTATCAAAATCGTCATTTGATTTTGTTTGAATTTTATAGATATCATATTGTCTCCTATACATTAACGACATATAAATAAATCGTGCAATATGCTTTTTGCTGTGCAATATGCATTTTGCTATCCGCCGTTTTTGATCACCTTCGAAAATATAGTTTAACATGTGACTATCCCTGAACGAATAAAATAAGTTAAAATATACGAATTAATAATACTGATCGAGTAAGATAAATAAAATGTAGAGAAAAGTGACATAACAATTTAAAGAATACAGAAATAAACACCACCCCCTACCCGGATCCTCATGGTATACACGAGAATCTGGATGGAGACGCAGAATATAGAATAGTAGATAAGGACAGTAGAGATTGATGCATTGCTAAAAAAGAGAGAAAAAATAATAATTGTTAAAGAACAAAGACATGAAACACCCCTGGTGTAACAGTAACGGATTGCGATTTACTCATATTGGTGACGAATGCTAGAAGTTTACATGCGGACAACTGCAGTTCTCCTCTGCACTTATGTAGAAAGGAACTAAACGGAATAAAATGAATTAAAACTAAAGTTAACAAAATGTAGCTGCATTCGCTTCTTGCCATTTACTTCTTAAGAATGATTTGATAACAACATATAATTAAGTAATAGAAGAAAAGCACCAATTGGATGTAGCGAGAATTCCCGCACCCGTAGGTGTCCTTCAGCTGGCCCCTAAAATAAGTAAACTAGTACAGTGGTAATGGACGTCATACTAAACTCCGAATTATACATAAGAAACTAAAATTAAAAATCATACAAGACTAACAACGGCCAGAGGCTCCTAACTTGGGACAGGCGCAAAATTGCGGCGGGGTTAAACATGTTTTATAATTTATGAGATCTCAACCCTCCCCCTATACCTCTAGCCAATGTAGAAAAGTAAACGCATAACAATACGCACATTAAAATTCAGTTCAAGAGAAGTCCGAGTCTGATGTCAAAAGTTGAACAAAAGAAAATAAATAAAATGACAATAATACATTAATAACAACAGACTACTAGCAGTTAACTGACATGCCAGCTCCAACCTCAATTAAACTTATTGAAAGATTATGTCTTCATCATATGAATATCAGGCACAATCCCTCCCGTTAGGGGATTAGTATCATACTATCATAAAATATATGAAAAGAACATAACCCTTGTCATGCCAATAACTATTTTAAAAAAAATGTGTTTAGTTCCGATGCAAAGACCCTATGCATATTCCAGCGGCCAATCCATATTTTGCTATATTGAAGTGACACACCCTTCAACAAAATGCAAAGAAAGTCAAAATAAAAATGCTGTTACTAGAACGATACAGTTGCACCGTATTGTCATTTTTTTTTTACTCAAGAACATCTCATTCTTTACTTTTTCAATGGGAAAATATAAATGTAGCAAAACTATTACCGTGGCTAAATAACTCTTAACTGACACAATTTCAATTGTCCAACTCATTAACAGACTTTATTCCCATAATTTTCACTAAACGTGGTATTATTCACGTTATATTACTATTATGAAATATTTACTAATGTCAATTTATTTTTTAGAACCAAAGTACTGTTTTGTGTCCTTGAAATGATATCTAAAGTTGTTTGTTTCGCCTTTCATTAAAAAATTGCTATGCTTATAAGCATAAATTATACATACTTGCGCGACGCCTTTTAGTTTTACTGAAAACTGCGCAGACTATGAAATGTTTTTACAGGTGGAAAATAGTCTATGATAGATATCATTTTGTCAGACACTTTTCTTTTTTTGATTTGGTTCTTATAATATGCCAAAAATCTGTATATTTGATAGAGTTTAACATAAAATTGTGCGTTTTACTCTTAACAGACGTATAACCAACCCGATTAACAGACCAATCGCCCATATAGCCGCATACTCAATATAGATTAACCGACCAATCTCTCGGTTAGCCGAGTGTCGGCCGTGTTGCCACAGGTGCACGACTTTGATGTGCGCCTACTAAATGACTAATAAGTTAGAGTGTGGTCAGCTTGTTATGTAAGAGATAGGAAGACAAAATAAATATATATATATATTGATAAGTGTTTTGTTTTTATTTTAATTTCGACAAAGATGCGTGTATATATACAAATGGTTTCACTAAAACAATACGATGGAATTGAGAGAGAGAAAATTATGTGTCGTTCTTGGGGTTTATCCAAACCACTAGTTTTCAACCAGCTTGATATTTGTTTACAAAGGCTGCATACGGTACTTATTTGTTTGTATATTTCGACATTTTATTATTCTTCTAAAAGTAAAAGAAGTTAAAAAAATCATTTCCCGATTTTAAGTCAGATTAAGTTTCACTTTCAAATATATAAAAGAGACAAATGTTTTAAAAATGTTCCACAGTTTTTAGTACAGTATTCACGAATTTTTTTTCAGTATGTGTAAATTTAGAGCTAAAGATATAATTCTGACAGAGAAAGAGAATGCTTCGTATGAATGCCTTGAAAATAAGCCTTTACCACATGATGTGTAAATAATTATTTTTTGTAATGCAATATAATCAGAATATTTAAACCTAAATATATCACGCGAAAAAAAGAAAAAGCCGGCAGAAATATTTTCAACTATAATTTCTTTAAATCTACTTTTCTTAAAGAAGAACAAGTATCACAGGCCCTTGTCTCAGAAAAGGTATATAGGATTTTTTTTTCTGAGACAAATGCCTGTGGCAAGTATGTCAGAAGGAAATTCGATTTGTATTGTTTTTAACAAATTGTCTGCTTAACATATCGTACGAAATAATTTATGAAATAATGACTATGTGCTATGCGCTTTACTCACTGTTAAAGGCCCGAAATATATTACTAAAACGCGTCATATATGAACTTAGTGTGTTGCATGTAGTAAAAATGCATTATCTTATTGGTTTCGTTTTGTCCAGTTATACATTTCTTAAAATGTCTTCCTATATGAAAATAAATTTTGAACAGTGCACCATAAGAAACAAACTAAAGTGTTCCAGCTCCAAACCAGTCTATTGTTCAAACGCATGTCCGTCGTCGCCTGTCACCACATTAAAGCACGCTTGCAAGAAAAAATAAACAGAATAGAGATACGGGTACAAAACACATTATAGATAATGTGTCCGACCACCTGAAAAATAAAATTGGTTCAAGAGACAAAGAACGCTACGAAATATTAGATTAATTTTTCGGTACTACTGGGCTTATCACAGCCCAATAACAAGATGAATTTAATGAAAACGCAACAAGCATCTGCCGGTTATCCAAACTTCAACACGTACTTTAAAAAAATATATATATAAATGTGAATTAAATATCTATAAAAATTTGTATTTCAGTCACTTATTAATATGAACATCAAATAAAAATCCGACATTAGATATATTTCTCTGGTGACAAATTTATTATTTACAAGAAATATACACTTGAGAAAATACTTCTTCATTCAGATTTTTTTGTTAATAAAATTTCAACAACAATTCATTTATTAGTATCCAACTTTACCAAAAGGATTCCCGTGTAATCAATTAATATGTAATTTGACACGTGTCAAACGGTTCATGGATTTTCGGCATATCAAAGAAAAACAGGCACGTGTCTAAATAATGTTGAATATCTCCTTAATTTATTATTATTTTTCTATAAAATTTTGAAATTTATGCATTAAATATCAATTTCTACCGTAATATGAAAAGAAATTGCATGTAACAGCTCTCCATCTAGTTCTTAGTGGCATGTTATCAGTCCTTAGTGCACTAAGGACTCCTTAGCAGTGTTTAGACACACCCAGATTTCTGTACATAAGAAAAACCCAAATAATTACACATAAAAAAATAAGAACCATAGAGCATAAATCTTTAAAGATTTCTTGTTTATGAATGTTGAAAATTTGTTTCTTACTGTTGAACAGTCACGAATTAATTTATTAATTATAACATTCTTAAAAAAACTTTTATTTTATTTCTTTTATTTTCCCTGTTATGTCAACGTTTATTGGGGCCAGTTGTTATAGAAATTTAACTTTTGACACCTTTTAGCAATATAACAGGTAAACATGTGATAATCTAGCCACCTGTAATATGCATTTACCTGTAAAAATCAAACCTTTTAGAGAAAAAATACAAATATACATGTATATGATAATAAAAGGTATTTTACAGTACTTTATAAACGATAGAGAAAACAAAACTTTATTTATGTGTGGAAGTTTTAAATTTTACAAGAAGCTTCAATATTCGTGGATTGAAAATTGGAAACTATATTCCTCTTGTGTCCATTCTGTTGGACGAATAGTCCGATGCACTTTACCATCATAGTTAATACAAGGATGTCTCAATTTGTGAAGTCCGAAATTTATTTTTTACAAACACCTGTTGAACATGTTTTAGAAAGGGTAACTTTTGCTTTAAGGAATTAACTACAAGGAATTAACTTCCAAAGAAAAAAATTGACCGCCAATCAAAATCGATTTTACAATTGGCTAGCATTTCCGGTTTTATCTAAAATTATCGAATTTACGACTTGTGTTTTAATTCACTTGGTCGACGTTAACTATCATTGTCGAAACAATTCACCTTGTCGACTGTAAAATTTATGCATTATCAAAGAAGTAACTATCATTGTCTGCGCGCGAGTCACATTAATTAGACCATCTATGATGGTCGACCATAAAGTATACTTTACGCCGTACATCTATGATGGTCGACCGATAATCTATCATTGTCGCCGATAAACTGTGATTATCTATTAATGTGCTTTACGCGTTCCATACACATGTTGTATTTTGCTTTGGTACTTTTTCAAGAAATTGTGTCGCAAGGTTGAATTTTATCGAATAAGCTCATTTTTGGATATTTATCACATATCACATACATGTACTTGAATAATCTTTACAATTGAGAATGTAGATGGGCAATGTGTCAAAGAGCAGAAAACCCAACCAAAGAGCAGAAAACATGAGCAGAACCAATAGTATCATATGCTTATACTGATTTACTTCACTTTTGCCTTGTTGTTGAGATTGAGTGAAAAAAAAAAGTTTTATTTATTCCTATCAATTTGGGGGTGAGGACCAGTATTCCACACTGCATAACTACATGTAGATCCTATCACCAGATATGAAGCAGCCAACCATACAAAATAGGCCCCCGTCACTTAAAGGAGAGAAGAGATGCACAACATACAAAATTATTCCATAAGGCTAGCTACATTGTATCATTTGAAATTATATTTCATTTATTTTTTTTACATGTGGAATTGTTTTTTGTAAGTAGTTATTTATTCAAGGTAATAAATACAGTTACCTTTTAGTTTGCCTTGCTTGATAACAGTTCTAATATGAAAATTAATAGTTGGGGTATGATCAATGCAAATGAGACGTACAACTCTCCACCAGATATCAAATGTCTATAAAGGTTAAAAAATAAAGATCTCTGACAGCCTTCAACAATTAGTAGAACACACATTAGTTAGTGAGCTATATGTATAAAAGACCCTGTTACATGACACAAGACAGGCTGAAAAGGAATATTCTGCATCTTGACAGGTATGCAAAAGTGAAAATATGTTTAGAAATAAATGCGTGTAGCAATGGATGCAAATGAATAGTCAATCCAGAAAAAAAATCCTATTATCTCCAACATTTTGGCGTATGCGGTTTATGCACAAAATTGTCAACTAACTTTTACATACTTCATTCAAATAATTTACATTAAGGAGGACAACAAAACAAAAACAAAAAGAACAGGGCGAATGGGTATAAAGGCAAAGCACCCAGGACGAACAAGTACTATTGTGAACGGACCAGGATTTCTTTTGAATTCCCACCACCTACTTAGAAAAGAAAATGGTCATCCCTCCTATGCATAGATATATTGATAGTCATTATGTCAATGCCCCAAGAAACTGCAAAATGAATTTTTAATAAGTTTTTAAACTCATGATGAGTTTGAACCTCCACTGTAACCAGAGATTGAGAACCATGAGCCCTAAAAATGACAAATGCCTTTGACAAAATTAAAAGAGCATGCCCCTGCCAACGCCCCCTCCCCCTTTTAAAAATAAGAAACCAAACAAAACACATAACGATAATTATAGTAACGAAAGGAATATCAACAGCTTGTCTATGACCTAATCAGATTAAATGTTCATTAAAAACTCAGCGGCAGGAAACAATATAAATGGAATGAATCTTGTTTTTGATAATTTACTTTGTAAACTTTTAGTTAAGTTATAGTTATTGACCAAGCAAGTCGGTATATGACATTTAATCTGCACAGCACGAGATGACCCAATAACCCGAACGACGTAGGAGTTCGGGTTATTGGGTCATCTCGTGATGTGCAGATTAAATTACATATACCGATTTGATTGGCCAATAACTGTTTTAACACATGACGCAATCAATTTATGTGAACGTTTTAGAAATGTGGACGTTATTCCGCAATCCACTGATCCTAGGAAAGTTTCTTGTAGGGGAAATACGACTTTGGTAAGTTTAAAATTAATAATTTTTTTATATTTAGACTCATTCTAAAATTGCGATTTGATGGTATATTTATTTTTATCGTTTCCGTTAAATTTATTCCCAATTTTTATTTAATTGGTGACGATTTAAGACTTTGACAAATTGTGTACTTTCAAATTGGTGTATGAAAAGAAAAATAACTGCAAGGGTTATTGAGTTTAAATTAGATAAATTGCTTTTGAATTTCTTTCCCTCAATGATATGCTTACAGAAAATACATTTCTCTTTTAAAACCTTTACCCCCTTCCAGCTAATCCCCGTTTTTAAACTAACTTAAATATGATTCTCATTAAATTCGATCCAAAAATAGTCCTTTTATAGGAATAGCTATATATCCAAAAAGTCGTTATAATTCCATTGAGTCTAAAACTAATCCAAATCAGATTTCTTTTATTCGGATATTCTTAGGTACATTTCTTTTTTGGCAGAAATTACCAAAAATTGTTTTAACTATCTTTCTAACTTTAAAACACTGATTTAGATTTACGTTGTACACAAAATATAATTAAATAGTTATATATGTCCCAGCTTAGATAAAAAAAAAAAAAGAAATGAGAAACCTTTTGTTTTCCTATTTTGAAACTACGATGTTTGTACGAAGTTCAACTTTGTCGTAATTTCAAGGCAGATGGCGGATTCGGGGGAGGGGGCGAACAGGTCTTTAACCCTTGGCTTGGACAAAGTATCGTGTTTTAGCTTAAAATAGTCAACTTTGTCTTTAGTCTCGCTACACTCGGTGATATTTTTTTTAATTTGATAGAATGACGCCCCTTTTAAAATCTAGGAACCGCCCCCAAGATAAAAATAGATTTGAACTGTGCAGTATATCTGAGGTAGTTAATGCACACCTTTGTTGTGCATTATCCAGATTATAACACAGTAAGAACAAAGAGATTTTACTCTTGCCATGTGTTAAAGTACGATCATGATTTCAACAAATCAGTCGGGGTCCCATGATGGTGTAGGTCTAACACTCTAGTATAACGTTGATATGGATTCAACTTATTGCATGACTTCCTTGGCATTAAGATTAACAAAATTGCTACAAAGAAGAAAAGAATCCAACTTTTAATGACATTTTACGTTGGCATTTTCGGCGCCGGAAATTTACAACGTTTATCTATATACTGACACAACTTCGGTTGAGGTCGATTCCGGCAATTCTACTTAAAAAATCACAAGCAGGTAAAATGTATTGATGTCTTAACATATAATTGATAATATGTAACTGTTTCAACTATTTTTACAATGTTTTAGTGGATAATTATTTCCGAGAGATGAATTACTATCGTATACGTCAGAAACAAGGTAAAGGGAGGACCACGCCCCCCATAGTGGGGACATACACAATAAAGATGACCGTTCTCCATTTCTACTCTATAAAAGTGCCTATTTTTTTCATAACACATACATTTTGTACCAAAGATAAGCATATGAAAGTTTAAAAAAAATTGAGGCGGAGATTTTTTTAGAAACACCTCGTAATTTTAGCATATCAATAGATAGCCGAAAATGGCGTCTTCTTCAATTTCGAAAAAAAATCTATAATTTTACAATTCAGTGACACAAACTGCTATATTTAAAGGGGTTTTAACCCAATGATTCACCTGTTCATGATATTTGAATGAATATTTACTTTAAAAACAGAAACTCTTCCAATTTTCAATTCTACCGACCATGCAAGGAAAAACCTATAAAGATTGAGACCCCTACTTTAAAATGGGAACACATTTTTGCCCTGGCTTGGACACCTCTGTTCTTTACGAATTTCGATGCCAACACCTCGCGAGAATAGGTTGTAAAAACTTTTTAGTAAATCGAAGGATAGGTTATTTTTTTGTTCCCATTTTTGATATAGCCATTTAATCCTACAGTGCAGAAAATCAAAATCCTAAATTCTATGTTCAGATGTAAAAAACTAAGATTTCCTTATATTTCAATGATCAAAAATGAAAATAATATGTAAACTCATATATTTTTCTCATGTAGATATGCTTAAAATCGACAGTATTTATCGTCCGCACTTTGCCGCTAACGAATTTAAAAAAAATACAAAAGCGCGCCATTTTTCAGGTGACGTCGGCCGACGCAAAATAGTCCAATTTTCGGCGTAGGACTACTGAGCGCCGCCGAATCACATTTTGGCCGAAAAGGCACATCCGGTTGTCCTACTGTATACTGTAGATAGGTTCTTTTATCATACCGGGAATTTAAAATTGGACCTAAATTCTAACGGTTATTCGGGATTAATGGGATTTCAATCTAAAAATAATTGAGAGTTAGTAAAAACCGAGTTTTTTTTATGAATTCAGTAAGAAACGCGTAGAGAATATTTATGTTATTAACACGAATGAAAATTCCAGTAAAAATAATGGACACATTCGGGGGATTGGACACGTTTGATTGTGTTTTTTTTTAAATGGACACGTTTAGGCGTTTATACAAATGACTGTCCGTTCTAAAAAAAATTGCCATCTTTTTTATTCGCCAAAAAAATCGATTTTTCCCAATTTGACGTTTGCGTATCCAAATACAGAAAAGAACGGTTATAATCTTAAATGAAACCGGGAAACCTATTTCAAATTTGTACACTGTTTTGAAGCCATCATTTTTTACTTTTATACATCAATTTTAGTGACCACCAGCCATATCAATTTTTATCTGGTTTTAGCTACGTTTCTACTTCAAAACAGTTTAGCTTCTTTTCATTGTACCTGTTTCAAAGTGCTCTAAAATACTGATTTTATTAAAGACATGAATGAAATTTTGATTAAAAGTTGTGGATTTTCACAATTCCATTCGATACTTGTATTTTAAAGTAACTAAAACCCCTTTTGATCCCCTACACAAATTGACGGTGACATTGTTTTCTTTTTTCAACATACGTCATGTAACGTTTATAACAAAATATGTGTCAGGGTCATGTGCATAGTAAAAATTACACATTGGAAAAGTGAAACAACAAACAAAGATCTTCTTTATTGCGTTTAAAGCTAAACGTCTTGGAAAATTCTGACAGATCTGACAAATTATTGATAGCCTACTGCATGGATGGACAAAAGCACAAATATAGCAATAGAAAATGCATTGCAAAGAAAATTCTGTAGGAAAAAAACATATGAAAAAAGAAAATGAAGGTCAGTTAATAAAATCTTGCTTATATTATTATCTCTTTACGTAGTAAGCTATATTCAGGGCCATTCTGGTAATAAGAGCAAAAACTAGCTTATCAAGCCAAGTCAGCCAAACAAGAAGTTTATTCATAGAGATGTGTTCTTACAAAATTGAATTTATTCAAATGGCAAATTCTTGTCAAATTTAAGCATCTTTGATCATTATTGAAGTAAAATGCACAAAATTTGTCCTACCAGTTTCATTTCATTGCCTATTACTAGTATTCAGGTAAAGTATATACACATTACTTTGTTTATAAATATGTAATTATTTAAAGAAGCTGATACAGCAACCTGTTCAAGAGAAGAAGCCCCATTTTTTCCAAAAAGTTTACTTTCATAATCTATAAAATACCCTGAGAAATAAGACAAAGGGCTACTGTGCAAGCTAATCTAATAGTTTAATTTTACAATAATAATGATTCTGAAATTCAAAATTGTGTCACTTTCACTTATAATTTAAAGCATGTTTTTTTTTTACAGAATTTCTGTCAATATTTTTGATATAAAACTTATAAATCCCTTTTTTGAATTTTACTGTTCAACTAAGAAACAAAGGCTTGAGTTTGAAGAAATTTGTTGTGACTCTTGGTCACACTTTATAGAATATAAAATATATATGATCAGTACTATTTATTTAATAATTATATCAATTTTCAGAAAGATTATTTAAATTGTATAAACTATGTTTTATTGCATTGAATATAATCAGAAGTGTTTAAAAAAATTCTGCTAGGAATGATTCCACATATAAAAATTACATGTAGTATATTTCATCCACCAGATCTAATTTCTTTCAATATAGCTAGGTTTTTAATTTTACATGTAGGTGTCATTATCCACATTTCTGAATTGTTTTTTTTTAACTGCAGTAATATTTTGTCTTTTAATATTTACATTTAGTCCTTCTCTGAAAAATAGGGGGAAGTATCTCTTCTTTATATTATCATAACATAGTTATAAATCGAGTTTCGTTTATTTTATTTTTAATTTTTGTATTGTAAACTCCTTGTTTAATTTTTATGCATTTTGCTTGTTTTTTTTGTTTTTTTTGACTGCATGGTGATATTAAGGGGAGATAACCACTTGCATAAATCGGCATAAAAACCACCGCTTCGGTTTGAAATCAATTTGACGTTTGCGTATCCAACATTCTATTGCCGAGATATTCATATCGAGTGTTTGTCTTAATGAGATGCTTTATTAAATTTAAATTCAGCCCATCATTTTTAGTTTCCTCGTAAATATTTAGATTTTTCGTTCAGGAGACTTGACAATTTTCACCCAAACTCCAAGTTTGCAGATAAAATAAAGAATAAAGGACTTTGATTTGATGTGTGAGCTTTGACGAGAATAAACTATGGATACTCAAGATTAGTTAGGTCAATAAGTTTTTATTACGACAATAGTATTCAGTGAGTTAAAATGAGGTTTGTCTGATCCGTTTTTTTACTGAATTTTCACGGTCACGTGACTCTATTGTTGCTGATAAACTTGGGGTCAAACCGTGACCTGCTTTCCAACTGATATATGCCAACGACTAGATTGCATTCCTTCTCGCAATGACCTTATAAGGAATGTACTTAGTGTTCTCATTGACTGGTGGCCTTAGAGCCCCTGAAAATTGAACAAGATTAGAGATCGCAACCTAGCAGACCAAACAACGTTGATTCAACAATGAATACTAGTAAAAGTCTAGTTTCAATCTTGAATAAATGTCAGATTGCAACATTGAAGCAATGTAGAAAAGTTAGTTTGGAAAGAAAATTTACATAATATTGGAAACACAACAGTGGCTAAACGTCAACTTAACCTTTTTGCTGCCAACATTTTTCAAAATCCAAAATAACGTTACACCTATGACGTTGCTAAATTTTACTACAACTTCGACGAATGCTGGCACCATTGAAAACCTTGTACAAATGCAGTGTAAACGTTACGCTACACACATCTGTTATCTTCAATAAATCAAGTTCAAAATATACTGAATTGATGCAAATTTTGTTTGGTACATGTATATACTAATGTACAAACTACTTAGTTCTTAATATTTAAAAGTAAATAAGATTTTTATAAATATAGGCTACAATATCCTGAATATGTGTGAAATGTAACGATTACGAATATTAGTGAAAGAGATTTGCATTTACCTTTGATGCCTTTTGAGAATCCATCTACAGAATTTTGATTAAAACTTATGGGTTGTTGCTATTAAACATTTCCGTTAAAAATTCGTGAAAATATAAGGGGGTCACCGGATTCATTTTTGTTCAGTTGAAAATAATCAGACTCACTTTCGTAACGTTGAAATGGTAAACAAAAATAATAATTTTAACGTCGTAAAATTCTATCACTCATACATAAATGATGAAGTCAGCAAATATGATTCCGGTGACCCCCTAATATATTTCTATCGTTAAAATGAAAATGTTTACAGCAACAGAATATTATTTTTGAATAGAATTCTGTGGACAGATTTTCGGAAAATTTCCATTTATAAAGTGGGAAAAGCATATTCTCTGACGCGTTTTACTTCAGTAGTAATCCTTTGCGCGTAATCGACATAAACTTGGAAGTATAAAAACTTCTTATTATATATATATTTTTTTAACATTCTGACAATTCCAACGAATTATATAAATGCGTACTAAGTTTTAACAAAATCTGAAATATCTTGCTTGAAGGTGTGAGTTCGACTCCGAACCTAATTTACTTGGATAGTCAGGTTTTTCTTTTTTGCCGAGTCTGTGTTTTTTTCTCATGGAACTGTTGCTTCATATTCCTATAAAAACTGTGCATCACAAAAAAGACAGGAGTGTTGAATGTTGCGTTTAATTTCAAAAATAAATCAAGAAAATATTGTCCAATTACGCATTCTTTGCCTTAAAAAAAGTATACATTATCAGGTCAAATTTATTTATGAAATTTTTATAAATTGGGACACGTTCGAAAGAAATAATAGTCATGCAAACAAAAGCAGCCCTTTTGAGAGTAACGAATGTTATGCAAATAAAGGATCCTCATAGAAACCAAGATGGCGGATTCACAATGGAAAACAATCTTCGATAATGTGAAGGTCAGGATTATACAGTGCATTCACAACGAAAGGTAGGACAGTACTGGTATTTTGGAAAGATTTTTGATTCCGCTAATTAAAACACGTAATTTCGAATGAATGCGGTTGGTAGTTTAAAAAATTTCGACCAAAACCATGGTATCAATTTTACTTGACGGCAACTATACACATTTATATGTATACTGTTATAACTAATGCAACAGAGGAATTTTTTTTAAAATATCTTAAAGTTATACTGTTTTCGGGAACTTAACTTTTTGTCAATTTCTTCGGGTAAACAATTAACACTGCATGCAGATTTAAAAAAAAAAAACGTTTAGTCTGTGGGAGTGAGTGATAAAAGACTTAAATTGATGTCAGAAATGAATAAGAAATTTTAGACAGCCGTTCTAGGGTATCTTCTTGACATAGGTATAACAAAATGGAACCATTTGATGGAGAATTCTTTGATCTAATCATGTTTAGAATATATTGTATGCAAAGTTACTTGTAAACTGGAAAAATAGTATATTTGAGTGGCTCTTGAATTTGTGTGAGGTGACCAAAATCTTGGCTTGTATATAGTTCAAGTCCGGCAATTTCGTGTGCCTTTAAGTTCAATGAGCGGACTCCGGACGGATCGAAATACCGGTAAACATCAAATGATTGTACATGTATACAGTTGTCTTATCGGTATGATATTACTATACATGTATTCTTGCACGAGCTACATCTTTATCAAAAGCAAACAGATTAGCAAAACTTTTTATCAATGCATCACAAGATTGTTCTGTTTTTCGTTTAATATATTTTACTTAACACATGGCAAGAGTAAAATCTCTTTGTTCTTACTGTGTTATAATCTGGATAATGCACAACAAAGGTGTGCATTAACTACCTCAGATATACTGCACAGTTCAAATCTATTTTTATCTTGGGGGCGGTTCCTAGATTTTAAAAGGGGCGTCATTCTATCAAATTAAAAAAAATATCACCGAGTGTAGCGAGACTAAAGACAAAGTTGACTATTTTAAGCTAAAACACGATACTTTGTCCAAGCCAAGGGTTAAAGACCTGTTCGCCCCCACCCCCGAATCCGCCATCTGCCTTGAAATTACGACAAAGTTGAACTTCGTACAAACATCGTAGTTTCAAAATAGGAAAACAAAAGGTTTCTCATTTCTTTTTTTTTTTTTTTATCTAAGCTGGGACATATATAACTATTTAATTATATTTTGTGTACAACGTAAATCTAAATCAGTGTTTTAAAGTTAGAAAGATAGTTAAAACAATTTTTGGTAATTTCTGCCAAAAAAGAAATGTACCTAAGAATATCCGAATAAAAGAAATCTGATTTGGATTAGTTTTAGACTCAATGGAATTATAACGACTTTTTGGATATATAGCTATTCCTATAAAAGGACTATTTTTGGATCGAATTTAATGAGAATCATATTTAAGTTAGTTTAAAAACGGGGATTAGCTGGAAGGGGGTAAAGGTTTTAAAAGAGAAATGTATTTTCTGTAAGCATATCATTGAGGGAAAGAAATTCAAAAGCAATTTATCTAATTTAAACTCAATAACCCTTGCAGTTATTTTTCTTTTCATACACCAATTTGAAAGTACACAATTTGTCAAAGTCTTAAATCGTCACCAATTAAATAAAAATTGGGAATAAATTTAACGGAAACGATAAAAATAAATATACCATCAAATCGCAATTTTAGAATGAGTCTAAATATAAAAAAAATTATTAATTTTAAACTTACCAAAGTCGTATTTCCCCTACAAGAAACTTTCCTAGGATCAGTGGATTGCGGAATAACGTCCACATTTCTAAAACGTTCACATAAATTGATTGCGTCATGTGTTAAAACAGTTATTGGCCAATCAAATCGGTATATGTAATTTAATCTGCACATCACGAGATGACCCAATAACCCGAACTCCTACGTCGTTCGGGTTATTGGGTCATCTCGTGCTGTGCAGATTAAATGTCATATACCGACTTGCTTGGTCAATAACTATAACATAATGTCCGTTCCTGTCTCGGGATGTTTCTTGAATAGTCAGAAACATGAACAAATCAAAACGACTTCAGGACATGACCCTTTACCAAGACTTGGTGCTCATCCTTATTGGTCACGGCTTAGTACATTTGCTTAGAGGCGATTATTTGATCTTCAGAGGAGGAGGGGAGACCTTACTGTTGCATAAGTTTACAAAAAAAGATATAAAGAAATACTTTCAGAATATATGTTAAAAGCGGGAAAAAATTAACAAGAAAAATGGGTCCTTTATATCATAAATTATAAATATGTCTGTTTTAATCAAAACACTTGATAAATATCATGCTTCCGTAGCCCTTTTCTGGATTTACTTTCATCATGCAGAAATGCTTAAAATTAAATATTTAAAAGCAAAGAATGTTTAAGAAGCGAAACATGTGAGACAGTACATGATCAAAAGTATTCGTCACCTCTATTTTTGGCCATATATTTATTTCATGTAAAAACAACTTTTTTTTCTCAAAAAATAATTTTTTTTTGGACAGAAAAAAATCCCAATAGAAAATAAAAAAGCTCCACAACAAAAATATAACCAATTGAAGAAATAAACCTGTGAAAATTTGGCACCAAATTGCTTATTATTCAACTAGAAATTACCCCGAAACATTTATTTTGAAAAAAAACGTAGTTATATGTGATATATAAAGTAAAAGATCACAAGTTACGAATTCTTATGGACCAAATGATAAAAAGGCCAATCTGTCTTCGGTCAACTTAATATGACTTATTGAAATTATCAACAATATAAACATAAGAAGATATGGTATGATTACCAATGTAGCAATTATTAAACATCTTCTTTGAGACCAATTGACGTGATGAATGAAATCGTAAACCACCGTACGGCCTTCAAGACCTTCAACAATGACGAGCAAAACCCATATCGTACAGTAAGGATCCGAAATGACAAAGTGTGAAACATTTAAAACAACAACAACAAAAAAAAAACCCCAACGGATTGATTAACGAACAGAAAAATTCAGATATGATAGCTATATATACATGACATCATTGTAACGTCATAAAAAATGGCTAAATGACGTCATGAAAAATGAAAAAATGAAACGAGAATGAAATGGCATTGACAGAACATCATTAAATTATCTTTTATTGCTAAAATCAATTTTATTTTATTAACCTTAATCATCGGCCATATCGGCCCATTGGCAGTTAAAGAACAACTAAATCGGCCCAATCGGCCTATTGGCAGTTAAAGGTAACGTCAATTGGCCCAGATCGACCCGCTGGCAGTATCACGTTGAAAGAAGTATGAATTTTGGTTCTAATGCCGTCAGTGTAAGTTGGAAATAGGTAGAAAACTGGTAGAACTATGATATTGTTTACTCTATGACATTGATGATGCAGTATTTGTTTTTAAAGTGGTGTGATACGGTGCTCCAATAAAGAAGGAATGTATACTAAGAGAACAATGGAGAAGAGGGAACAATTTAATAAGTAAACATATTTCTTCGAGTTTGTTATATTTCTTTTTCCATTGCGTGATACTATTTTGATTAAGTGATGCAAGTTGTAATAATTAATGAGTATTTAAGAAGGGCGAGTTGGCCGTGGGGCGGAATGTCATAAATTCAATAAAAACTGAAAACAAAACCATTCGGAACTTTATTTGGGGTTTAATTAATCAAGATACGTTAATTAAAGCAATTACTATATAAAGTTATAAAAGTACACTACTATTATCATTATATATTACTTTCGTGTATATTTTTTTTTCGAGTGGATAGAGTGTTGTCTCTGTGTGACACGGGTGCTCCGAGAAAGGAGGAATTTACGAAGACAAGAAGGAAACAATCTATTGAATAAACACATTTCTTCGAGTTTGTTATATTTCTTTTTTTTCTTCTTTTTTTATTGAGTGCCGCTATTTGATTGAGTGATGCAAAATATAATGATAAGTGAGAGTGTTTGAGTTAGGCGAGTTGGCTATTTGCCGTGATGTTATGACAAATACAAAACCATTTCCGCCTTCTTCTAAAACGTAGACGGTAAGGAACTATCTACGGAACTTTATTTGGGTTTATTTAAAAATTGAATGCTTCTTTTTGTAAATTTATTGGGGTGTAAAAGCGTTGACCGAATTACATTTTGTATGAAGCGCGGAAATGTGCGCACGGTCAACGCTTTTACAACCCTATAAAGTTACAAAAAGAAGCATTCAATACTTATAATTACATTTTTTAGCTATGATCATGAAAACACGAATTTTATATATTTTTTTATTTAATTCACCTGTGCACTTTATTGTTGGACCATGTGTTATCATGAATGAAAAGTTGTATTGAGCAATGCAACTGCGTACGGAATAACACGTGTTGTGCAGTTAGCCAATCAGAATAAAGTATTATAATGAAACATACATTTAATGTAATTATTAATTAAGCTACGGTAATTAAAGCTGTTATGAAGAACATAACATACACTTACAATTTATTTATTATATAATACTTCAGACGATCGACGGCGCGGAAACAAACCGGCTAAAAAACTGTTGACTCCACATTTAATAGTATCGATATATAATCATAAAAAAACAAAATGTTCTAGAAACGATGAATTATTTATCAATAAAAAGTTTTTGATAATCGATTTCTTTATTTTATCACAATGCATGTCCGATGCATTTTAAAATCCTATCTCACTAACGTTGTGTTACAACCATTTCTGATACGAGACAGAAACTTCTTGTAAGCATATTCAAGATATAGACAAATGTTCGAGTTTTTTGGCAGCTGTCGTTTAGTGTTAAAAAGAAAACCTGGTCTGTCAATGATTTTAAAGTGTATTACCGGTTTAAGGATGTGTTATACAATGATTGAGTTGTATACCCCTTAATCAACGGATCAGAAGGCAACGTTTGAAGTATTTGAAACGAGTTTGAGGTCTGAGGTTTCAGTTCATGAGAAAACTGGGAACTAGTGGGTAGGGGATCATTCCCCTGTTTTGCACTGAAACATGTAAGTTGTGCGAAAAGAACAAGTTGGAGTTGCGTGTAACACATTTTCAAGGTCATTTGTATTCATGTTTGCTTGAATGTTATATTGTCATACAAACACAACTTACACACACCTTATCAACATAACGAACTACATTTCCAGGTTAAAAGTGTTATATTGAAACCATTATTGAAAACAAATATTATCTTACTTGAAACGGGCAGCATTGCATTTGCATTTATTCAAATATTGTTTTAAAGTTTGATTTGGTTTCTAGTATACACTAGTTGCCTCTAGGTGTGTTGTCAGTGGCGGATCCAGGGGGGGGGGGTTCTGGGGGTGCGCACCCCCCCTTTATTTTTGCCGATCAATGCATTTGTATCGGGACATACAGTATTGCTATAGTATATATTAAATCAGTCATGTTTGAGGAACTTTCCATCACAAAGTCAGCCAAGATCGTGCAACCAAGAAATGGTGTGTGTAAATTGGTGAGATATGGTGTTTTAAATTGACACTATCAGCCTCGAAATGGTTAACTTACTTTTTTGTCGCGGAATGCTATGACCGGGATATAACTCTTAGTCTCCAGTAAATTTCAAACAACTACTACTTCATTTGGCTATACTAATAAGGTCGCTGTTCTCTGAGTGCATTGATGTGTTAGGCAGAAACATTTAACATATGAATAACAGTCTAGCTATTGTATGGGGGAGAGTTGATGATCATGCAAAGAAACCAGTTTATCTGTCTACAAGTTAGTTTGCCAATAAAGAATGTTTCCTCTTGCAATTAATATGAAGTCTTTTTCGCAAAAGACAATCCATTATATCCTCTAGCGAATCGATAAGTAAAGTAACGAAAAGTTCGTGCTGAATAAACCGTACAATAATTAGGCTATATTGCTTGAAGGGTTAAAACAATATCTGTCTTTCCCAGACTTGATGTATTAGATAGGAATAAAAATGTGGTGCACACTGTTAAATAACCCGCTACGCGCGTTATTCAGTGTGCACCAAATGTTTTATGTTATTTCTTCATAGAGAGAAAAAATATTACAGTCATTCCTTAAATATTTTAATGCACAGGTGTCCAAAATCTACTTAAATAATTTTATTGCAATTAATTAAACATCGTCAGCCTCCCTCTTTAAGAGGAGCACTTGATTTCGTCGTCTTCAATACATCTAGTTGCCTACCTGTAAGTCCTTTCTAATATTCTTGTTCATGAGCGAAGACTCATCCTCCTTTCCGCTGTGATGGCTCTCAAGCGCAATCTCTTTCGCAGCCGTTTCAGAATCTTTATCACTGTTACTTTCAGTTACTGAATCTGTTTTTCTTGTAGTCTGCATCTGAAACATACATAGGAGGGGTTGTTGCAACATACATTAGTTAGATCATGTTTGGAAACAACTGTTTTTGCTTATGGTCTTTATAAAATGTTGCTTTCCTTCGAGTGCCTTGAGTAGAACTACAATATTATTGCTGTCTTTAAATTACGCTCTGTAGTTTTAAGAGAGAGTTGATCATCGAACAAAAACTAGTTAATATCTCAACATGTTAGTTTGACAATCAGGAAATGTTCCTCTTGCAAGTAATGAACTGCCTTTATTCGCAAGGGACTGTCCATTGAATCATCTTTCGAATCGATAAGTTTAGTAACAAAGGTTCGTCTCGAATACACTATGACATACTTAAGAGATCAGAAAAAAACCCAAATGTTTCATTGCTATCGTAAAATAACTTGGGGAAGATTCTTATTACTCAAATTTATTATTGGTGAGCAAAAAAAGTAACCTTTTGAAATTTTCTTTTCATTAAAGATTCTGATGTGAATCGAAAGTTGCCAAGCGTCTTGAGAAATTTAAGCAAGAAATTTTCAGTAATGATTCTGTAATATTACCAAATGTTTTAATGCACAGGTGTCTAAAATATACTTAAATAATTTTATTGCAATTAATTGAACATCATCAGCCTCCCTCTTTAAAAGGAGCACTTGATTTCGTCGTCTTCAATACATCTAGTTGCCTACCTTTAAGTCCTTTATATGATTCTTGTTCATGAGCGAAGACTCATCCTCCTTATCGCTGTGCTGGATCGGTAACGCAATCTCTTTGACAGCCGTTTCAGAATCGTGGTGACTGTTACTTTCAGTTACTGGATCTGTTTTCCTAGTATTCTGCATCTAACATACAAAGGAGGGGATGTTGACACATTATTTAAAGCACATAGACCAAAAGCTAATTATTTGCTCCAGCTTAGTGGGATGATATCCAAATAAAGTGAATGAGTCAAACGGTGCACTCATAATATTCACCAATCCCTAATAGTCCGACTCAGGTACAAGCACTACCAGTTGCATTCCTTGTTTTCTTATACATGTTCTAATTAGAGAACTCATTCTTGTTCTGTATGTGTTCCTCATTCAATACTGGTTATTAAGTAATTTGTAATAATAGTCTTTTATTTGTAGCATATATTACAAAACAATACGTTTCAAACAACCACTGGCAACGATAATATTTGATGAATTTGGACATTTGTTTTGTCACGTGTGGTCATATAGCTCCATACGTGTTGGGATCGTATGGTTTTCATTTGTTTTAGGTTTGAACTTTCCTGATGAAGATTTGAATCATTTTATTTTGGATGAAAATTTATTGAATAATTATTTTCTGTCAGTTATTTCTGGTACAAAATAGGTCCTCGTTCTTCGCCACACAGAAATGCGTTTGAACCATAGCATGCCTCAACCAGTGGAATTAACAATGGCCAACAGCTCTTCGCTTTTTTTGTTGAATGTCTGATACCATGGACTCGCAGCAAAACGATCATATGTAATAACCCGTTTTTCGGCCCGCGTTACTGCAGGCTCCGTTTCTTTTTTGTCATATATTAGTGAAGTGTATTACCGGGATCACCATCATACTTTATTTGGAAAAACTCAGACCCATATTTACAGGTGTTACAATAGTTAACATACATTAGTAAAATCATTTTTGCAAACAACTGTTGTTGCTTGTTGTCTTACTAATGTTGTTACTGACCTTTGCGTGCCTTGAGTGGAACTACAATACTAGTGTAGCATTGTAGTCTTTGAATTACGCTCTGTAGTTGTTGAGAGAGTTGTTCATCGAACTAGTTGACATCTCAACATGTGATAATCAGGAAAATTATCTCTAACAAGTAAGGAAAAGTCTTTATTCACAAGGGACTGTCCATTGGATCCCCTATCGAATCGATAAGTCAAGTAACAAATGTTCGTCTCGAATACACTATGACTAGTCCAAATAATTATGACATCTTAAAAGGCTATTATATTTTTTTTCTTTGACGCCTTACATCGACGTCATAACGCCGAACTCATATTTTCAGTTGGACTTTGAGAGGGAATTTCTGCTTTATTTAAACGTTTAGCTGATTTCTCCTCAAGATGCTTCATTTTGGGAGTATAAAATATATTTTTGAACCAAACGAGGTTAAATTTTAAAGTTTGGTGCAAAACTTGTTTTAAAATCTCCTAAAAAGAAATCAAATAAACGTTTTAGAAAAAGCAGTCGACAAGTTCCCGCCTCGGATGGAATTGTAACTTATTTTATTATTACTTTAGGGATTAATTGGAAATATTTTGAATTTTTTTTGGCTAGATTGGGTCTCAAAGTTGAGAGCAAAATATGCTCTAAAAGTCAAACCGAAAATGGAGACGTCACAGGAAGACGTCAAAGCAAAATTTAAAATAGCCTGCCAAGACATCATAATTTTTTGGAAGATGCTTGTTATTCAAATGATAAGTATTCATCCTTGTTATAATTCATTATTGGTGAGCAAGGACAGTATTCTTGTAATTTTCCATGTTATTAAAGATGCTGATTACAATACAAAGTTACAATGCGTGTTAAGAAAATTCAGAAGGAAATTTTCAGTAATGAACTTATAATATAACAATTAACCTGAATTCCTTTAACAATTATATCTATTCCCAAATGGTATAATTTAATGCGAAGGTGTTCAAAATCTACATCAATAATTATATTGCAATTACATTTTGCAGATTTACGTTTCACAATATTATCAAAAACACATCAAAGATAACAGGCAATACTTTGTATTAATGTAAGTAAAAACGTGTTAACGAGATTATTATTCTTGATTGCTTCTTCAGACCTGAGTCATGTTATACTATTTTAGCACATACTTAAAACTTCTTGTCCAATCAAATTGCTTGAATTTGCTTTCTAATTTTCATAGTACATACTTCTTCCTTGTACTAAGTAACTACACATGAATGACCACAAGGGTAAGATTTAATTGTATCCTAATCAAGATAAAACAAAAATTGCTATTGGCTATTTTGAAAATTTAACTAAACAGTTTGCAATTAGTTTTCAAATAGGTTTTTAACATCCCACTTATAAATCTTTGGATTTAATTTTTTTAACGATGTTATAACGACATAGAGAAGCATATTTTACTCGGACTTTGTCCCCAGTCAATTCGCATCTCTTAGGTCAATATTATCTCTACGACCTCAAACACAGGCTATAAATGTATAATGTTTTCATAAATTTCATAGTGGTACAGATACATAAACCACTTTTTGATTCCGATCAGATGACAATTCAATTGAATGATTATTTGAATAAATAAAGGCAACAGTAGTATACCGCTGTTCAAAACTCATAAATCCAGGGACAAAAAACAAAATCGGGGTAACAAACTAAAACCGAGGGAAACGCATTAAATATAAGAGGAGAACAACGACATAACACCGAAACGTAACACACACAGAAACGGACCAAGCATCAGACAAAACACCACGAGAATAACAAATATAACATGAAAACCAAATACATGAATTAGGGATAGACAAGTACCGTGCCACGTCTGATCTCAATATCTCAAAAATAAGAGAAAGCACAAACGACTCAACGTTAAAATGCAACACACACAGAAACGAACAATAATATAACAATGGCCATCTTCCTGACTTGGTACAGGACACTTTTAAAGGGGAATAAAAGTGGTGGGTTGAACCTGGTTTTGTGGCATGCCAAACTTCGCACTTTAATGGCAAAGTTAAATATAACATTGAAATGACAACATAATATTACAGGACTACAATACAAATAAATAGGAGAACATATTAGACAAAGAAAAACATGATTAATAGATAACAAAAAGCATCAGGTTTAAAATTCAATACGCCAAAAACGCGCCTTGTCCACACAGGACTAACAAGTGACGCCCAGATATAAAATATATATCTAGCATCCGAATTTTTTTGTTTGCCTGAATATTATGTTTGATGAAAAAAAATGAAGATACACATTTCAGTCTATACAATGCAGTACTTCAACTGAATTAAAAGATTCTTTCATTTAAATAAAGAGTAACAATTATGGTTCTTTATACCTTGATTAGAGTACAACTCCAGCTAAATTTTTTAATCCTTTATCTTCCATGTAATTACTTCGTACACAAAAAGAGTCAACCATCAATCTCGTGAAGGGAAATTATTAATAAAGCATTTGATATATTTCGTCATGAATTGATCGATTATTGGTTGCATAATGTCCAGTGACAAATATTTTATGCATGTAAACTATTCACTAGACTACCTATGGGTACATACAAGGGGCAGATCCAGCCATTTTTAAAAGATGTTTCAACCAAAGATATGAGAGGGAATCCAACTGTTTGTACTCATTCAAAAGCATTTTCAATGTAGTTTTAGTTTTTATGTGAAATTGAAAAATGTTTTCAAGAATGTGAAGATACCACTGCAATTTAAGTATTGTCTGCTTTTGGTCAATTTATTTTGTAAATAAGTACATAGCGTATAGTAAAAAACCGCTTTATATCAATAAACATATTTACACCAGCAGCTACCATCTTTTCATTCTAACGTCAAGGGCCTTTTGAAATCCCATATTTTACAATGATATTAGTGAGTAGATTTACAAAACTACGTAAATGAGCTGCATCTAGTCAGCCAAAACATGTCAATAGACTAATTACAGGATTACTTAAGTTGTAAATATGTGCTAAATTGGATAGTGTATAGAAATGTATATACTATGAAACTAAGAGCTCGGGGCCAGCCACTCGCTCTAAGTTTCATAGTGTATACCTTTATATACACTAACCGACACGTAAACATAACCACGAAGTACATAAGCTATATTAATGTATATGGGTGAGAATTTACTGTCATGAAATTTTTGTTACATCCAAAACTGTCTTTTCAGAAAATTTGAAACTGCTCAGAAAATGAAAAGACCACTGAAAATTAAACCTAGGGATCAAGGCCTTTCCATTTCTGTATGCAAAAAGATAACTTGTTCATGAAACATGATATTAGTGGCATTTTTTCATTTCATTGAATGATGTAACACAGACTCCAAAACTTCTTTTTCATACAGGTTTTCAGAAATTCTATGAACAATTAGACATCTGTGTAGGGTAAAGTCTGTTCATTATCTCTTTACAGATTAAATACTAGCAATATTCTGTCTAATTTTGACCCATATTCAAGAAATTTCACTTTTAAACTCATGGATGTAACAGGACACAATTTCGGTTTTCTTTTCATGTTTCTGATTATATCACAATCAATTTTTGGTGAAAGGTTACAGGATATAAGAAATGCATGGTGCAAATAAAAAAAAAAGTTGACTAAATCCAATTGGGTCCTCATACTTTTTTTATTATAAACTATTTTTCAAATTTGTTGTCTTTGTTACATCAAAAATTGATTTAGTTTCAGTGTTACATCATGTTCTGCAGTATCTCTTTTAGCTTAGCCCTTCATGAACCTCTCCTGTATTAATATTGTGGTGCAATGTGAACTAATTTTCATGTGTAAATTGGGTTACTTTTATTGATGAATTTTTCATTAGCCTAAATTTAGACAAAAAAGTCAAGGGTGTAACAATATTATTGCATTGAAATGGTTGTGCCATTCTTTATCTATCAGAAGTCTGTTTACATCAAACTTAGCTGTACCAAATTTGTCAGGTTAACAATCTAGATGATATCAGATTTAGAAATAACTAAACTAATCACAGTAATCCTTCATTACATGTATATTTATGTGGTAAATATAACTGAAATATTTTATGTACATGATGTAACAAATCTCTGGTTTGCACTTCCTTCAATTTTGCAACCTTGTTTTCTTCATTGAAAGTTGAAAAGACTGCATGTGTTGAATATGGTTGTACAATAGTATGACGTAATGTCATAAATATTTCAAAACATCAATTGAACTTTGCTATTATGTTAATTGGTTCTCTTTTATTTAATTTATTAGTGTTGTATATAAGATGTAACAAATTGACACCATTTTCATGAATGTCAATCACTTGTGTATTTGAAGTTCTTCAACGAAAAACCGTCCATGCACAACATTATACCCAAATATTGGAACAGTTTATCTCCGTGTAAATCTGCATGTTTTGGACAGGGAACATCTCAAAGCTGTTTTAAGTAACATTTTTCGGATGTAACATTTATGACACCAAATGTTACATCTTCAACTTCTGCAAATATAACCTATTTTCTCGTTTTAATATAACATATATACCTTTTTAAGCACCATGAAATAGTTATCTAACATCTCTTGTTGATATTAATATTCACATAGCAAAGAGTATTTGAAAGATACATTCAACTGAGACATATTTTTAACAACAAGATTTTTAAGGACACGATAAATTCAACAAAATGTCCACAAAAAGTCACATTGAAATTTAGTATAAGAAACACTTGCATCAGAAAAAGTGGAATTCTATTGGGGTTATTTATATCATCATCATGCAAGTTTTCTCCCATTCTATGTTTTATTCATTCAGAATCTTAATTTGCCATACATTTTAAGAAATTGTCAGATGTAACACAAATTCCATGACAGTAAATTCTGACCCATATATCCGAACAAATCAGAGTATGAAATAATAATGAATCAAAACATGCAGCTTTTGTTAAAATAATTCAAACACTAATCAAACTCAAACACATTGGTTACATATGCAAATAAAACTACCATAAAGATGCATTTAACTGCAACTGATTGACCGTAACTATATCAGATGAATATTTGTAAAAAGCAGACATGGGATAATGCAAATTTGTAATTCTAATGCATGGCAAAGTAATTGCATGTAATGAGTAATGCAGCAATCTTTGCATTACATGTGTAATGTCCTGCAATACTATTATAACATTGAATTATATGGCATTACTTTTTTTTAACATACTTTATATCATTAACATATTGTTAGAGATTTAGTAAAGCAGAATTTTAGATTTCTTGACTAACTAAGAACATAATCATTTGAATATTGATCGTCTATTTTTTATTTATTTTTCATCCTTTTTATAAATCACTACCGAAATGATAATTCTATAAGTGAATAATACAACACTGATCGATTTTGTTTTCTTATTTCATTTGATTTCATACATTTTCCTGCTTATAACGATTGGTACTGGAAAAGAATTACTGTATTCTATTGTTTTTAAAAGATCAAAGCATACCTTGTCATGATTAAATAAAAGATAATTGTTCACCAGTTTTACAATTGATCATTAGTTAAGCTTTATATTTATTATATAGGAAGAAACTTCTAAGCAAATATCTATATTCTAAATATAAAAGTATATTTATAAAAGTATATACTATCTATATAAAGTTAACATTAGATTAAAATGAATAAAAATGGAATAGCCTTTAATATTGAATAGACATTTTACATGCATGCTGAAATCAAAATATGGGACAGTTAGTGCATATGCTAGAATCTTTTGTGACTTCATGTTGTTTTTCAAAATGTTTAGTTTTTCTATTCATTTAATTTACAAATGTAATGTGTAGTTCAATGCATTACTTTGCAAAAGGAATTGTAATATAATGCATAACTTTGATAAATGCATGTACTTGTCATTGTAATTTAATGCTTAGTTTTGTCAAAGTAATTGTAATACAAATGTAATTCGCCCCATGCCTGGTGAAAAGTATGCTTTTTTATATAAATAACAAGAATTCCCTAACTTTCCAAAATATGCAAAAAGGAAAACTAAACACGTCGGTCATCAAGACAATATAAAGACATATTTCCGTTTAAATCGTTCATATATATGATGCTAAAACCAATATCTTTGTTTCAAATGCACTACTTCACATGTTTATAATATTGAATATTGATACTACCTTTTGTCCAAATAATATTATACTTGTTGTACATCCAAACATTATTCCCGTAACAACCATTACTGCAAAAGCTTAATGTAAGAAAAGAAAAAAAAAAACACACATTTAAAACCACCATAGAATGCATCGTCTGATGTCTTTTGAGTAAAAAGTTAAAAGTGAAGTATTATTATTTAGCATTTTTATTCTGTGTTCATCAACAATACCTTTGATATTCATTTAATCTTGTCTACGTTTACCGTTATATCAAATATTAATATAGGCACTTGAAAATAGATTCAATTATTATACATTATAAAATATATATAGCAAGAAGGCATCATCTTCGAATCTTACCTATATAAATATATGTATTCCTACGTAAAAATGGGATATGCTATGCATTTTTAAAGTTAATACACTAATCAATGATATTCGTCAATATATAAAATACAAAATATGTTTCCAAAATTAATCTTATCAGCCTCCACAAGTAATGTGGTAAACGTGATATCATCAAATTAAAGTAATAATGGATAACTATCGTGCGTCCGATGATCTTTTCTTGGTTTACTTTTTCCTCAGAAAAAAAAACCCCAAATCTAACTATTTGAAACCTTGGGAAGAACAAATACAACGAAATGTTATAAATAAAACAGAAAAAACGATACCAAAGTTACATTTGATGTCATTAGTCCAATAATATTGACATGCTATGGCATAACAATGAAAAGAGATCAAGACTAACAACCTTATGCAAATAATAACACAGAAAACCAAAGAATGAGCACTAACCAGGTCTAAACTGAAGGTGATCTGCGGTGCACTGGAGGCGTAATTAGATCTTGTCAAACATGTTGCAACAGTCGTGTTGCTCATAAAAGTTCAAACCCTGTGACAAGCCATATAGAGCACCAAACGAATATACGTACTAATTTCACTAATTTGAACCTTAGTTTCTAAACCTCTATAAATTCATCAACGGATAATTAAATTAATTTTTAGAAATTATGTCAGTGACGAAAAATTGATTATTGAGTTGATGATACAATCAGGATTTAACAGTCATACAGCATCGATAAAAAGACAGCAATTAAGAATTGAATGCTTCTTTTTGTAACTTCATTGGGGTGTAAAAGAGTTGAGCGAAGTACATTTTGTATGCAACGCGGAAGGGCTTCACATTCCGGATGTGCCTTCCGAAGTAAGAATCCTTTATTTCAATGGTTGTCGGTTGCTGCTGTTTACTATACATATTTTTGTTATTTATTTTGTTCATACATGTACACATGTCGTTATTTTTCTCGTTTTATTTGCTTTACGATTGTCATTTCAGTACATTTTATTGCTTACTGTGTGCTCTGGGTTTTGCGCATTATTGAAGATGAACGTGACTGACAATATTCATGTCTATGTCAGATGGAGAAAAAATTGATATGCAATCATACCACATCTCCTTAACTGTATATCAAATAAACTTTTAAAGTTTAGCCTCAATAAAAGAGCGGTGAAAGATACCGAGGGGTCAGCGTGTCAGTACAAATCACATGATAAGTCTAATTCAGTAGAGGAGCTGCAGGGAAATGAACGGCAACGGAATTTTATTTACGACAAAAACAGCCTTGTAATCTGTTAAATGGTATTTTTATTTTCATAACGATTAACCAACTCGTGATGGCGTCTGTAATATTTACGAAGGGATGATTGAACCTTTACCACTTGGAACTCTTAGTTTTTTGTGATAAGTAACCCTTTTACAAGGAAATATGATAGGAAAAACCACCTCTGAAATAGCGTTTCTAGTGGGAAATATATATTCTGTATGCACGCGCTGCTTTTATATTTAATTGATGGTAGTTTGTTTTAATGAGTATAGTTGTAATTACACAAAATATATAACTGTAAATACGAACTGATGTTGAATAGGATAGACAATCTATCGTTATGATTCAATTATATATATAACAATATTCCTTTAAACTTGAATTGAAGACAGGAGCGCTGAACAAGAATTAGACACATTTACCATTATTTTTAAAATAAATAAACGTACTGAATAAAAAAAACCTACGAAACAATGCTTTTTTTGCAGCGATAAATTATGCATCTGGAGAGTTGCTCATTTTGACTTTTATTGAAAAATACCATTATGTTATAAAAATAATATTTTTGGGTCGTGGATTATTTATTTATGCAAATCATATCCTATTTCGAGGAATACACATGTTTACATTCATTTACAAAGGAGCTAGTTGAGTACGTAGAAAATGAGTTATCATAAGGAGTCTAAGATACTTAAATGTTGTCAACATACCATCAATTGAACATGCTCCATTTTCCAGAAAGTATACTAACAAAGGTATTCCAAACATGATAACGATGAAGAGTAGAAATAAACTAACTAATGCAGTTTTCGAAATAGCTAAATAAAGATAATTAATATATGTATACATATGTATATTTTGATAAATACAAAATCCTTCGTACAGAAAATATAGTTTAAAAATAAAAAAAAAAAACAACATAAAAAACACATTCATAGTCACAATTTATACAATTTGTTTTCAAACTATATATGACGATATCTCAGTAACATGCATATATGGGTTCGAATTCCAGCGAGGGAAAAACAAAAAAATTGTAAAAATCAACTGAACGTTTTAATCACGTTCTATTGTTAAGGAAGTACTAAGATTCTCAATGATCAAAATTAGAGTTTGTCACCAGGCATGGGGTAATCATAATCAGTAATCGTAATCAGATGTAATCGATTACATTTTGCAGTGTACATGGTAATCCTATGTAATCATTATTCATGCCATTTCTGATTAAAAGTAATCGTAATGTAATCGATTACATTGTCAAAAACAGGTGTAATCATTATTACGTTTAGATTACTTTAAGATTACATTCATATGATTACTTGATGATTACAAATCTTGTATACATATTGAAATAGTTTTTGATTGACAATATGAATATAAGAAAATGTAAAGCATGAATGAAAAATCATGAACTAAAATTCACTATGATGGGACTTTGTTTTAGTACTAATTGTATCATCTATATAACAAGTTTTGCATAACCAAGTGTTTTATTTTGTTTACAGTTTACTAATGGAATTTGCCTTTCCAATGTTTCGTTGTGAGATTAAGCTATTATGATGCAAGAATATTCCTTGAAAATATTTTTTGTTCCTTGATTGAACACTTCTGATAATAACTTCAATTTCATATAAGTTTGCCCAATATTTTAATAAAACTACATCAAAAGCAGAAAACATTTAGTTCCAATTTGACTTGGACGGTCAACATATATATGCATAAATTTAAGCCCACTTAATTCAAAATGGAATTAAAACCAAATTTTATTATTGACAATTTGAATAAATTTTGTTTTCCATAAAAATTATGATATGCTTTCTAATTACCTCAAGTATTAAAAATTTTCTAACAAATAATGACAATTTACACACTTATAACTTTATTTATATTGCAATTAAAACAATAACGTTTTAAGACCCAAGCTCACCTATAGTTTGATAAAAAAAATTGAAGTAGTGATTAACACCTGTAAAAACATTTATGGATGTGTCAATTATAACTCCACAGACAATAAAACTATAAATATACTTAATTATTTTTTCATTAATTGTTCAGTTTTTGGGCAGTTGGTTTAAAGGAGTAGGTTCAGTAAGACCCCTTTTTGGCCCCAAAATATAGCAGTTTAAATTTTTAGAATTTAAACTATTAGTTATTAATTGGACAGTAGAATGGTTCTGCTACATAAATATGGCCTGTTTATGACAATATAATGCACAAATATCGGGTACTAGCACCATTAAGTCATGCTAAATTACTGAAATCTTCACTATTCTATCATTTTAGTTAAATTGTAGACGGTTTTCGTGTAAAACAAAAGTGGCCGCATTCGTGTTCATCCTCAATATTGAAACGTAAGTTGTATTTGATGATAATACATAACATATATAAAGGTTGAGGATGAATACGGATGCGGCCATTTTCATTTTTGACAAAAACCATCTAAAAAGTGACATTTTTCGGCATATTTTGTAGATTTTTCATATTTGAGCTTGAATCAGATCGTTTTTAATGACTAAATCAGTTAAAATCTTTCACATAAACTAATTGATTCCAATGAAATAGACACTTGAGTGTTGAAAAAGTGTTCAAAATCTTATGTCAAATGAACCTGAAATTTGAGGCCAAAATAGGTCCTTACCGGACCTACTCCTTTGTAGAAAAAACAAAGTTATATCTTTTACATAAAGAAAGGACACAAGCTGTCTAAAGCTATGTTATCAAATAATACATGTTACACTGTACTTGTCTAAATTCTTTTAAATAAGATGAATAAATTATGGCTTTAAAACAAATCACCAAAATTAGCTTTTTCATGAGGATAACAAGTTGTAAGAAATTCTTTGATATTGCAATATACAATGTAATCATAAGTAATCGAAAGTACTCGTGATAACTTTAAAGAAAAGGAATCTAATGTAATCGATTACATTTTATTAGCAAAGTATTTGTAATTTAATCGATTACATTTTAAAGTAATCGGCTTCATCCCTGTTTGTCACACAGCTATAATCAAATGATTGTATTATGATAAAATTTGGGGTTCAAGTTTTTTAAAAGTTTTATATTTTGTCAAAGAGTAAAATTAAAGATTTTGCCATATTTTTCGAAAATTAAACAAAACAAACTAATTTAAGTCGAAGTGTTCAGTACCACCTTTAGTTGTTTAGTAAATGTATTTCCTAATCTTATTGTACTTAATTCAGTATATCTTGGATAAAACCCATTTTTTCGAAATACTAAGAATTTGTACTAACACATTAATAGATTAAACTAGCTGTATTTGGCGAAACCTTTCGGAAGTTGCGGTCTTCAATGGTCTTTAGCTTTAAATATTATTTGACCTTTCTATTAAAATTTTGTCAGTGCGTCACTGATGAGTCTTTTGTAGACTGGTTGTTAAATAAGACTTAAGTTAAATGATTTTAAAATCTCTGTAAACAATGTAAGATCAGATCAACAATCCACCAATAAACCGACAGGGTCAGCGTGTAAGCGTTGATTCATCTCAGATCAGACGAAAATGTTTATACAGAATGTACACAGCCATGTATCACCATCACTGCTGGTGATTCGATGGATAAACCTGTTGTAGGGTTGTCACTGGTTCAAACGTACTTATAAATATAATTATTTCTGTGACTGTATCTTACATTAATTTGTCGGATCCTTTACTATATATAATTTAGCTGATCTGCAAAAATAACATCTTCATGCCTTATATATCATGTACCGTAGTAAGATGCTAGATTAAAACTTACGTGGAAAAGTAACACCCAGCCACCGAAAGCTTCATTTTTATGAAGCCCAGGTGGTCGTGTGGTCTAGCGCGCCGGTTACAGTGCAGGCGATGTGGTGTCACGATATCTCAGTTGCAAGGGTTCGAATACCAGCGAGGGAAGAACAAAAAAATTGCGAAAGCAAATAGTACATATCTAACATTGTTTGATGGATGTGAAGTTAGCAGCCGGTTCGTTATTCGATATTCGATATTCAATATCCAACCTGCTGCTAGCAGTCGGTTGGATATTCAAAATTTTGATGAAAATCATTAAAAAAAAAGAAATACTTGATAACATTAAAAGCATGATTTTCATGGTTAAGATGACTGATAAGATACGTAGGAACTTATCAAAATGACCTCTTCAAGCTGTTGTAAGTTCTCGTTGTCCTCGAATATAAACCCTTTTCTAAGTTGCAAATTTGTCTTTATATAATATAAATTGGTGTCAATAAAAAACTGCAAAGATTTACTTTTATACATGATAATTCTTAAAACAATAAGAAAAACCGCTTACTCTAGAAAACATTAAGAAATATAAATAGAAATATTTATGGAACGCCCAAAAAAGAAATATATAGTGAAAACCTACCTGAGACCGCTTAAATGAGGTTGAGACCCCCCTGGTCTTTCAATGACTATAAAAGTCAACCAAATCATTGACTCTGTATATATGAAGGTTGTATTAGATGGATTTTTGAGAATAACGTCATCTTCAATATCTACGGAGGGCTAAGATTGTCACTTTTTAGTCAAAAAATGTCAAATTTTTAGGACAAAGGGCACAGGGTTATGGTGAGAGCCCCCTGATCTCTCAATCTTTCTAATATTTTACGGACATTTAGTCAATAGGTAGATACAAACGTGACTAAAAGGAATTTGGGTACACTTCCTGTCTTCTATGTTTACGGTACGCCCAAAGTGCCAGTTGGATATTCAAATTTTATATCAAAAATCGACCCGAGACCGCTTAAATGAGGTTGAGACCCCCCTGGTCTTTCAATGACTATAAAAGGCAACCAAATCATTGACTCTGTATATATGAAGGTTGTATTAGATGGATTTTTGAGAATAACGTCATCTTCAATATCTACGGAGGGCTAAGATTGTCACTTTTTAGTCAAAAAATGTCAAATTTTTAGGACAAAGGGCACAGGGTTATGGTGAGAGCCCCCTGATCTCTCAATCTTTCTAATATTTTACGGACATTTAGTCAATAGGTAGATACAAACGTGACTAAAAGGAATTTGGGTACACTTCCTGTCTTCTATGTTTACGGTACGCCCAAAGTGCCAGTTGGATATTCAAATTTTATATCAAAAATCGACCCGAGACCGCTTAAATGAGGTTGAGACCCCCCTGGTCTTTCAATGACTATAAAAGTCAACCAAATCATTGACTCTGTATATATGAAGGTTGTATTAGATGGATTTTTGAGAATAACGTCATCTTCAATATCTACGGAGGGCTAAGATTGTCACTTTTTAGTCAAAAAATGTCAAATTTTTAGGACAAAGGGCACAGGGTTATGGTGAGAGCCCCCTGATCTCTCAATCTTTCTAATATTTTACGGACATTTAGTCAATAGGTAGATACAAACGTGACTAAAAGGAATTTGGGTACACTTCCTGTCTTCTATGTTTACGGTACGCCCAAAGTGCCAGTTGGATATTCAAATTTTATATCAAAAATCGACCCGAGACCGCTTAAATGAGGTTGAGACCCCCCTGGTCTTTCAATGACTATAAAAGGCAACCAAATCATTGACTCTGTATATATGAAGGTTGTATTAGATGGATTTTTGAGAATAACGTCATCTTCAATATCTACGGAGGGCTAAGATTGTCACTTTTTAGTCAAAAAATGTCAAATTTTTAGGACAAAGGGCACAGGGTTATGGTGAGAGCCCCCTGATCTCTCAATCTTTCTAATATTTTACGGACATTTAGTCAATAGGTAGATACAAACGTGACTAAAAGGAATTTGGGTACACTTCCTGTCTTCTATGTTTACGGTACGCCCAAAGTGCCAGTTGGATATTCAAATTTTATATCAAAAATCGACCCGAGACCGCTTAAATGAGGTTGAGACCCCCCTGGTCTTTCAATGACTATAAAAGTCAACCAAATCATTGACTCTGTATATATGAAGGTTGTATTAGATGGATTTTTGAGAATAACGTCATCTTCAATATCTACGGAGGGCTAAGATTGTCACTTTTTAGTCAAAAAATGTCAAATTTTTAGGACAAAGGGCACAGGGTTATGGTGAGAGCCCCCTGATCTCTCAATCTTTCTAATATTTTACGGACATTTAGTCAATAGGTAGATACAAACGTGACTAAAAGGAATTTGGGTACACTTCCTGTCTTCTATGTTTACGGTACGCCCAAAGTGCCAGTTGGATATTCAAATTTTATATCAAAAATCGACCCGAGACCGCTTAAATGAGGTTGAGACCCCCCTGGTCTTTCAATGACTATAAAAGGCAACCAAATCATTGACTCTGTATATATGAAGGTTGTATTAGATGGATTTTTGAGAATAACGTCATCTTCAATATCTACGGAGGGCTAAGATTGTCACTTTTTAGTCAAAAAATGTCAAATTTTTAGGACAAAGGGCACAGGGTTATGGTGAGAGCCCCCTGATCTCTCAATCTTTCTAATATTTTACGGACATTTAGTCAATAGGTAGATACAAACGTGACTAAAAGGAATTTGGGTACACTTCCTGTCTTCTATGTTTACGGTACGCCCAAAGTGCCATTTGGATATTCAAATTTTATATCAAAAATCGACCCGAGACCGCTTAAATGAGGTTGAGACCCCCCTGGTCTTTCAATGACTATAAAAGTCAACCAAATCATTGACTCTGTATATATGAAGGTTGTATTAGATGGATTTTTGAGAATAACGTCATCTTCAATATCTACGGAGGGCTAAGATTGTCACTTTTTAGTCAAAAAATGTCAAATTTTTAGGACAAAGGGCACAGGGTTATGGTGAGAGCCCCCTGATCTCTCAATCTTTCTAATATTTTACGGACATTTAGTCAATAGGTAGATACAAACGTGACTAAAAGGAATTTGGGTACACTTCCTGTCTTCTATGTTTACGGTACGCCCAAAGTGCCAGTTGGATATTCAAATTTTATATCAAAAATCGACCCGAGACCGCTTAAATGAGGTTGAGACCCCCCTGGTCTTTCAATGACTATAAAAGGCAACCAAATCATTGACTCTGTATATATGAAGGTTGTATTAGATGGATTTTTGAGAATAACGTCATCTTCAATATCTACGGAGGGCTAAGATTGTCACTTTTTAGTCAAAAAATGTCAAATTTTTAGGACAAAGGGCACAGGGTTATGGTGAGAGCCCCCTGATCTCTCAATCTTTCTAATATTTTACGGACATTTAGTCAATAGGTAGATACAAACGTGACTAAAAGGAATTTGGGTACACTTCCTGTCTTCTATGTTTACGGTACGCCCAAAGTGCCAGTTGGATATTCAAATTTTATATCAAAAATCGACCCGAGACCGCTTAAATGAGGTTGAGACCCCCCTGGTCTTTCAATGACTATAAAAGTCAACCAAATCATTGACTCTGTATATATGAAGGTTGTATTAGATGGATTTTTGAGAATAACGTCATCTTCAATATCTACGGAGGGCTAAGATTGTCACTTTTTAGTCAAAAAATGTCAAATTTTTAGGACAAAGGGCACAGGGTTATGGTGAGAGCCCCCTGATCTCTCAATCTTTCTAATATTTTACGGACATTTAGTCAATAGGTAGATACAAACGTGACTAAAAGGAATTTGGGTACACTTCCTGTCTTCTATGTTTACGGTACGCCCAAAGTGCCAGTTGGATATTCAAATTTTATATCAAAAATCGACCCGAGACCGCTTAAATGAGGTTGAGACCCCCCTGGTCTTTCAATGACTATAAAAGGCAACCAAATCATTGACTCTGTATATATGAAGGTTGTATTAGATGGATTTTTGAGAATAACGTCATCTTCAATATCTACGGAGGGCTAAGATTGTCACTTTTTAGTCAAAAAATGTCAAATTTTTAGGACAAAGGGCACAGGGTTATGGTGAGAGCCCCCTGATCTCTCAATCTTTCTAATATTTTACGGACATTTAGTCAATAGGTAGATACAAACGTGACTAAAAGGAATTTGGGTACACTTCCTGTCTTCTATGTTTACGGTACGCCCAAAGTGCCATTTGGATATTCAAATTTTATATCAAAAATCGACCCGAGACCGCTTAAATGAGGTTGAGACCCCCCTGGTCTTTCAATGACTATAAAAGTCAACCAAATCATTGACTCTGTATATATGAAGGTTGTATTAGATGGATTTTTGAGAATAACGTCATCTTCAATATCTACGGAGGGCTAAGATTGTCACTTTTTAGTCAAAAAATGTCAAATTTTTAGGACAAAGGGCACAGGGTTATGGTGAGAGCCCCCTGATCTCTCAATCTTTCTAATATTTTACGGACATTTAGTCAATAGGTAGATACAAACGTGACTAAAAGGAATTTGGGTACACTTCCTGTCTTCTATGTTTACGGTACGCCCAAAGTGCCAGTTGGATATTCAAATTTTATATCAAAAATCGACCCGAGACCGCTTAAATGAGGTTGAGACCCCCCTGGTCTTTCAATGACTATAAAAGGCAACCAAATCATTGACTCTGTATATATGAAGGTTGTATTAGATGGATTTTTGAGAATAACGTCATCTTCAATATCTACGGAGGGCTAAGATTGTCACTTTTTAGTCAAAAAATGTCAAATTTTTAGGACAAAGGGCACAGGGTTATGGTGAGAGCCCCCTGATCTCTCAATCTTTCTAATATTTTACGGACATTTAGTCAATAGGTAGATACAAACGTGACTAAAAGGAATTTGGGTACACTTCCTGTCTTCTATGTTTACGGTACGCCCAAAGTGCCAGTTGGATATTCAAATTTTATATCAAAAATCGACCCGAGACCGCTTAAATGAGGTTGAGACCCCCCTGGTCTTTCAATGACTATAAAAGTCAACCAAATCATTGACTCTGTATATATGAAGGTTGTATTAGATGGATTTTTGAGAATAACGTCATCTTCAATATCTACGGAGGGCTAAGATTGTCACTTTTTAGTCAAAAAATGTCAAATTTTTAGGACAAAGGGCACAGGGTTATGGTGAGAGCCCCCTGATCTCTCAATCTTTCTAATATTTTACGGACATTTAGTCAATAGGTAGATACAAACGTGACTAAAAGGAATTTGGGTACACTTCCTGTCTTCTATGTTTACGGTACGCCCAAAGTGCCAGTTGGATATTCAAATTTTATATCAAAAATCGACCCGAGACCGCTTAAATGAGGTTGAGACCCCCCTGGTCTTTCAATGACTATAAAAGGCAACCAAATCATTGACTCTGTATATATGAAGGTTGTATTAGATGGATTTTTGAGAATAACGTCATCTTCAATATCTACGGAGGGCTAAGATTGTCACTTTTTAGTCAAAAAATGTCAAATTTTTAGGACAAAGGGCACAGGGTTATGGTGAGAGCCCCCTGATCTCTCAATCTTTCTAATATTTTACGGACATTTAGTCAATAGGTAGATACAAACGTGACTAAAAGGAATTTGGGTACACTTCCTGTCTTCTATGTTTACGGTACGCCCAAAGTGCCAGTTGGATATTCAAATTTTATATCAAAAATCGACCCGAGACCGCTTAAATGAGGTTGAGACCCCCCTGGTCTTTCAATGACTATAAAAGGCAACCAAATCATTGACTCTGTATATATGAAGGTTGTATTAGATGGATTTTTGAGAATAACGTCATCTTCAATATCTACGGAGGGCTAAGATTGTCACTTTTTAGTCAAAAAATGTCAAATTTTTAGGACAAAGGGCACAGGGTTATGGTGAGAGCCCCCTGATCTCTCAATCTTTCTAATATTTTACGGACATTTAGTCAATAGGTAGATACAAACGTGACTAAAAGGAATTTGGGTACACTTCCTGTCTTCTATGTTTACGGTACGCCCAAAGTGCCAGTTGGATATTCAAATTTTATATCAAAAATCGACCCGAGACCGCTTAAATGAGGTTGAGACCCCCCTGGTCTTTCAATGACTATAAAAGTCAACCAAATCATTGACTCTGTATATATGAAGGTTGTATTAGATGGATTTTTGAGAATAACGTCATCTTCAATATCTACGGAGGGCTAAGATTGTCACTTTTTAGTCAAAAAATGTCAAATTTTTAGGACAAAGGGCACAGGGTTATGGTGAGAGCCCCCTGATCTCTCAATCTTTCTAATATTTTACGGACATTTAGTCAATAGGTAGATACAAACGTGACTAAAAGGAATTTGGGTACACTTCCTGTCTTCTATGTTTACGGTACGCCCAAAGTGCCAGTTGGATATTCAAATTTTATATCAAAAATCGACCCGAGACCGCTTAAATGAGGTTGAGACCCCCCTGGTCTTTCAATGACTATAAAAGGCAACCAAATCATTGACTCTGTATATATGAAGGTTGTATTAGATGGATTTTTGAGAATAACGTCATCTTCAATATCTACGGAGGGCTAAGATTGTCACTTTTTAGTCAAAAAATGTCAAATTTTTAGGACAAAGGGCACAGGGTTATGGTGAGAGCCCCCTGATCTCTCAATCTTTCTAATATTTTACGGACATTTAGTCAATAGGTAGATACAAACGTGACTAAAAGGAATTTGGGTACACTTCCTGTCTTCTATGTTTACGGTACGCCCAAAGTGCCAGTTGGATATTCAAATTTTATATCAAAAATCGACCCGAGACCGCTTAAATGAGGTTGAGACCCCCCTGGTCTTTCAATGACTATAAAAGGCAACCAAATCATTGACTCTGTATATATGAAGGTTGTATTAGATGGATTTTTGAGAATAACGTCATCTTCAATATCTACGGAGGGCTAAGATTGTCACTTTTTAGTCAAAAAATGTCAAATTTTTAGGACAAAGGGCACAGGGTTATGGTGAGAGCCCCCTGATCTCTCAATCTTTCTAATATTTTACGGACATTTAGTCAATAGGTAGATACAAACGTGACTAAAAGGAATTTGGGTACACTTCCTGTCTTCTATGTTTACGGTACGCCCAAAGTGCCAGTTGGATATTCAAATTTTATATCAAAAATCGACCCGAGACCGCTTAAATGAGGTTGAGACCCCCCTGGTCTTTCAATGACTATAAAAGTCAACCAAATCATTGACTCTGTATATATGAAGGTTGTATTAGATGGATTTTTGAGAATAACGTCATCTTCAATATCTACGGAGGGCTAAGATTGTCACTTTTTAGTCAAAAAATGTCAAATTTTTAGGACAAAGGGCACAGGGTTATGGTGAGAGCCCCCTGATCTCTCAATCTTTCTAATATTTTACGGACATTTAGTCAATAGGTAGATACAAACGTGACTAAAAGGAATTTGGGTACACTTCCTGTCTTCTATGTTTACGGTACGCCCAAAGTGCCAGTTGGATATTCAAATTTTATATCAAAAATCGACCCGAGACCGCTTAAATGAGGTTGAGACCCCCCTGGTCTTTCAATGACTATAAAAGGCAACCAAATCATTGACTCTGTATATATGAAGGTTGTATTAGATGGATTTTTGAGAATAACGTCATCTTCAATATCTACGGAGGGCTAAGATTGTCACTTTTTAGTCAAAAAATGTCAAATTTTTAGGACAAAGGGCACAGGGTTATGGTGAGAGCCCCCTGATCTCTCAATCTTTCTAATATTTTACGGACATTTAGTCAATAGGTAGATACAAACGTGACTAAAAGGAATTTGGGTACACTTCCTGTCTTCTATGTTTACGGTACGCCCAAAGTGCCAGTTGGATATTCAAATTTTATATCAAAAATCGACCCGAGACCGCTTAAATGAGGTTGAGACCCCCCTGGTCTTTCAATGACTATAAAAGGCAACCAAATCATTGACTCTGTATATATGAAGGTTGTATTAGATGGATTTTTGAGAATAACGTCATCTTCAATATCTACGGAGGGCTAAGATTGTCACTTTTTAGTCAAAAAATGTCAAATTTTTAGGACAAAGGGCACAGGGTTATGGTGAGAGCCCCCTGATCTCTCAATCTTTCTAATATTTTACGGACATTTAGTCAATAGGTAGATACAAACGTGACTAAAAGGAATTTGGGTACACTTCCTGTCTTCTATGTTTACGGTACGCCCAAAGTGCCAGTTGGATATTCAAATTTTATATCAAAAATCGACCCGAGACCGCTTAAATGAGGTTGAGACCCCCCTGGTCTTTCAATGACTATAAAAGTCAACCAAATCATTGACTCTGTATATATGAAGGTTGTATTAGATGGATTTTTGAGAATAACGTCATCTTCAATATCTACGGAGGGCTAAGATTGTCACTTTTTAGTCAAAAAATGTCAAATTTTTAGGACAAAGGGCACAGGGTTATGGTGAGAGCCCCCTGATCTCTCAATCTTTCTAATATTTTACGGACATTTAGTCAATAGGTAGATACAAACGTGACTAAAAGGAATTTGGGTACACTTCCTGTCTTCTATGTTTACGGTACGCCCAAAGTGCCAGTTGGATATTCAAATTTTATATCAAAAATCGACCCGAGACCGCTTAAATGAGGTTGAGACCCCCCTGGTCTTTCAATGACTATAAAAGGCAACCAAATCATTGACTCTGTATATATGAAGGTTGTATTAGATGGATTTTTGAGAATAACGTCATCTTCAATATCTACGGAGGGCTAAGATTGTCACTTTTTAGTCAAAAAATGTCAAATTTTTAGGACAAAGGGCACAGGGTTATGGTGAGAGCCCCCTGATCTCTCAATCTTTCTAATATTTTACGGACATTTAGTCAATAGGTAGATACAAACGTGACTAAAAGGAATTTGGGTACACTTCCTGTCTTCTATGTTTACGGTACGCCCAAAGTGCCAGTTGGATATTCAAATTTTATATCAAAAATCGACCCGAGACCGCTTAAATGAGGTTGAGACCCCCCTGGTCTTTCAATGACTATAAAAGGCAACCAAATCATTGACTCTGTATATATGAAGGTTGTATTAGATGGATTTTTGAGAATAACGTCATCTTCAATATCTACGGAGGGCTAAGATTGTCACTTTTTAGTCAAAAAATGTCAAATTTTTAGGACAAAGGGCACAGGGTTATGGTGAGAGCCCCCTGATCTCTCAATCTTTCTAATATTTTACGGACATTTAGTCAATAGGTAGATACAAACGTGACTAAAAGGAATTTGGGTACACTTCCTGTCTTCTATGTTTACGGTACGCCCAAAGTGCCAGTTGGATATTCAAATTTTATATCAAAAATCGACCCGAGACCGCTTAAATGAGGTTGAGACCCCCCTGGTCTTTCAATGACTATAAAAGGCAACCAAATCATTGACTCTGTATATATGAAGGTTGTATTAGATGGATTTTTGAGAATAACGTCATCTTCAATATCTACGGAGGGCTAAGATTGTCACTTTTTAGTCAAAAAATGTCAAATTTTTAGGACAAAGGGCACAGGGTTATGGTGAGAGCCCCCTGATCTCTCAATCTTTCTAATATTTTACGGACATTTAGTCAATAGGTAGATACAAACGTGACTAAAAGGAATTTGGGTACACTTCCTGTCTTCTATGTTTACGGTACGCCCAAAGTGCCAGTTGGATATTCAAATTTTATATCAAAAATCGACCCGAGACCGCTTAAATGAGGTTGAGACCCCCCTGGTCTTTCAATGACTATAAAAGGCAACCAAATCATTGACTCTGTATATATGAAGGTTGTATTAGATGGATTTTTGAGAATAACGTCATCTTCAATATCTACGGAGGGCTAAGATTGTCACTTTTTAGTCAAAAAATGTCAAATTTTTAGGACAAAGGGCACAGGGTTATGGTGAGAGCCCCCTGATCTCTCAATCTTTCTAATATTTTACGGACATTTAGTCAATAGGTAGATACAAACGTGACTAAAAGGAATTTGGGTACACTTCCTGTCTTCTATGTTTACGGTACGCCCAAAGTGCCAGTTGGATATTCAAATTTTATATCAAAAATCGACCCGAGACCGCTTAAATGAGGTTGAGACCCCCCTGGTCTTTCAATGACTATAAAAGGCAACCAAATCATTGACTCTGTATATATGAAGGTTGTATTAGATGGATTTTTGAGAATAACGTCATCTTCAATATCTACGGAGGGCTAAGATTGTCACTTTTTAGTCAAAAAATGTCAAATTTTTAGGACAAAGGGCACAGGGTTATGGTGAGAGCCCCCTGATCTCTCAATCTTTCTAATATTTTACGGACATTTAGTCAATAGGTAGATACAAACGTGACTAAAAGGAATTTGGGTACACTTCCTGTCTTCTATGTTTACGGTACGCCCAAAGTGCCAGTTGGATATTCAAATTTTATATCAAAAATCGACCCGAGACCGCTTAAATGAGGTTGAGACCCCCCTGGTCTTTCAATGACTATAAAAGGCAACCAAATCATTGACTCTGTATATATGAAGGTTGTATTAGATGGATTTTTGAGAATAACGTCATCTTCAATATCTACGGAGGGCTAAGATTGTCACTTTTTAGTCAAAAAATGTCAAATTTTTAGGACAAAGGGCACAGGGTTATGGTGAGAGCCCCCTGATCTCTCAATCTTTCTAATATTTTACGGACATTTAGTCAATAGGTAGATACAAACGTGACTAAAAGGAATTTGGGTACACTTCCTGTCTTCTATGTTTACGGTACGCCCAAAGTGCCAGTTGGATATTCAAATTTTATATCAAAAATCGACCCGAGACCGCTTAAATGAGGTTGAGACCCCCCTGGTCTTTCAATGACTATAAAAGGCAACCAAATCATTGACTCTGTATATATGAAGGTTGTATTAGATGGATTTTTGAGAATAACGTCATCTTCAATATCTACGGAGGGCTAAGATTGTCACTTTTTAGTCAAAAAATGTCAAATTTTTAGGACAAAGGGCACAGGGTTATGGTGAGAGCCCCCTGATCTCTCAATCTTTCTAATATTTTACGGACATTTAGTCAATAGGTAGATACAAACGTGACTAAAAGGAATTTGGGTACACTTCCTGTCTTCTATGTTTACGGTACGCCCAAAGTGCCAGTTGGATATTCAAATTTTATATCAAAAATCGACCCGAGACCGCTTAAATGAGGTTGAGACCCCCCTGGTCTTTCAATGACTATAAAAGGCAACCAAATCATTGACTCTGTATATATGAAGGTTGTATTAGATGGATTTTTGAGAATAACGTCATCTTCAATATCTACGGAGGGCTAAGATTGTCACTTTTTAGTCAAAAAATGTCAAATTTTTAGGACAAAGGGCACAGGGTTATGGTGAGAGCCCCCTGATCTCTCAATCTTTCTAATATTTTACGGACATTTAGTCAATAGGTAGATACAAACGTGACTAAAAGGAATTTGGGTACACTTCCTGTCTTCTATGTTTACGGTACGCCCAAAGTGCCAGTTGGATATTCAAATTTTATATCAAAAATCGACCCGAGACCGCTTAAATGAGCGTGAGACCCACTGGTTGTTCAATGTCTATTAAATTTAATTAAATCATAGACGCTGTGTATATAAAGGTTGTACTAGAAAGAATTCCCAGAATATTGTGATATTCGATATTTATGGAGGCCTTTTATTGTCAATTTTCAGCTACATATTGTCAAACTTTTACATGTAGGACAAAGGACACTTGGCAATGGTAAGAATCCCCCAATCTCTCAATCTTTCTTATATTATGCAGAAATTTAGTTAATAGGTAGACAAAAATTAAAACCTTATTCTGGAAGGGGGCAACTATTCCCACTTGGGGTTTTGAGAGATTAAACAAGCCGCTGACAAACAATTTGGCAAAGAGAGGGACCGAGTGAGCTCTTCAAATTGTGAGCTATTGGATGAAAAAAACAGGCGTACCGGGTATGATTACCATGAATTTTAAATTTGTTGACGATAGGACCGAAAGATCAAAAACAGGGTCTAAAAACATTGAATTGGGAATAGTGGTTTTGGGTGACCTAAATTGATTTTATCTTGGATTGTTAGGATAAAGACATTGATCCAATAGCTAAAAAAGATCGATCTTTTCAATTCAATTTTATTAAAAAAACAAGCAGAAATGCATGTGATTTTTTTTTTACCTTTTGATAGATGTATGTCTTTGGTTTCAGAAAACCAACGCTTAGGGGTGTTCAAACAAACTCTTAGATGTGTTCGAACCATCGCTTAGGGGGGTTATGACAACGCTATAAATAAATGACGTTTTAAAAATTACAGACACTAAACAGTGTGAGGCGCTCGCCAGGGAGTTGCAAGAGATCAAGCGGAAGATTCAAGCCAGTAACATGCAGCATCGCCTCGAGAAGATTGTATTCAACCGGGACCTTTCAGAGGTGTTAAGCCTGTGGTTAAGGCTCAGCGAGAGGCAGATTCAACAATACCAAAACAATTGTATACCTTCCTGCAGCAGTGACAGTCCTCCTCCTCCCTCCTCCTCCACCACCAAAGTTTGCCTACCCACTACCCATTGCACCAGCTTCAGACAACATCCTCGGACCTCGAGCACAGCAGTATTTGCAGCTCAGTAACAATCCTTCCGCCGGCCACACCTTTAGATCGCGATCTGAAAACGATGGTATCTTCATCGGAAGCTAACCAGTTACGTCTGACGGTGATGATATTTCGGGAATGCTCTGGGGTACAAAGGAACCCTTGACCTCTTGGAACTCATGGTGAAAAAGAAACAAGAATCGTTTGAGCCCGAAGCTTTTAAAACCTTGTCGACTATGCAGAGATCCTGAACAGTTTCGGTGCCATAAATCGACAAGGCAATTGACCCTCTCTAGAACCCGAAGGCGATAAAAAGTTACAAGTGGACGAATATTGGGTCGCACATCTAAAGCAAGATAAGCATTGTAGCGGACTGCAAACCGTTTTTCTACACTCTGACTTTAACTAGCTCCTTCATATATCACCTGGATCTGTGTAACGCTGCCGACCGTGCTTGAAATAATGGCGTGTGCAACGAGATTGTGGCGATCCTCGATGCCATGAAGAAAGGCGAACACATCAGCACCAAGGAATATAAGCATTTCCATCGTAGTATCCTGTAAATAAATGTTTAATGTTTTGCTCGAAAGTATGCATACGGCGGTAGTTTGTTTGACACTATCGCCGGTATCGCTGGTCGCATGTTCACCTCCTCTGCTGCCAAGGCCTTGGAAAGTAAGACTATGAGCGCTTACACCAATGCAGCCATGATAGGAGTTGAAAGGGGGTGGCCAAAGTCGTCGACCATGTCGTTGAAAAAGTGAACCGCCTTCGAAAACCCAGTGTCTAGCGCAGCAAGCCCAATAAACAGCTCAGTATTAAACGCAGTAAGCCCCACAACCAAACACAGTTAAACAATCTCATCTCCTGTGGCATCGCTACCGTCCATGATTTTGTCCAAAGCTATCACTAAATCAATAATGTCTGACATCCTTACAATCACAGTAGGGTTAACCTACGATGGAATTCTTAAAAAATATTAATACCAGGTTCACGAATTCGTACCTTAAGCCGGAGCCCTACTTACCAACTCTGAAGCGGAGATCCGAATCAACATCGAAACGCAAGACCTGTTCCTTCACCCAATCGAGCGTTATTTCTTAGTAGAAGGAAGACTTCAAAATCACGACAGCACTGCATATGCAGACGTTGATCTCATTCACAATGGTATCATGTATCTCTTAAACTATATGATAGCGACTATCCGGTCAGCAGATTGAACACATTAACGACCCGGCATCGCCACCGCTATGCTGGGAATGTAAACCTTCCTCGACGACTTCTTCAAAACGCAGGGTCTCAACCGACTGTGGTATAAGGATTCTTCTACCGATGCCGAGACTGAGAACACTGGATTTACAGCCTGGCGTGAATACATTATCACCAAGCGCACCAACAAAGGATCGTACTCGTTTTCCATTCCCCTGAAACATATTATGGGATTATTACTATAAAATAGTGTACGGGTTCAGGCAAGAACTTCCACTCATTCGCTATTCAGATGCCAATGCCATTACGAGGGCTGCCGCCGTCAATAACGTGGCAAAAATAATCCTGTATTAGATCTCTTGGGTCCTCTCTCACAAAGTGTCCATGTCACCCTCAAAGCTGAACGCGACTCAGCCGTCGACTTTAATGCGTGATTTTTACAAAACAAGGTTGCCAGAGTGTTCAAGGAGGCTGTAGACTTCAGAAAGAAATTCTACGACATTGAAAACCTTCTCAGTAACGGTGGTGTCAACCCCTCTGATTTTATTTACCTATAGCCGCTGTTTGTAATCGAGGTAAGTCATTCGCCCGAGTGGACTTCCAGATTCGAGCGGAATTATAGCGTAATGTTCCCGACAACACCGAAGCATTTTTACTTCCAATCTCCGAAGGAGTCCTCCAGTTCGAATTGGACGGTCAGAAGATGAACGTCGGTATTTAATGAATACTAGTAAATGTACACCACACTGTTGATTCCTTTAACGGATTTGGCTATACTTTTTGGACCTTATGGATTATAGCTCTTCATCTTTTATATAAGCTTTGGATTTCAAATATTTTGGCCACGAGCATCACTGAAGAGACATGTATTGTCGAAATGCGCATCTGGTGCAAGAAAATTGGTACCGTTAATTTTATTACAGTAAATCGTCGACCACACAGACTAAAAGCAAGGGGTTTCCATCCTTGTCCCTGGAAACAATAGCCGCATTTTACCCGGTTCACCCCCTATAATTTAAGGAATCGAACACCGTATTGGGATTTAAGCGACAGCTCTACACATTTGATCAGGCAACAAACGGTTACGAAGAGATTGAATACATTGTTAGCATCAGCAGTATCAACAGCATCTTGGTGAACAGTGGCATCATCAATGTAAGCTACGTAAACTCCACCCAACAGTCCAATATCTACAGCTTTTCAATCGCATGCAGACATACCTAACCGACCAAGACGGTGATCCTATCAATCTCCGCAGTAAACATATCACCATCCGCTTTCATCTTCGAGAGGTATTAGAAAACAGTCTATCAAAATATGGGTTGAATTTGATAAAAGGTCAAGCTAATAAATTACACGGAGCAGCTAAAAAAAGGTTGCCCGGTCACCATTCGTTTATCCCACACAAACCTGCAAGGTAAACACAAGATGTGATTACCCCGCAACAGATTGAAAAGATCACCAAGCTCCTTCGAAACGTTTCTAGTGGTACAACTATGGAAATAAGCACTACCCAATTGAAGAAAAACATTCAAAAAGAAAGTGGATTCCTACCCATGTAAGCGGGAAGGACAATGCAAGTCATTCCTATGTTGGCCAGCACAATTCTGCTAGCATGAGGTGTTGGAGCCCAAAGTTGCCTGGTTGAAATAGCCGTCAGCAATCATGCATTTGGACCTGGAACTTACATCAAAAAGGGTGCTTGAGTGAGCTGTGTGAAGGTGCGTTGTAAAGGTCTGTAAATCTTCCCCGACACCTATGGTGCCTGTTTGTACTTGAAACAAGGTCCTCGATTCTACTAGGGTTCTGCTTTGGTCCTAGAAGCTAACAGTCCATTCAACAGCATTCCCCTTTTGATACAATATTTATATATATAGAATCTATGATTTGGTTGAATTTAATGGACATTGAAAAGCCAGGTGGGTCTCAACCTCATTTAAGCGGTTTCGGGTAGGTTTTCGCTATATAATTTGAATTTCCAACAGGCACTTTGGGCGCACCGTAAACATAAAAGAAAGAAAGTGTACCCAAATTCCTTAAAGTCACGTTTGTATCTACCTATTGACTAAATATCTGTAAAATATTAGAAAGATTGAGATATCAGGGGGCTCTCACCATTACCCTGTGCTCTTTGTCGTAACATTTTGACATTTTTTGACTGAAAAGTGACAATCTAAGCCCTCAATAGATATTGAAGATGACGTTATTCTCAAAAATCTATCTAACACAACCTTTATATATACAGTCAATGATTTGATTGAATTTTATGGACATTGAAAGACCAGGGGGGTCTCAACCTCATTTAAGCGGTCTCGGGTCGATTTTTGATATAAAATTTGAATATCCAACTGGCACTTTGGGCGTACCGTAAAAATAGAAGACAGGAAGTGTACCCAAATTCCTTTTAGTCACGTTTGTATCTACCTATTGACTAAATGTCTGTAAAATATAAGGGAGATTGAGAGATCAGGGGGCTCTCACATTTACCCTGTGCCCTTTGTCCTAAAATTTTGACATTTTTTTTTACTGAAAAGTGACAATCTTAGCCTTCCGTAGATATTGAAGATGACGTTATTCTCAAAAATCTATCTAATACAACCTTTATATATACAGAGTCAATGATTTGGTTGAATTTTATGGACATTGAAAAACCAGCGGGTCTCAACCTCATTTAAGCAGTCTGGGTCGATTTTTGATATAAAATTTGAATATCCAACTGGCACTTTGGGCGTACCGTAAACATAGAAGACATGAAGTGTACCCAAATTCCTTTTAGTCACGTTTGTATCTACCTATTGACTAAATGTCTGTAAAATATTAGAAATATTGAGAGATCAGGGGGTTCTAACCATTACCTTGTGCCCTTTGTCCTAAAATTTTGACATTTTTTGACTGAAAAGTGACAATCTAAGCACTCCGTTGATATTGAAGATGACGTTATTCTCTAAAATCTATCTAAGACAACCTTTATATATACAGAGTCAATGATTTGGTCGAATTTTTCGGACATTGAAAGACCACGGGGGGGGGGGGGGGTCTCAACCTCATTTAAGCGGTCTCGGGTCGATTTTTGATATAAAATTTGAATATCCAACTGGCACTTTGGGCGTACCGTAAACATAGAAGACATGAAGTGTACCCAAATTCCTTTTAGTCACGTTTGTATCTACCTATTGACTAAATGTCTGTAAAATATTAGAAAGATTGAGAGATCAGGGGGCTCTCACAATTACCCTGTGCCCTTTGTCCTAAGATTTTGACATTTTTTGACTGAAAAGTGACAATCTAAGCACTCCGTTGATATTGAAGATGATGTTATCCTCAAAAATCCATCTTATACAACCTTTATATATACAGAGTCAATGATTTGATTGAATTTTATGGACATTGAAAGACCAGGGGGGTCTCAACCTCATTTAAGCGGTCTCGGGTCGATTTTTGATATAAAATTTGAATATCCAACTGGCACTTTGGGCGTACCGTAAACATAGAAGACATGAAGTGTACCCAAATTCCTTTTAGTCACGTTTGTATCTACCTATTGACTACATGTCTGTAAAATATTAGAAAGATTGAGAGTTCAGGGGGCTCTCACCATTATCCTGTGCCCTTTTTCCTAAAATTTTGACAGCTTGTGACTGAAAAATTATTTTTTTGGCTCTCCATATATATTTCTATTTATAGTTATCAATATTTCTTGAGTTATGGGTTTTTCTTTTTGTCTTTAGAAACATTATACACAGAAGTACATCTTTGAAGTCGTTTTATTGACAAAACTCTATATTACATAAAGACAAAATATATAACATGGAAAAGGGTTTACATGCGAGGACAACGAGAAATTACGACAGCTTAAAAAGGTCATTTAGCGATTTTTCTACATATCTTATCAGTCCTTTTAACTATGAAAATCATGCTTTTTATGTTATCAAGTATTTAATTTTCGTATTATTTTTCACCAGATTTTGAATATCCAACCGGCTGCTAGCAGCTGGTTGGATATTGAATATCGAATAACGAATAACGAACCGGCTGCTAACTTCACATACATCATTGTTTGGTTGATGTTTAGACGAGTTGTATATACATAATGTACACAGCCATATATCACCATCATTGCTGGTGATCCGATGGATAAATCTGTTGTATAGTTGTCACTGACTCAGACGTATTCATAAATATAATTATTTTCTGTGACTGTGTCTTGCATTAATTTGTAGGATCCTTATCTATAGATAATTGAGCTGATCTGTAACAATAACACCTCCATGCCTTATATATCATGTACTGTAGTACGACGCTAGATTAAAACTGACGTGGAAAGGTAACACCCGGCCACCGAAAGCTTCATTTCTATGAAGCCCAGGTGGTCGTGTGGTCTTGCGGGACGGCTACAGTGCAGGCGATTTGGTGTCACGATATCTCAGTAGCATGGGTTCGAATATTCGCGAGGGAGGAACAAAAAAAAATGCGAAAGCAAATTTACATATCTAACATTGTTGGGTTGATGTTTAGACGAGTTGTATATATGTATATATATCATATATATATGAAATTATTAGTACAAGTAAATATGTGTCTATTTATGGATTAATGTTTCACTACTACATAGTTATACATGTGATCTTACTTTTACTGTAATGCAGTGCCAAGTTTTGTTAAATATGCAGTGCTTTGCAATATACTAACAGTACAACCAACTTTACACTGAGTCTTTGTTGAATTACTTTTGACTTGCCTTAATTTTTTCAACAAATGCTACAAAATTCTTCTGTATCTTATATATTCCAGTTTTTTTTTTATCATGATAACATGTTTTCTACCTTTTGTGTCACATAAAAAAGAAAGTAAGAAAAATAAAAATAACGGGACCCTTTATAGCTTAAACTTGCTTTAAAACCAGGTTTAGTCCGCCATTTTCTACTTAAGAAAATGCTTGTACCAAGTTAGAAATATGACAGTTGATATTCATTCGTTTGATGTGTTTGAGCTTTTGATTTTGCCATTTGATTAGGGACTTTTCTTAATAATTTTCCTCGGAGTAATTTGCTGTTCAGTATGAAACAAGGATCTAGCGCTGCGTGGAAGGTCGTATTTTGACCTATAATTGTTTACCTTATACACATTGCGATGGAGAATTGTCTCATTGACACTCATACCACGTTTTCTTATTTGTATTAAGTAATTCATACCTCCAATTTTGGTTGAAATTTTCTTGAAAGCAGAACATAATTTATTCCTACAACATTCAGTTGTGCCTAAAAAACAAACTGTTTAATGCTTCAAATATATATCAATAATTAACATCATAAGTGTGATTTGCGTCGTTAAAAGGTATACGAATGTATTGGTCTGCTTTTAGTATTCGTGATCGGTGATTAAACCCGAAGAATATATAATTTTATCAATATATTATTGAAGTCATTATATTAATGTAATTTTAAACAGCATTCAGAATTATTTTTTGTTGCTGAAATCTGTCTTACTGTCAACACAAGTATGATTAAACTGGTTAGGCAATTAATGTTACTCTCATTTCATAAAAACATAAGTTTACTTAAGTTATCGAAAAATTTAATTGACTCATATGGAAATTAACAGGCGCTAACTCCTTTGTGTTTCTTTTTGATTGACTATAATTGGACAAGATCACCACTGGTGATATGTCATTTCCCAAGGTATATGCTCGTTAGACAAAAGTACACTGTCTAGGCAAATTCATGATAAATAGAATGCCAATAAATTGTACCAAATGCAGTGCTCTGATTTGTGAATAAAACAAATTTAAAATGTGCAGCACTGGATACGTTTATACTTGTGCCCTAATTGCTACTCTAAGAATATTAGCAGTATGCTTATGTGAAGTACAAATGTTTATATGTTGTTACCCTAATAACGTTTATTTATAAAGTACTTCATCTTAACGAGCGTCACTGATGAGTCTTTTGTAGACGGGCCACGCGTCTGGCGTTAATATCAAATTTTAATCCTGGAATCTAAGATGAGTTTATTTACTTAATTTGGATTTTTTTGTACGATCAGCATTGTAAGAAAGAATTTTATATATATAACCTGTATGACCATTGCAGCATAATTCTTTAATAATGCAGTTTGATACTGCACATACTGCTATCATTACTACAAAAGCAACCAAGGTATAGCAAAAAAGACGTTCTACACAGTGTTTAACTTCTGAAAAAAATGTATAAAGTTGGTTATAAAAGCATATTCAGAAATGATTTAATAAGATATAAGAATATTAACGCTATTTCACAATTAAAATTCGCATTATTTTTTCAAAAGGTTGACAATTACATATGTGTTAGATGTTTTGTACCTGTTCGCCTTTATCTACTGATAAAAATCGAAACACCATATCGTTTGCAGGAGTGATGTTGTAGACGATGTCTAATTAATTGCACATGTTCCAAAAAAAAACCCCACAATAATTCATGTTAAACCATTTGTTCAGAAAAAAAATCAAGGTCTTTCCACATCAATTTTCAAAGTTATTGAAAAGAAGCTAGTAACGGTTTACTAAAAGTTAAAATTGGCATCCAATCATATATTTCTTCATAATGATGCGATGAATAAATGGTTTTTGTATACTTTTGACTGAAATAATGGAGATAGTAGGTGAAGTAAATAAGATGGCATCACATTCTTTCATACCAAGTGTAACATATCTTCATTACCGGAAAGCAAACATTTCGCTCTCGTTCTTGTATATATATCTTTAAAGGTGTCGAAGAAAATGGGAAAAAAAACAAGAAAAAGTCAGAATTGAGACCTTGACCGTGACCTCATTTTTTTCATGAACCCAGGATCTTAAATACACGTACCTTAGGTTTGTATTACTAACCATGCATGTGATACATTGACATATATCTTTTGTCAAATTCAAAAGGGGAAATAACTGTCATGAAAAGTCTACGAATTGATTCGATTAAATTTGAAAAATCATCTTTGGGATATAATGAGTAATTTAGTACAATGATTGTGTCGCTGTCTTTACAGTTGCGGAGAAGATATTGGAACAATGAACAGTCAAAATTTAGAACATGAGCTTGACCTTTGACCTTGACCTTGACATTTGACCTTGACCTTGACCTTAAATTTATATTGATGAACCAATGACCTCAGTTACACGTACCTCAGGGATGTATTACTTACCATTCATGTGATACATTGACGTATCACTTATGTCAAATTCAAAAGAATTAATAACTGTCATATGATGTCGTTTAAAATTTGACAAATCATTTTGAAGATATAATGACAGTTTATTAAAATAGATTTGTTGCTTCTCTTTAAGGTTTTGGATGATATCTCTCACCAAAAAAAAAAAAACTGTAGTATAGTCTTAGATGCATGATTTGTTTATTAGTTGTAAGGGGCTTTGAACTAGCGGTCAGTTAACTGCGAATACCCTTAGATATGTACCAAGTGTCTTTTTGTTGTTGGGATGTACAAGTACCCGTCCTCGTCCACGTGTATTGTTATTCATCTGATGAGCTAAGCCTTTTTCAACTGATTTTTATAGTTCGTTCTTATGTCGTACTGATTATACCACTGTCTTAGGTTAGGATAGGAGGAGGGTTAGGATCCCGCTAACATGTTTAACATCGCCACTATCTTTATGTATGTGCCTGTCCCAAGTCAGAATCCTGTAATTCAGTGGTTGTCGTTTGTTTATGTGCTACATATTTGTTTATCGTTCATTTTTTTGTACATAAATTAGGCTGTAAGTTTTTTCGTTTTAATTATTTTACATTGTCATATCGGGGCTTTTAATAGCTGACTATGCGGTATGGGCTTTGCTCATTGTTGAAGGCCGTCGTTATCTATAGTTGTTACATTTTGTGTCATTTTGGGCTCTTGTTGAGAGGTGTCTCATTGGCAATCTTACAGTCTCAAAAGCGCAACAACTGATCGATATCATATGCAAGAAATCTAAACGACATCTTGCGAAACCACAAAACAATGTTTTTGAAATTTTTCGGAAGAAGACCAAAAAAAATCAGAACAAAAACAATGGTTCTTTCCAGAAAATAGTGGAAAGACCTAATAAAAAAAGAAATGATTTCAAGCAATCATTATACGCTTAAACATAATTAAGATATTGCAATTACAGCATACTTATTTCGTAATCTATTGTTCATGTTGATGAAACAATATTCAGAAAAGAAGCCATGAAATAAATACAAATGAATTTAGATAAATGCTGATGCTCATGGTTTTAACAGAAGCGTATTGTCAAAACACAATTTGATTTCCTTTATGTTTGCTTCTTTTTATTAAAAAAAAGTTCATTGGAAGGTACTAAGACCTTTTTGATAAATATTCCGTATCAACTTCACAAATAATACAGGATGGTCTTGGAGTATAGATTCTAGGTACTGACGTTGTTTATTGTCTTATAATAACGTGTTATATATTCTTTTATTTGTCTTTTTGTATATCACTTTTACTGTAGTCTGTTTTTTGGTGTTGGCCATTAGACATGACTTCGTACTTATTTATCCCTCATTGTGTTATTGTTCTAAATTTCATATGTACATTTTATATTCTTGTCCTGCATATTTGCTTATGTGTTGTGTCTATTTGCCTTTTGTGTTTTTTTTTTTACAGATATGACGTGGAGCTGTACTTAAATTCCCGTCCCTGTGCACTTGTTCTATTGTAAAAACACATATTCTTGTATTTCACTTTTGCTAATGTTCTTTGTCTATATGGCTTTTTGTGCTTCTTTTTACGTATTTGTTTGTTTTTTATATGATTAATAATATTATAACTGATTAACATCTTGGCTGCTGTACCCCTAAATTTTTACATTTTTACCTATTATGCCTGTTTATTATCTACACGTCGTTGTCAATGCAATAAAATTTGTTATAATGCCTGTACCAATTCAGGAACATGACCGTTATTATCCATTCATTTGATGTGTTTGAGCCCATACCGCATAGTCGGCAATAAAAAGCCTCGAAATGACAATGTAAAACAAATCAAACGAGAAAACTAACGGCCTAATTTATGTTTACTTTTACAAATTGTGACTTGGATGGAGAAATGTCTCTTTGGCACTCATGCCACATCTTCTGATATGGGAGAAGACTATATAAATTTGATTAACTTGTGTCTCATCTCTTTTGCACATTTAAGCAAATAAAATATGTTTAAACTATCTTCTGATATCTAGATATAATTATTACAAATAAAATAGAGTAAATTGAAGTTATACCAAATCAATTACAGAAATATATCCTGCTTAAGGAGCCGAATCTTAATATACTCACAAAGTACTCCAGCGTTTAAGCAATGTGTAAGATTGCGTAGAACCAAAAAAGCTACCCTTTTTTAATAAATGTATAAGATCAAGATGTTTTATTATTAAAATTATTTTCTCTACATTCAAATTGCTACCCTAGCTCAATTACTGAATTGACATTAAGATTAATGCCTTTTAAAGAATCTTAATCATATTCTTGGATTTAAACTAACGATATCTAATATCAATATTACAATGCTATTTTTTTTGCTCGAATCTGCTTTACCACTGTCCGTAAATCAAAAATTTCAAAATCTTTAGATTAAAATTTCCTTTAACATGCATACCATATCATCATGATCATTTTCTTGTTATATTTATAGAATTTTCTGATATCTTAATTTTGGCAAAATTACACTTCAAGTATTTTTTCATTCCTATGCATATTTGCTATACTAATATTGCCTCATTTTCATGATCCTGCTTTAAACTAAATCACAACCGCATTTAAATGACAGACGAACATGCACATGCCGACCTTTACAAAAAAACTGCTTTATGTTATAATATATGCAAAATATAAAAAAAAATCGAATCAAAATATTTGCTTTATTTCGCCACGGTTTGCGTTATTTTGCAAATGTTTGCGTTATTTTGCAAATGTGTGCGTTATAACGCATATAAAGGAAGACATATGCAAACAATTGCGTTGCTTCAAAAGGTTTTTCTTTATATATGTGTTGTATATGTTGAATGTAAACATGTTTTAGCCACCCCTTAAACTGTGAGAAATTACTTTAACATGTAAAAATTAAAATCACAAAAGTACTGAACTACGAGGAAAATTTAAAACGGAAAGTTTCTAATCAAATGGCAAAATCAAAAGCTCAAACACATCAAACGAATGGATAACAACTGTCATATTCCGGACTTGGTACAGACATTTTTAAATGTAGAAAATTGTGGATTGAACCAGGTTTTATTCCGCTAAACCTCTCACTTGTATGTCAGTCGCATTATATTCCGTTATATTTACAACGATGCGTAAACAAAACAGGCGTAATCGGTAAAAATAGTAAAAAAATATGGTTACAGCAGTCATCACTGTGTTACAACCTCAAAATAAACAAACATTTACAAAAAAGTAAAAAAAGCATCTATCAAATTAAAAAACACATTCATTGTTTCGCGTGTTTGGCGTCCGAAAATGTTAACATCACATAGGAAGAAATAGTCGCTCAATGTATATTCAAAACAATTATAAATTGAGCAATGAATTAAATATAAAATCTATGATTTGTTTATTAAAATTGTCATGTAAATCAATATAATTTAAACATCAAATGGATTACAGTTTTGATCAATTACAAATATTTCGAAATTTGATTTATAGAAATTTTGTTTACCTTTAAGGGAATGAAGTATCAAATTCAAGAAAAGAAAAGAAATCAAACAAACACATTACAAATAAAGTCATTAGAAATATAAATGTTTTCCCAGTGGAACAAAAACACCTCACCATCCATGTTTTTGTACATAAGGATTCATCATAATAAAACAAAGCAAAATTATAAAGAGAATTTAAAGTGCAAATTAAAAAGGAACGAAAATGATCACACAACTGTTACTTGTAATATAAGTTTCTTTTTCATATATTGACCTTTTTAGAAATTCATCTATTTGCAATTTTTTTTTAATTCGAATAGTAACTTTATTTTCATTATTGACACTCACACTTTTATGATATCTGTTTTGTAGCCTGTTTCCCAATGACAACGGGTGTGATAACCTAAAACTCTAGTATATCAGACAGACAGAAAATGCATTTTTGATACTATGTCCAAGTGTGTACTATATACATACATTTTAATATCAAGCCAAAGTTTAATATAACGTTTTTTTCAAAAAAGAATAAATAGTCGCAAACAGCCCTTTTCTTAACATTTTTAGCATATTGCAAAAAATTATGTTTTAAAATATTCAATATACTTCAAAATTATCATGAATATCTAAAACTTAAAAAATTAAAATGAAACTATCACAAAATTAAGTGTCGTATCTAAAGTGTATCTAAAATTTTGAGAAGAAGCTTTTCAAAATTAAAGGGCAGATAATTATTCTAAATTTGATAGAAGCATAAGTGTGTTTTAGATATGTGAAAAAAATAGGCCTTTTTAAATCGATATTTTGGAACAACCAATGAAAAGCAATGCTGTCATGGAATTTAAGCAAATTCAATGGTTTAATGTTTCCTCATTAGGACAAAAACAATTCCCCCTATATAAGTAATATAAAACAATTCACTTTCGTTACTTTAACGAAAAAAACTAGGTATGTGACCCCAAGCTTTTATATATTAAAAATCTTGAGACCATAGATCCGTAAGTATTTTACAGTAGCTTAGAAAAAATTAAATCATAGGAAGGACATTAAAACACCTCAGTTACCTTAATGTATAAAACTAAGACAAATGTTCAGATAAGAACATAATGAGTCTTTTAAATAACACAATAGGTTTGTTTGAATTAGAAAATAACCCTGTGTTGCTATTATTGTTGAAACTTGTAAAACCTGGGCATATAGATATTCTGTAAAAATTAGATCTGACACTCCATTCATATTACTCCCTTTAGATACTTTCCCATCTCCATTGACGAATATTTTTTCGCTATTGGATCTTGAAAATGCATGACTGCAGAATAAATTAAGTTTGTTTGAAATCAATTGTGGCTTTCGGACTCTAACTGATGTGCATGTTATAAGTCATGACATGTTTTTATAAACTTTTCTAAATTCGCCTTGCCAACCAGTTACATAATAATTTTGAAAACTTTTCGGCATTTTCGGATTGTAATACTTTTCAACTTAATTTTTAATTTGTCTTACCAATTGTTTTGACATGAGCAACACTGATTATTCATTTGTAATCGAAACGATTCTGTTGTACCAAATTGTAAACCTTGTATACTTGAATTTAAGGTCAAGGATCAGTAAATAAACTGGTCCATAGATTTTTTTTAAAACTTAAAACTCAATTAGATATTAAAAATATACATCAGAAAATGTAAAAAAAAGTATATGTCACCGACTTCGTTTTCATGAAAAATCCATTTTTAAAATGGTCCGAGAGGATACTAAATTACATTGAATATATAGGGTAAATCTATATTTTTCTTCTACAATTTTCGGTTTCTGGTATAAATCACGAGAACCGCTCCATAGATTTGTTTTTTAAATTAATATTTTTTTCCTCTTTGTCTTACGAATTAGATGATATTAAAAAAAAAATATGGTCACCGACTTCGTTTTCCCTGTAGAAGCGACGCAAACCCAACATTTTGACAAAAAAACCATCAAAATTCGTGACGTCGTAATTTTTATTACATAACGTCAATTTATCATGCTAATAATTTCCAACGTTCTTCGTGTTGATTATGCACGATGATTATGTGTTTCGTATTAATAGATTCTTTTTATCATAAGTCTGGATAATTATCATAAATTTTTATTTAGTATTACAAATATTCTTTATTCTTTATATTTTAGCACCTCATTATACACTTTTTCTTTTTTTCTTTTTTGCATTTTATTCTGCAATTTTTGCCCATTATTCTGTATTCCATAAACCCCAATCAGACCCTCTTTTATGGAACATTTTAAAAAGAAATTATACGTTGTAAAAAATGTGATACATGTATGTTCATTATCAATACTATTATCAAAACAATTACTAATTCAGACAAAAATACGTTGTAAGTACATGAACGCAAAAATGGTAAAATCTTAAAAATAGAAATCATCAGGGTTACTGTCTACAAGTTGACCAAATAAAAGATGTAATTGAAGCTATATTTTTTTATCCCCCTCAACTACCCCTGTACGTCTGTCTGACCGCCCGTCCTTCCGTCCGTTCGTCCCTCTTTATAGTTTATAGTTATTCCGCAAAACATCTACAGTTTGAATCCTAGAACGTAATTTGCTGTCTGTTTGCATGTAGTCAGGGTTTTGATCTTTATTAATATTTGCTCTAATGAGAGATAGTTGAACTTTGTCATTTTTGGGTAACCAATTCATAAATCTCTTAGACTATCTGATAAGTCATCTGTTTACAATTGTTCTCCGTTCCGATATATGATTTGGCCACTTTTTTTTAGCAGCGGAACATGTAAAAGCTTGTGTTTTGGTACTATATCACGACGTGTTCTGTCCATATACTGCTGCTTAACATCGCATATATAAACAAACATTATATCAATGATTCTACAAATTCTTGAAAGAGTCGTGTGGTTATTTATACATCTTCAAGTTAACAAGTAAAACACGCAGACAAACTGACATCTTTGTAAAATATCATTTTTGTTCTGTATAAAATTTATTGTATACAAGTCTACAAAAACGTTTTAAAAAGTTTACTAAATGGTTATTGTTCCATAAGTATACATATGTATGCTCGAAGTATATATAGAATCAGTACATGTTACACAACATGCGACAAATAAAGGGGGGGGGGTAGTAATGACAGGAAACTAAATTAAACTAAGGCTTTGATGAATGTAAACCTTTATAAAACTGGAAGTTACATAAGGAGAACAGGAAAATACGAATATATTGCATCACTTACAACAACCTTTAAATTGACCAGTGATTTTGTATTCATTACTGACCATCAACACCGAGATAATCCAACGATTTTTAAGGGTCCATATGAAGTGTGGACCTAAATGGTCTTTATCTTTAGATGTAACGTTTATTCTGTAAAATCGTCAATTAACGTTTTTGTAAAATTCTTCTATCATTACATGATTTCTTAATTCTGTACATGGTCTACACTATTATATTAAATAATTATTTTATATTCCGTTGTTATTCTTTATAATTTTGCAAACTTTTTTGTTCAATTTTGACATTTCGTCAGTATCCGTTATTCTACAACTCCCTTTGAGATCTAATTATACGTGACAATAAATTATTGTGCTTCTCTCTCTGAATTTCGCTTTCTCTCAAGACATTTGTAGTCTTTGTAGTACAGTGTATTTTCCAGAAATTATATAGTGTAAAAACATTTTCGAGGAAACCAAATTAACGGAGGTTGAGATATGACATAAAAACAGATGTACATATTTATGTTTGATATGCCTACAAAAATACCCCCCCCCCCCCCAAACCGAAAAAAAAACCAAGAAAAAAAAAACAATCGCATACAGGCTGAGACATGACTGGTTATATTGTGTTTTGTTATTTAGTCCATCTACACAAATGAGGGGGGACCCTAAACGGGATTTCTGGATTGATCCTTTATGGATCCGGCTATTCTTTTTTCGAATTTCGGTATGGCGGGATTGAAAATTCTATAAATTCGGGACCTCGGGATTTCATGTTTTTAAGTCTGGGATTTCGGGATCAGGACTCCTGCTACTTACGGGATTTACATTTAACTTTAGGTACTGAAAGTCTGTGACACTGTGCATATTCTTCAGTCGGTATATATAGTAGTACTATGATATAGAGGTGATCGATACAATCTCGTTCTCAACCTTCAAGTTTTATGAGTGAAATAGAATATTGAGAACAGTTCTATTGTATATTTGAGATGCTACTCTCAGCTAGGGTACAATTTTTTTTATTCGGTTAATTTTTACCCATATATATATATAACAATTTCCTTTGAGGAGACAACCATACGAATCAATACTATTAGGATACTAAGCCCTGTATAAATCTTCAAACCATATACTATTTATACTATTTATACATGTATCTATTTAAAGATTTGTGTTCTATTTTTAACATCGAAATTGCGGACGTGAAAGAAAGCACCATTACAAAAACAAAAAAACAACGTTAGATTACAAAATGTAGCGATGGATCCATTAATGATCGAGAAACATCATTTTTGCTTATTTTTAATTTGTTATAGTCTAAAAACTGTGTATGAATATTAAAACTTGTTGTTCCAACCGTGAACAAGGTTAATTAAATTAAGTGTATTATAGTTTAGTGCCATCTATGACTGACTGACAACAGCGACGAATTTATGACCAGTAATGGCAGTATTAGTTTATGTGGTTCATTTCCTTTTCTCTAATTTAAAAATATTTTTACTTGTTCCGACTGGTGTGATAATGTTCAAAATATGGGAGATATTATATTCTTACCGTACAGTACTATAAGTTTTAACTTTAGTATTAATGTCACAAACTTGCACCCCTTCTGCGTATTTTCTGCTAGATGATGTCTTTTCTCGGTGAATATAGGGTTTTTGAAAGGACAGTTTTGACATACTACATATAGAATACTTCCGATACCACACTGTTTTTTTCTCATCACAATTATGTAGAAATAGTAGCTAGTGAGCAACAGTTTTCAGACTTGTTTTAACTGGTCGGCAGATATACAAACTCTACCACCCTACGTCCTGATTTTCGTTTTGAAGATCGTCTTCAAGACTGTTTTCCTATTCATTTTCAATTTTTAATTTTAGAAAAACAAGTTCATTCTCCTAGAAGTAACATACTTTCCGTCCAATTTATCGTTGACGTTGTCCAATCGAAAAGTCGCCGAGTGCAATTTTAACATTGCAAAATCTGGTCAAAGGGACGTAATTCGTACAAAACGTCGCAATATTTCGCGAAATCCGCTAGACGGCGTTCATTTACTGTTACTTGACCTTAAAGAGTTCCTTCAACATTTAGACCGGCGGAACTGTTGGTTGACCTTTCGTTCTAGAGTTTACTACCATCCAACTAGTAAGCACCGTAGTTTTGACAAAAAATATGTTCATTATCTGAAGATAAGTGCTAGTTGTATGTTTCATATTATAAACAGATTGGGTTTTCTACCCAAGGTATAGATTGCCATATTCGGATTTGGCTCAATTTCATCGAATTTAGAAATAACCAAAATAGGTCTTTTTAATCAATCTGTTGGTCTGTTTTAATTTAGCTATTAGGTGGTTATGTTTAAAAAAAAAGATGTTTTCGTACTTGTTTACATGCTTGTATCGCAAATTATTAGCCACATGGTGTGCTAGTGACCTAATACGATATATATGGGTTGGGTAAATTCAATAGGTAGTGAGACTCCATATATGTCGTATTAGGTCAAAAACACACTTTGTAACGAATTGATCTCACCGACTACCTTAACATGTAGTATTAAGTAGACTAGAGATCTATAAAAAATGATCAAGTCTTCAATAACGTTAGTATTAGGAACCTACTTCCATTGTTCTATACAAAACCAAATGCCAACAATAACAACTTGTTAGCTTTAAATGTGTTTTTTAAATTTATTGCAATCGTTCATTATCAATTTCATTGACTGTTGAAACCTTAAAGATTTGACCCTGTGTGTAAAAGGACATAACACCACTTCTAACCGTATATTGAAATAAACCCCGCTAACTAACCTATAGCTAATATGGAATATACACGGTCTCGATACGGTTGCTTTTAACCAATCATATTCCTAGAAATATTTAGGAGTTAAGATAAGTGTCGTTACAACCTTTATTGCCCCTGCTACATACTTAGAATATAATTTTCTTCTCATGGTGTTAAAAGTATATTTTTAAAAAAAACTAGGAAGAAAATCAATGTCATAAGAAAAAGGTAAACAGATGGAATAGCCAAGTTATTGCAAAAAATCCAAGTGTTTTCATTATCAAAATAAATACTCCGAAAAGAGCAGTATCTCACATTGTATTCTACTGAGTTGCTGGTTATACAATCAGTGAATCACTGAACAGTTTAGTTTTGATTTTCGAACATGATCCTCGAATTGAAGGGGTCTTCATATATCGTCGTACTAACCAGCTTGTGTATAATTACTATTTTTTCATCAACACACTACACGTACAACGTCCTTTGATATGATATGTTAATTTTGGATTGACATATACAAACAGTTCTTACATTGGTATTTTAACGTTGTAAGGTGTTTTTAACATAATTTCCGACGTTATTAATACCTTTTCAAAATTAATTCCATCTTTGATTAAAATAGTATTCCATATCTTACCTGCTGTTGTTTTATTTTCTTTCGTATCGTTATCTATAAATATGAAAACAAAATAAAATTCAATGAATATGTATGCACTTGCATCCCTGTAGCGAGTTATCTTTTATAGTTTTATTCTGAACAAAATTGTTACATATTTCTTTGTAGATATTGAAAAAAACATTAAAGATCGACTACAAATTTTACACAGATAATTTGAATGTAGGCATAAGACTAACCAGTGGGTAAACTTAGCTCAACTAACTTTCGATTTCTTTTTCGCGGTCTGAGATTTTATAAATAGTCAAGCCGTCTGAATAGTATTTTACTGACTGTGTTCTACTTCCGGTTTTGAGATTTTGACTGATTGTGAATTCGCATGGAAAAAGATGCCTGCTAAGTAGGAGACATTTATCCTAAGATCTCCTAATGGCACTTCGGAATTGCTATTTTTTTTTGTTTATGCAATTCCCGAGTTTTTGTTTGCTACTCTGATATACCTCTTCAAAATTAATTTTTCGAGATTTAAACATAGTAAATCACTGTCGCATTTATGACAAATGGTACATTGTAGAAATGAAATTTGCTTCAATTTGTTTCTGGAAAATGAAATTCCAGTAAAAAGATTGTTTCTGTCAAAAATAAATGAAAGACTTTAAAACCCAATATTATTAGCCAAATAGATTTTCGGTTTGCTTTATAAACAAGGAAGAACTAAACAAGCGACTCACATGGCTGTGTTATGCCATAAACAATTTCAGGTAAAGATGAAAGATCATTGATACGAGCATGTGATTAATTTTCTGATCGAACTGTTGGATTATTGTTGCTTAGAAAAGGTAAGTTGACAATTGGGAAACTAAAATCATCACGTCTGTTAAAGATTCTAGTTTGAAAAAGTCAAGTTGTGTCAATATTGACAAAGGACCAAAATATGAAGACCTGCTAGTAAAAAACAGCCATTTTTGAAAAAGGCCGTGGCCATCTTAAAAAAAAAAAATTTTTTTTCATGGCCAGCAGTTTTTTCTTAAAAAGTATATAATAATGATGCTTCGTGCTAATGTTTATGCTTGTATCATCATTTGCACAATTCCCTCGATTTTGCTTGCTAATATCTTCCACTATTATTGTTGAAACTTGTAAAACCTGGGCATATAGATATTCGGTAAAAATTAGTTCTGACACTCCATTCATATTACTCCCTTTAGATACTTTCCCATCTCCATTGACGAATATTTTTTCGCTATTGGATCTTAAAAATGCATGACTGCAGAATAAATTAAGTTTGTTTGAAATCAATTGTGGCTTTCGGACTCTAACTGATGTGCATGTTATTAGTCATGACATGTTTTTATAAACTTTTCTAAATTCGCCTTGCCAACCAGTTACATAATAATTTTGAAAACATTTCGGCATTTTCGGTTTGTAATACTTTTCAACTTAATTTTTAATTTGTCTTACCAATTGTTTTGACATGAGCAACACTGATTATTCATTTGTAATCGAAACGATTCTGTTGTACCAAATTGTAAACCTTGTATACTTGAATTTAAAGAGTTCCTTCAACATTTAGACCGGTGGAACTGTTGGTTGACCTTTCGTTCTAGAGTTTACTACCATCCAACTGGTAAGCACCGTAGTTTTGACAAAAAATATGTTCATTATCTGAAGATAAGTGCTAGTTGTATGTTTCATATTCTAAACAGATTGGGTTTTCTACCCAAGGTATAGATTGCCATATTCGGATTTGGCTCAATTTCATCGAATTTAGAAATAACCAAAATAGGTCTTTTTAATCAATCTTTTGGTCTGTTTTAATTTAGCTATTAGGTGGTTATGTTTAAAAACAAGATGTTTTCGTACTTGTTTACATGCTTGTATCGCAAATTATTAGCCACATGGTGTGCTAGTGACCTAATACGATATATATGGGTTGGGTAAATTCAATAGGTAGTGAGACTCCATATATGTCGTATTAGGTCAAAAACACACTTTGTAACGAATTGATCTTACCGACTACCTTAACATGTAGTATTAAGTAGACTAGAGACCTATAAAAAATGATCAAGTCTTCAATAACGTTAGTATTAGGAACCTACTTCCATTGTTCTATACAAAACCAAATGCCAACAATAACAACTTGTTAGCTTTAAATGTGTTTTTTAAATTTATTGCAATCGTTCATTATCAATTTCATTGACTGTTGAAACCTTAAAGATTTGACCCTGTGTGTAAAAGGACATAACATCACTTCTAACCGTATATTGAAATAAACCCCGCTAACTAACCTATAGCTAATATGGAATATACACGGTCTCCATACGGTTGCTTTTAACCAATCATATTCCTAGAAATATTTAGGAGTTAAGATAAGTGTCGTTACAACCTTTATTGCCCCTGCTACATACTTAGAATATAATTTTCTTCTCATGGTGTTAAAAGTATATTTAAAAAAAACTAGGAAGAAAATCAATGTCATAAGAAAAAGGTAAACAGATGGAATAGCCAAGTTATTGCAAAAAATCCAAGTGTTTTCATTATCAAAATAAATACTCCGAAAAGAGCAGTATCTCACATTGTATTCTACTGAGTTGCTGGTTATACAATCAGTGAATCACTGAACAGTTTAGTTTTGATTTTCGAACATGATCCTCGAATTGAAGGGGTCTTCATATATCGTCGTACTAACCAGCTTGTGTATAATTACTATTTTTTCATCAACACACTACACAACGTCCTTTGATATGATATGTTAATTTTGGATTGACATATACAAACAGTTCTTACATTGGTATTTTAACGTTGTAAGGTGTTTTTAACATAATTTCCGACGTTATTAATACCTTTTCAAAATTAATTCCATCTTTGATTAAAATAGTATTCCATATCTTACCTGCTGTTGTTTTATTTTCTTTCGTATCGTTATCTATAAATATGAAAACAAAATACAATTCAATGAATATGTATGCACTTGCATCCCTGTAGCGAGTTATCTTTTATAGTTTTATTCTGAACAAAATTGTTACATATTTCTTTGTAGATATTGAAAAAAACATTAAAGATCGACTACAAATTTTACACAGATAATTTGAATGTAGGCATAAGACTTACCAGTGGGTAAACTTAGCTCAACTAACTTTCGATTTCTTTTTCGCGGTCTGAGATTTTATAAATAGTCAAGCCGTCTGAATAGTATTTTACTGACTGTGTTCTACTTCCGGTTTTGAGATTTTGACTGATTGTGAATTCGCATGGAAAAAGATGCCTGCTAAGTAGAAGACTCTTATCCTAAGATCTCCTAATGGCACTTCGGAATTGCTATTTTTTTTGTTTATGCAATTCCCGAGTTTTTGTTTGCTACTCTGATATACCTCTTCAAAATTAATTTTTCGAGATTTAAACATAGTAAATCACTGTCGCATTTATGACAAATGGTACATTGTAGAAATGAAATTTGCTTCAATTTGTTTCTGGAAAATGAAATTCCAGTAAAAAGATTGTTTCTGTAAAAAATAAATGAAAGACTTTAAAACCCAATATTATTAGCCAAATAGATTTTCGGTTTGCTTTATAAACAAGGAAGAACTAAACAAGCGACTCACATGGCTGTGTTTATTCTTTAGTTTTCTATGTTGTGTCATGTGTACTATTGTTTTTCTGTTTGTCTTTTTCATTTTTAGCCATGGCGTTGTCAGTTTGTTTTAGATTTATGAGTTTGACTGTCCCTTTGGTATCTTTCGTCCCTCTTTTATGCCATAAACAATTTCAGGTAAAGATGAAAGATCATTGATACGAGCATGTGATTAATTTTCTGATCGAACTGTTGGATTATTGTTGCTTAGAAAAGGTAAGTTGACAATTGGGAAACTAAAATCATCACGTCTGTTAAAGATTCTAGTTTGAAAAAGTCAAGTTGTGTCAATATTGACAAAGGACCAAAATATGAAGACCTGCTAGTATCTTTTGTATCCTTCTTTCATGCTCATTGAAATGTATGAACTGCAAACACTCATTGAAATATCGTTTTTTGAGTATTATGACGAGATTAGTATATTGAAACTGAAACTAAGAACTTTGAAAGATTTATTTTCCTATTTGTCTTGCTTTTCTGAAATTTCTTATGAATTCTAAAACGAATTAATTCTATTGATAACAATAAATCTTTTTGAATGAATTCATCAAAGTTCAATTTCTAAATTCTAATGTATTATAAATAAAGGCGACAGTAGTATATTGCTGTTCCAAAGTCATTAATCGATCGAAAGAAAACGAATCCGGATAAGAAAAAAAAAGCCGAGGGTAACACATCAACTATAAGAGGAAAACAACGAAATAACTGATCACAGAAGGGCAACAAAAACACACAACTATGAAATAGTTATAGAAAAGAACTAATATATTCCTGACTTGGTACAGGACATTTTGAGACAAAAATGGTTGGTTGAAGCTACGTTTGTGGCTAGCCAAACCTCCGCGCTTGATGGCAACGTTGAATATACCGGTAAAATATTAAAATTACATGACAGGAACAGCGTACAAATACATGCAAAAAAAAAAAAAAAAACCAACAGAACACAAATGACAAGAGAAACACAAAAATAAATAGTATAATGTTATTTTTCGACATGTTAACCACAGAATAACAACAAATAACTAAAATAATGTAGGACAGTACACAAACACAGCTAAAAAGAATTATGAATACTGTATAGTGGGTTATTTTCGCGGGGTGTACATTTTCGCTTATTGTCGCAGTTAGAACAAAATCGCCAAAAGAAATTCCGCCAATTAAAAAGTGCACATGCAAAAGTATAGATAAAAATATTGAATCCGCCAAAATAATAACCGCCAAAATATTTCGTATACCTAAGCCTTATTCAATGAAAATCGCGAAATTTTACACCCGCGAAAATAACCCGCTATATGGTATATTACTGAAATTATTCATATTTTGATTTCCAATTTGTTTAATTTTATTGCTAATTAGTAAAAAATAATTTAAATTTTAAGTCTTACCTTTTAAAACTGTAACTTCAACATTAGCGATATCAAGATTTATTCCATGTCGACATGTCCAGTTTCCATTTACTTTTTTATCAATATTTCCGTTTACTGTATATATAGTTTTATTGGTTGCTAATAGCTGTATTATACTTGCGTTATCGTAATAAGAATCACAAAGTGATGGAGAGCAGTCTGCTACCATCATTTTGAATTGATTATCGATAAAAATACGATGTTGTAAACTATTTACTTTACAGGTCAAGGTAAGACTGTTAACAGTAACTTTCCACGAAAAACAGATTTCAATGCTACACTGATGACACTCTAGAAATACAAAGAAATGTACAAATGTAATACACATGTATCACTGGGGTAAAGCTGATGACCGTAACTGCATTCACGGTCATCCCAAGATGTCGGATGAAAAATTAGGTCAGTTTCTGTATTGTCTGTTAAAGTGTTTCTATATCATTTTCTTTACAAAACAAATTCATTGAAACGATGTAAATTTATAAAAGAATCACTCGGAAATCACTAATTACTTCCGAGAAATGTGCATGACGCGGGAAATTCGATTTGAAAAAATCGCTCAGATGACCGTAAATCACAATCGAGATGACCGTAACAGAATCAGCGATTCATAACAAGGATGACCGTAATTGCTTTTAAGATGACCGTAATTTGTAAATGATGACCGTAATTTGTAAATGATGACCGTAACTTTTAAAGGATGACCCTCAATTCTAAGAAATATCCGTGTTTATATAACTCCCTTTTTGTATGAAATGATTAATCGTGTTGGTATGAACATATTACTATGAGAGTATTATCCTATAGGTAGAAAAAAATAAGACGTGCTTCAAATGCAAAGATTACCATATGTATCTTTTTTACAGTATAGGGTTTAATATTTGTTTTAATGAATTTGCAAAAAGACATGCAAATGAACAGGTAGGACAAACATGCTACAAAAGCGCGATAAAATGACACTTTACAAGTATAATGAAAAAATGCGGTGCACAGCCTCCATGCAACTGCTCGACAAAAGATTTTCTTTTATTTCTGGGATTCGTTTTAATGACATATAATAAATACACATTTTTAAAAATGTCAATGCATGTACATCAATTGATATTATATCGTCTTCCATTTTGTCATGCAAATAAAATAACAGAAATATTTTGAAAATATCATAAGACTAAACTAGTGAAGGTGAGCTCCAGCAAAGTAGATCCTTAAAATAGTTTTGTACGAATAGCGTATCACAAGGTGGAACGTTGTTGGTTATTTGTATATATACAGAAATGTTATTCATATAGTCAGGATTCTACTTCTTCAAAATTATCTCCCTATTACGCCAGTTCATGCTCACAATCGTAGAAACGGAAGCCACTGTAGGGATGACTCTCTGCCAATTTTGCTCTTGGAAACTGATAAATTTTTCCACATAGCACCATTACGATCGATCGTTATATGTCAGTTATATTTTAAAAGGCAAATGTATCTACTAGCTAATGAGCATCAGTTAATGATCTTGTCTGCATTGATTAAACTTGAAAAAAATTGTCTGTTTGGATGTCAGGTGGAATTTTCGAAAATTCTTAAGCATTTAAAACAAATCTAATTAAATATTTCGTGGAAGGGCAGACTAAACATTTTCAGTGGTTGAAGATTATAAATCCTAGAAAATCATATTTTTTTTCGAAGATATCCATTTTCATCATCTTAATTAAAAGACTGTCGTCAAGTACTTTTAGAAAAAAATAGAAATTCGAACACACCTACTCTGTTTTTGTGATTCATTAGATAAGTATTTCACTTGACCCATATATTTCATCTTTTCTTACTGTCATTTTTTTACGTTATAAAGTCAACCTGTAGCTTTGATATATAAAAATGATAGAATCTGAAGCGAGATGTTATATCAAATACTCTTGCTTACGTTTTAAAGACATAATTGAAGGGCAGACACGAATACTTCTAAACTAAAAGATTGATATGTTCTCCGTCCGTGGTAAAAAAAAAATAAAATCGAAGATTATGCATTTTCTACATCCAACTTATAGATACCCATGTTGTCGACTAGATATCTTATTGTTTTGCATTATTATGTAATATATACATTGAAAACTTATGCAAATGGTGTTTTTAAAGTAAAACACTTCGTAATTGAGAAAAAAAATTGTCGTTTTATTTGTTTCTATTAACTTTTTAAAATTTTGTTACTATACAAACATTACAGTAAATATTTATCGCTTTCTCGATAAACATAGAGCTTCGATTCTTTTATTCTATTTCAAAAGTGTTTCCGCCTGCATATATCAAGACAAATTAAGATTTTAATCTGCCCTCTGGAACCATACACAGACTCGATTACCAAATATTCGTATGTATTATTAATGTTTTTAATGCTCCATTTATGGCATTATGTTTTTTTGGTCTGTGCTTAAGTTCGTCTGTTTGTTTGTCCGTTTGTCCAGCTTCAAGTTAAAAAAAATTGAGACTTAGTACACATTTTCCCTATGGTATGATCTTTTAAATTATAATGCCTAATTACAGTTTTATCCCATTTTCATAGTCCAATAAACATAGAAAATGATAGTGTAGATGAGGCATCCGTGTACTAGGGACACATTCATGTTTTTTTCAAATTTTCGTCGTATCGCTGTCAATCTGTGTTAAAATTTTAACGTTGTTATCAATAAATATTTCATTATTTACGAGAAATATGCAATTTACTATCATTGTCATAAATCCAAAATACGGCCAATTATATCATAGTTTAAAAAAAATAATTATGAAACATATTTATATCCGCTAACCGAGCCCCTAATGATATCGACAAATTCAACAAAAAAGCTTTGAATACAATACGGATATTTCTTAGAATTGATGGTCATCCTATAAAAGTTACGGTCTTCCTATATAAATTACAGTCCGTCTTTACAAATTACGGTCATCCTTTACAAGTTACGGTCATCTTTTTACCAATCACGGTCATCCTTGTTTTATGTTACGGTCATCTTGAAAATATTTTTATTATGATTTACGGTCATCTGAACGATTTTTTCAAATCGAATTTCCCGTTTCATGCACATTTCTCGGAAGTTATTAGTGATTTCCGAGTGATTCTTTTATAAATTTACATCGTTTCAATGTATGATTTGTAAAGAAAATGATATAGAAACACTTAAACAGACAATACCGAAACTGACCTAATTTTTCATCCGACATCTTGGGATGACCGTGAATGCAGTTACGGTCATCAGCTTTACCTCAGTGATGTATAATATATTGTTACTATAACACACCTTACTTCGTTCTTTTCTTTGTTGGTCGACATATAATCATACTTGTCATACCTATGTATGTTTGCTTTCCTGATGTAAATTGTTCACACCTCACGATCAGAAGGGATTAGTCTGATTTATAATCATCTATGTCAATTTATTCCAACCCTTTACGGTTGGGATTGTACTTGATTTTCATATGACGAAGACATAATATTTCAATCAGTTTAATTGAGGCCTGGTACTGGCATGTCAGTAACTGCTCGTAGTCCTTTGTTCATTTATGTACATGTATCATTGTCATTTTGTTTAGTTGCATTTGTTACCTATTCTGACATCGAACGCGGACTTTTTTAAACAGAGTTTCACTGTGCATATTGCTATGTATTTCTTTATTCTACATTGGCTAGAGGTATACGGGAAGGCTAAGATCTCACAAAAAATGTTTAATCTCGCCGCATTTTCGAACATTTACCAAGTAAAGAGCTTCTGGCCTATATGATTTTGTATGTTTTTCTTTTAATTTTAGTTCATTTGTATGTTTTGGAGTTTAGTGTGAGGTCCATTTTCACCGAACTAGTACACATTTATTTTAGAGTCCAGCTGATACCTCAAGGTGCAGTTTTTCTGGCTGCGTTGCAGACCCATTGGTGGCCTTCGGTTGTTGTCAACTCTTTGGTCAGGTTGTTGTCTCTTTCATACATTCCCAATTTCCATTATCAATTTTATATCATTGCCTGTTTAATGTTTATATACCAATTTATCAATCTGCTTGTGCTTTTTCGCAGTGTCTTACATGTATGCAATATCATGATAATCTCCACGTTCTTCAAAAACTTGTCCCAGCAAATTGATATACTAATGTATTATGTCATAGTGGGTTCCTAATGACGACTAATTAAGAATGTGAATACGTAAGGATTTGATCTTTAAACAGTCCAAATGATTAGAAGGATAGTCTCATTGGTTGTTAATGTCTACCAAAAAATATATAACAGTTATATATATGTAAGACTCAGATCGACGACCGGTCTCTAATCGACGTCCGTTCCTTAAATCGACGTCCAAATCTGACCAAACAATTTTATGACGGCCAATTTTATGCCTCTCTAATCGACGTCTAATTTTTAGATTTTGGACAACAGGCACATAAGAATGTGCCAGGATTAGATTAAACATATTTATTTATAGTGGATTGGATATTAATTCCTTTTTTTTTTGTTGCGAAAGCAAATTTACAGATCTAACATTGTTAGGTTGATGTTTAGACGAGTTGTATATATATATATATATATATATATATAAGTACGTCTGAGCCAGTGACAACCCAACAGCAGATTTATCCATCGGATCACCAGTATTGATGGTGGTACATGGCTGTGTACACTATGTAAATACAACTCGTCTAAACATCAACCCAACAATATGTAAGATCTGTAAATTTGCTTTCGCAAATTTTTGGTTCTTCCCTCGCCGGCATTCGAACCCATGCTTCTAAGATATCGGGACACCAAATCGCCTGCACTGTAACCGGTGCGCTAGAAAGCACTCGATATCAAATTCTAACAGATCTAACATTGTCGGGTTGATGTTTAGACGAGTTGTATATACATAATGTTCACAGCCATGTATCACCATCAGCTGGTGATCCGATGGATAAATATGTTGTAGAGTTGTCACTGGCTCAGACATACTTATAAATATAATTATGTTCTGTGACTGCATCTTACATTAATTTTTACGATCCTTTACTATAGATAATTTAGCTGATCTGTAAAAATAACATCTTCATGCCTTATATATCATGTACTGTAGTACGACGCTAGATTAAAACTGACGTGAAAAGGTAACACTAATTTGTAGAATCCTTTACTATAAATAATTTAGCTGATCTGTAAAATTAACATCTTCATGCCATATATATCATGTACAGTAGTACGATGCTAGATTAAAACTGACGTGGAAAGGTAACACCCGGCCACCGAAAGCTTCATTTGTATGAAGCCCAGGTGGTCGTGTGGTCTAGCGGGACGGCTACAGTGCAGGCGATTTGGTGTCAATATCTCAGTGAGTAGCATGGGTTCGAATCCCGGCGAGGGAATTACAACAAATTTGCGAAAGCAAATTTACAGATCTAACATTGTTGGGTTGATGTTTAGACGAGTTGTATATATATATATAAGCCCAGGTGGTCGTGTGGTCTAGCGGGACGGCTACAGTGCAGGCAATTTGGTGTCACGATATCTCAGTAGCATGGGTTCAAATCCCGGCGAGGGAAGAACAAACAATTTGCGAAAGCAAATTTACAGATCTAACATTGTTGGGTTGATGTTTAGACGAGTTATAGATATATATATATATATATTTATAAGTACGTCTGATCCAGTGACAACTCTACAACAGATTTGTCCGTCGGATCACCAGCAGTGATTGTGATGCATGGCTGTGTATACTATGTATAAACAACTCGTCTTAACATCAACCCAACAATATGTTAGATCTGTAAATTTGCTTTCGCAAATGTTTGGTTGTTCCCTCGCCGGAATTCGATATCGTGACACATAATCGCCTGCACTGTAACCGGTGCGCTAGAAAGCACTCGAAAGCAAATTTACAGATCTTACATTGTTGGGTTGATGTTTAGGCGAGTTGTATATACATAATGTACACAGCCATGTATCACCATCACTGCTGGTGATCCGATGGATAAATCTGTTGTAGAGTTGTCACTGGCTCAGACATACTTATAAATATAATTATTTTCTGTGACTGCATCTTACATTAATTTGTACGCTCCTTTACTATAGATAATTTAGCTGATCTGTAAAAATAACATCGTCATGCCTTATATGTCATGTACTGTAGTACGACGCTAGATTAAAACTGACGTGGAAAGGTAACACCCGGCCACCGAAAGCTTCATCTTATTAAGCCTAGGTGGTCGTGTGGTCTAGCGCACAGGTTATAATGCAGGCGATTTAATGTCACGATATCTCCCGGCGAGGGAAGAACCAAAAATTTGCGAAAGCAAATATACACATCTAACATTGTTGGGTTGATGTTTAGACGAGTTATATATAATTATTTGAAATTGAATTTCAAAAGATGTCTATATGAAAATTTTTAGCTGTTAAGTATAGTCATTTTACTTCAAAAACATGTTATGTAATGAGTATTGTTTTACTCGCTTGTAGGTACCCTGGCAAATTAAATGAGGTGCGTTAAATAAAAACAAGGACACTTCTGTCAGCTGTCCGGAACAGAATAGAATTGATATATTCCAGATGATTTGAAATAAAAAATATAATGCATGTCACAAGATAGAAGAATGTGTAAGAAAACACTATGAGGGCAATGGCGTTGTAAGCCAAAACGAATTCTGTTTTAGTTTGCACTTTCGGAGCTCATGACATCGTCCCAGATTTAGGTAATGTTGCTAAACAATTCTGTTTTTACTATGGTCTTTCTTGGTTTTGTCGTCGTCGTCTTCTCGCGATCAGAATATTGTCCATATTTAATAGTTTTTGGATGAATATTGCTGTATTCTTTCTGTAAGCAAACTTAACATAAACTGTTTTTCTTGAATGCTGACATATGGTGCTTCGGTTAAAAGTTTCAATTGCAGAATGATTCACATTAATTGTAATATTCGACCTTGCTTGTTTTTTCATTTGTCTATTGTACTTACTTTTCAAAGAACTCAAAATCAACACCAATGATAACCAAACGAAGATTCTCATACTGTTCCGACATAAATCCGTATTCTAAAAAAAAAGTAATTAAGATACATTGAAGTACAAAAAATGAAAATAAAAAAAGCTCACAAACCTCGATTCGATGGAGTCAGTTTTGACACCGTATCATTTTAAATTGCACAATCATAGTTATCAACAGTGTTTTCAATAATACTAGTTACACAAAAAAAAGTCAGAGTGATAAAGCTCACATTTTAAAGAAATGTTAGGACTAGAATCGTACCGATGCACACATGTGCGCTTAAAAACTGGTATCGTCTAAGAGTTATAACTTATACTAATATTCTATATTTCCCCATCCTGTACATTGGCTGTTCTTTAGAATTCAATGCTGCCGTTATGTTCTTTTTATATTGGTCACATCTCCAAGTTATGTATCTATGATTTGAAACATAGATATCATATCTGGATTCCAGTATGTAAAAATACCGAAATATCTATGAATGTTAAATATATCCCGAAAAGAGAGGTGGTTTTTGAAACAGCTGTTTTAACAAAATATAATCTATACTTACATTTATTCATATAGAAAAACTATTGAAAAACACTTTTCTCACAGCAATAGTTATTTAACAGAATCATAAACTAAAAGAAATCACTGCATTTGCTCTAACTTTTCATTTACAGTACATTGTATACCCCACCCCTGTTTCATTTTTTTTTAATTTGAAAACAAGACTAAATATTACTAATATGTTATATACATATACACATTCATGGATCTACACTCTGTCGATACCTGTAACTTGGCATTGCACTAGGTCATGTTTTTCTCTAACTGTTTATGACGTCTTTACACGAAACCCATTGGATGTGTACGGATTGATAATTTAGTCTTAGATGCATGATTTTGTATTAGTTGTTTTATTTAGTAGCTTTGAACTAGCTGTCAGATAACTGCGAGTACTCCCGGATCTGCTCCTAGTGTCTTTTTTGTTGTCGGGATGTATAAGTACCCGGCCACGTCCACTTGTATTTTTGTCCATCTAATGAGTTACGCCTTTTTAAGCTAATTTTTATAGTTCGTATTATGTTGTACTGTTATACCACTGAACCAGGTTAGAGGGAGGGTTGGGATCCCGCTAACATGTTTAACCCCGCCACATTATTTATGTATGTGCCTGTCCCAAGAAAGGAGCCTGTAATTCAGTGGTTGTCGTTTGTTTATGTGTTACATATTTGTTTTTCGTTCATATTTTTTTAATAGATAAGGCCGTTAGTTTTCTTGTTTGAATTGTTTTACATTGTCATATTGGGGCCTTTTATAGCTGACTACGCGGCATGGGCTTTGCTCATTGTTGAATGCCGTATGATGACCTATAGCTGTTAATGTCTGTGTCATTTTGGTCTCTTGTGGACAGTTGTCTCATTGGCAATCATACCAAATCTTCTTTCTCATAATTAAGGAAATGCCAGCTTACCCTATGTGCATATTTTCTGACATGAAATGCATATACCTTTATAAAACTCTTCTAATAACACAATGAAATAGTTTCGGAATACTATAAATGCAAAGTTTAGTTGTTAATCATTACAAGATTCAACATTATATGGAGCTCCCAGTCCTGCCTATGATGCCTTGAACAGGTCCCAATTTCTATTATAATCCTGGTACTTTTGATAACTATTTACACCACTGGGTCGATGCCACTGCTGGTGGACGTTTCGTCCCCGAGGGTATCACCAGCCCAGTAGTCAGCACTTCGGTGTTGACATGAATATCAATTATATGGTCAATTTTATAAATTTTCTGTTTACAAAACCTTAAATTTTTCGAAAAACTAAGGATTTTCTTACCCCAGGAGTAGATTACCTTAGCCGTATTTGGCACAACTTTTTGGAATTTTGGATCCTCAATGCTCTTCAACTTTGTATTGATTTGGCTTTTTAACTGTTTTGATTTGAGCGTCTCTGATGAGTCTTATGTAGACGAAACGCGCGTCTGGCGTATAAAATTATAATCCTGGTACTTTTGATAACTATTTACACCACTGGGTCGATGCCACTGCTGGTGGACGTTTCGTCCCCGAGGGTATCACCAGCCCAGTAGTCAGCACTTCGGTGTTGACATGAATATCAATTATATGGTCATTTTTATAAATTTTCTGTTTACAAAACCTTGAATTTTTCGAAAAACTAAGGATTTTCTTACCCCAGGAGTAGATTACCTTAGCCGTATTTGGCACAACTTTTTGGAATTTTGGATCCTCAATGCTCTTCAACTTTGTATTGATTTGGCTTTTTAACTGTTTTGATCTGAGCGTCACTGATGAGTCTTATGAAGACGAAACGCGCGTCTGGCGTATAAAATTATAATCCTGGTACTTTTGATAACTATCTGCATCAAAAGGACTGCGAAGAATTCCTGTCACAATGGTATTATCTCTTACGCTATATATTACTATTTTGATAATAGATGAAGTATTTTTGCAAAAGTTGTATGTACAATGTATGAAGTTACCAGTATGATATATAGACTGACTAAAGGTTTTGTAGAACTGACCGCCGGAATCTGTTATTGCATAAAATCAAAGAGCTGTTATCGTTTTCTATACAGAGCACCTTTTGAATGATAAAAACATAGCAAATACAGGTTAAATTATCTGTTTTGTAAACCAAGGGTTAAAGATTTTGCTTTATTTTTGCCCAAGGGGCTTTAAATTTGCTAATAAATTCTACTGTTTCTCTGAATTTGAAATATTCAATACAATTGTATGATATAACACACTACTGTTAGATTTATTGATGATTTTGTTTAATTTCTAGCTGATTTTATTATGTCGTGTTTATAAGAAAGCACATTTAGGTGTTACGGCTTACGTTTGAGCTTTCGACAGCATGAAAACATCTAAACACCAATATTTATAATCAAAATCTGTGAATTTCAAATACTGCTATGTGTAAAATGAGCACTGCTCAACAATTTGAATTACAAATAAGCATATATTCAGATGTTCAGAATCTACTTTGCATACAGGGCTTTATGTAAACTATGCATTTTGTATTCTGTGAATTTATGCTGAGTCCTCATAGTAAAGGCCAAGAATTTCTCAATCGTCATGAAATATCTATATTACTTTCTACTTGAGTTAAATTCATTTAAACCAACTCGATTTGGTGAAATTCTACTTCTCCTCTTGTTTCACATAATTCAGGTTATAGTTTCGTAAATATAGACTGTAATTTTAATTGGAACTCCTTTCACAGCTCAAACTGTACCGATTTACTATGAAGTTTCGAAAAAGTATATAAGGCTATGCGGCATGTTTTTACATTAAATGCTCCGAACATCTAAGAGTTTAAACTTATATAAATCATATACCACCCTAATCGTAACTTAGGCACTCCCTTAGATATCAAGGCTGTAGATGTTTTTTATTTATACTGGTAAAATTCAAGTTATGACTCTATGAGATGAAACATAGATATCATATCTCGGAATCATTACTTAAACGAAACAAAATATTTATGAAAATTATACATATGTACACTAAAGATGCGTGGGTATGAAACAGGTTTATTTACAAAGTGCAACTTACAACATGTTATTAAGATGATGAACAGCTTCATTATTTATATTTTATCTTTCTTTAAAAGATGCCCACACGAATATCTGTCCTCGATATATGACGACATCTGGTGTGTACACTTCTTTTGTTATCTGAAGACTCAATATCAATTTCAAAAACATAACTGAGATTTGACCAAGAAGGAACATATTCGCGATCATTTGTGAAACGGATATTCCGTAAAGGTCAATAAACTCGTGATGGCGTCCGTAGAATTAAAGAAAGGATGATTTCAACTTCACTACTTGGAACTCTTGGTTTACTAGCTTCCTTTGAATAAAACGGGTTCTTCCTCTTTTTTTTTTTTAAGGCAAATTAACTATAAGAATGTGAATTTGTATAAATAAAATCATGTTGATTCATTGCATTAATTTAATTAAAAAAATACAATATATTTGATTTTGTTCGAATAGATTGATCAACCAAAACTAAAAGGAGATGACTTTAATAATAAATTTTAGTATGAAGAAATGTTTTAAAAAAATCGTTTTTCCCTTGGCTTGAAATAAAGTTCGATGACACCATCATTTTTCCCCATCATATTATATTTATTTTAAACTTCTATCTCACATAATTTTTATTTACTAAGGAGAGTATTTTTATGAATAATATATGTAAAACTGGACAATTTTTCATGCGACATTTTTTACTTTGAACAAAATAGCACGATGACCTATACTTGTTTACATGTTTAGAAATAGCATGGTTAAATCTACATTTCGGCGACGTATGAGACAATTCTATCTGATGAAATATATATCGATGATCCAACTCAAATGTAATATATTATTATAACATAACAAACTTTTGTGAGACGTTATTTTAAGGACGATATATATGTTTTAAAGGGGCACTAGCTTCCAAATTAATGTTCACCGATTTGACTTAAATGCTCATATTTTATTTATAACAATGTAAATCATTTTTCCAAACTATCAATAGTATAAAATAAACAATTTACAGGACATGGTCTCAATAAGATGTAGCTTCGCTTGAATTTTAGACAAGACGCAATCTAATTAAGTATCGAGTTGACCTTCTATAACCATATAAGCGATGTAAACATAGACATAGCTATTATCGTAAAGTGGTTTTACTAAAACTGCATATGTAATAAGAAAGACGTCTAAATTGTATGAATTTGTATTGATGACTGACGTACAAAATAACGTCATAAGTAAACGACGTTGGATATACAGTAATGCCGCGTTACGTAAACGTTCTTTTCTGTGCGTGATTTCTAACATTCTCCAGCCCACGAAAAGTGAAAAATTATAACTTGTAAAATAATTAAAGTCTCTCTGTTAAAAAAATAAAATGAAATTAACTTTAAAGTTCATCATTAAAATTAAAACTTTTACCACAGTTCGTTATAGTACGGTGTCATATTTATTTCATGTTCTTTTTTCTGGTAAGTTTTCCCTCGTAAATCAATTCCTGATATAATTTAAGCTGAGATTTTGATTTTCCATTTCTTGTATATCCGCGTATTCGTATTTGTTTTGGTTAGTATCTCTTGTCCACATTAAATATGATTTGCCTGTTTCATTTACTGTCAACAGACTAGTGGTTCTTTGCTTTGTCCTTGAAGTGTCCACAATTCTAGAAATATGTTCAATGTGAATAGTTTTCCTCTTTGTTTTATCCTTGGTAGTGTGCGTCTCTTCTGTTTCTCCTAAATTGGTAGTACTTAAGTGTTTTTCATTGATTGACTTGGTTCTTTTGAGTGGTCCTGAGAGTAGGTACCCTAGTTTGGACTTTACTGCTGTTGGTCCATCGCCCCTAATGATCTCATCATCAACAATATCCCAGTATGGATCAGCTCCAACAAGCAGTCCAATTTCAAATGATGTATTCTCAGGTTCTGTATGTGCTAATGTTAACTGTTGCAGATACGACAACTTTTTTTGCAGATTCAATGTTAGTCTTAAATGGTTTAAATGGTGCGGCGATTTTCTGTACAATTAAAACGTCGACTGGTAGATAGTTTGTATCTTCACTGTTGCTGTGTTTAGCTGTTCAATAGAGTTGTTTTCATTGCCGTCTCCAAATCCAGATAGCGTAATTGCTTCACTTCCTGTGGTGTTTAACTGCAATTTCTCTGCTAAATGTCTTGTAATAAATGACCTTGTGGCGCCTTCGTCAAAAAGTATCTTTCCATCAATCGTTTGTTCTTTGTAGCTGAGTGGTGCTATTGCGGTCTTTAACAAAATAAATTTGGCGATCACGGCCTAATGATGAATATAAAACAGTTGTATCAGCTTCCTCCGCGTTGTGTTTTTGTACTGTACTTGTTCTACTTGTACTTGTAGTTTCTTTATCAATGTCTTTGTTGCATTGGCTTGTGTGGTGACGTCTATCACATTTTTTGCAGTTTGATTTTGATTTGCAATCTACTACGAGATGTCGCCCTAAGCAATTAAAGCACAATCTATCTTCTTTAACAATTTTCATGCGGTTATTCTGGTCTGTATATTTAATACATTCTGACGAAAAGTGGGGTTACTTGCAGTATGCGCAGCTAATTTGATAAGATTTCTGGGGTGAATTGGTTTTTGGCCAGATTTCGCGCGGTTTTGTGTTTATGTAGGAAGTACATGTAGCTGTAGTGCTCGGATTTTAACTTGTTTCTGTACTTTTACCAGAATCTAAAATGGCCAGCTCCTTAACGATAGATCTTCTTAGATCACCGAGAAACCAATCTGATGAACCGTGCTCACGTGTTAAGTTTTTTCGTATTTCACCACGCATTTTGTTAAGTATGACTGGTACTAATAACGAGCCATACGAGTTTTGGGCTTGTCCAAGAGATTCTAGTTCACGTATGTATGTTTCTGTTCTGTCATGGTAACTTCTAAGTTGTGAAAGCGTATTCTTTGGTGCAGGTATGTCTAATAGTGCCTGCATGTACGAGTGAATTATCTTATGCTTTTTTCCGAATCTGTCATGTATAAGTTCAATAGCTTTGTTGTAGTTTGTGTGCGTAAGAGCAAATCCGGTAATTATGTATGACGCATCTTCCTCTAGTAAAGACTTTAAGTAGTTGAACTTTTGAACGTCGGCTAGAGTGTTGTTATTGTGAACTGCGGAATCAAAAGAATCCAAAAAGGATTGCCATTCAAGTACGTTTCCATCAAATGTAGGTAAATACAATTTCGGTAGTTTGTGAAAGTTGTTGCTATTGACGCTTGAATTTGAACGTAAAGACGTGAAATTGAGGCCAGTACAAATGTATTTTGTGAGTCATTTCTTAAGCTTTATGCGGGGCTAACATTTTGAATGGGTTGCAGTGTCTCATTGTGTGGCGAAAAACTTCTAGCGGCTGCATTTAAATTAGATGTTTGAACGTGAATAAATTTACGAATTTTGCGTATTTTCGTGTTTAAACTAAATTTATACTCATCTGCGTCAAGTATTTCTTGCTCTGTATCCTCCTCTTGTACAGTATCTAAAATGTTCTTATCCAAATCCTTCAGAATATCTTGCTTTTCCCTTAATGTATCCAGAATTGTTTCTAATAGTCCTCTTTCAGTTTTTCTTCTGTTTCACTTCTCTCTTCAAATCTTCTTAAAATCCAAGAAACTGCGCTTCTGTGTCCCGCTCGTATATAGATTTCAGCTTTGAAGTCATCTTCTTCTGGTCACGGTACCAATATCGTAAAGTTGTTTTACTAAAACTGCTAATGTAATAAGAAAGACGTCTAAACTGTGTGAATTTGTATTGATGACTGAAGTACAAGACAACGTCATAAGTAAACGACGTTGGATATACAATAATGCCGCGTTACGTTAACGTTCTCTTCTGTGCGTTATTTCCAAAAGATATAAATAGATTAAGCAACTCGTGCAATTGGATTTTTATAGGTCTATTAAATTTTGTATTATAGATTTAAAATTAATGTTTATCGTCGTTCTTACCTTTAAAAGATTAATCGTGTGTGGATCGAATCAGTTAATCAAATCATTTACCTTTGTTTCACTTTCAATGTTGCCATTCGTTTCCTTTAAATACCCGTACACGGACAATGCATGCGTTGTTATATCTCTTTCTGCGGGGTTAAATTGGAGTTCACATGAATACGGATTTATTAAGGTCGAATTATTCACTTACAAGTGAGTAATTCATTTTCAATGTTTATTAGCGTAATTTGACAAAATTGAACCATTTTAGCTAATAAAAGCGAATTATTATTTCACTATTTCACTTTCTTTAACGATAAAAACTTTTTTTTTATATTATATATATCTTGTAGCTAGTGCCCATTTAAATACTTACACATGTAATTCAAATATAAATCATTTATAGAAACTTTTTTATGGAACGCCATGACTGCCTTATGTTAATGATCAGCATTATATGCAGTGCTCACAACATTATATGCAGTGCTCATAACATTATATGCAGTGCTCACAACATTATATGAAGTGCTCGCAACATTATATGAAGTGCTCACAACATTATACGCAGTGGTCCAAACATTATATGCAGTGCTCACAACATTATATGAAGTGCTCATGACATTATATGACATTATATGAAGTGCCCACAACTTTATATAAAGTGCTCACAACATTATACGTTTTTTGTTGATGAAGGTGATGAAGGTGATGATGATGATGATGATGTTTGATGTAATATGAGATTGATGTATGATGAGATGATTCGGTAAACTTCGTTTTTTTAGCGGGAATTACCAAAAACACTCATAATTGATAGTGCCCCGCAAACAAATTGAAACAGTTGTTGAAGTCATGTTATCAAGGCAATTCGATTGAAAACTATATCAGAAAAAAAAAATAACGCCTACTATTGTCTGCAATTGGACAGATATAATTTTATTAATTTATTGGAAGTTCATTCTGAAGAAAATATGAAACTAAGAGGTGAATGAATGAACTAGTTATGTCCATCGTAAGAAATACGCATGGCATAATGTAAGTTAAATAATGAAAATTTTAGTTAATGAAATATCGACGGAAAATTTGTATGATATATGCCTCGAGTTCATTTTCTACTGAAGAACTTTAGCAAGGTGCAACTTTATAGTCAGTACTCAGTTTTAAAAAGCTTAATTACCTTTTAAATAAAATAGTCAGCTTTCTATAACAACTAAGTGCCATATTACGCTAGCTTATATATGTCATGATAGAGTCATTATTGGCATCGATTTTCAGAATTTTGCATTTTTACATGAATAAGTATTTAACAGATATGGAAAATGCAGTTTAAAGCATTTCATTGTAGGTGTTTAACATAACTTTACATCAATTATTCCAATTTTTTTACAAGCTTTTTAGCACGCCAAGCAGTTTATTTTCTTAATATGATCAGCAGTCTTATATAGAGATATAACCTTTCATAAGATAAAAATACCCTTTCAAGACCCAGTTTAACATTTTCATTTATAGTTATCATTTCTTATGAAAACTGAGTTTGTAGGGGTGAATTAAACGTTTACTACGTTTGTTGGTCGGTCTGCACGGTTAATATATGAACAAAGTGGTATGCTTGTCAATGAAACAACTTTCCACAAGAGACCATGACACAGAAATTAACAACTATAGGCCACAGTACGGCCTTAAAGAATGAGCAAAGCCAATAACGCATAGTCAGCTATGCTATGAAAGGTCCCGAAATGATAAACGTAAAACATTACAAACGAGAAAACTAACGGCCTAAATTATGTACACACAAACGAACGAAAAACGAACATATAACACATTAACAAACGACAGCCACTGAAATACAGACTCCTGACTTGGGACAGACACATATATACAGACTGTGGCGGGTTTTAACATGTTAGCGGGATCCCAACCCTCCCTCTAACCTGGGACAGTGGTTTAACAGAACAACATAAGAACGAACTATGAAAATCAATTGAAAAAGGCTTAACTCATCAGATGGATACAAATATAAATACATCTAACATAAAATAGAGTTGACGTGGCCGGGTACTTGTATATCACAACAACAAAAAGACACTAAGTACTGATCTGAGAGTACTCGCAGTTACTGACAGCTATCGATATAGTTCAAAGCCACTAACAACTAATAAAAAAATCATGCATTTAAGTTTTGCATTTAGGTAAAGATTGAAACAAACTGTGAGTAAAAATAAATGATTTACTATTATTGGATAGTAACGATTGTCCATGAATAAAGAGTCATCTTGACCTAAATTAATTCTAGTTAAGATACATTAAGATACCAAATCTAATCAACTACAACATGTACAAGTCATAGAAGAATGATATCTTTTAGATCGCACTTCTTTGAAAACAATGGACCTTGAAAAAAGATTCAAATTTGTGTTAAGGTCAAGATGATAGCAACAACACGTAAAAGAGGAATGCTATTTGTTACTGAGCACTTCTTTGATTTTATTGAAGGTCCACACAAAATATTTGTTACAGAAGCACAAAAAAACCGATACTCGTTATTATGTCAATATATAATTTCAATATAATTATATTAATGGAGAACTACTAGTATTGTTTTACTGTGAATTCTTCTCGTTGTTATTGGCGTTCTAATTCTTCTCACAAACAAGCTTGTCTAGAGTCTGGGATTTCTTTTTTGCTAACAGTTTTTTTCCATATCCCATGTTAGGATCAATGTAAGAGGTTGAAAATTTCATATCTGTATATTTTTCGATATCTGGAAAGTTACTTTTAACGATGGAACTTGATTGTTTCTGTGGGGATTCTTTCTCCTGTATATGGATCACTCACGGCGTAAAAATTGGAAAATTGTCGAAACTAATTTGACTTTTATGCATAGCATAGTCCGAACTATAAACTTAAAAGGATTTAAATTCACAAACTAATTATTTTGCACTAAACATTGTTGTGCCATGCCTTTTTAAAATAAGATTGAAAATCGTAAATGTTTAAGTAAAATTCTATTTCGAATAACATCGCTGACCAACATTAATAAAAAAAAAATTAAAAAAATGCAATAAACAGTATACTTCTGATAGATATTTGATTCTCCTTGAAAAAAAACTGGGTCATAACAGTCCCAAGTAATCGGAAGATATTTATTTAGAGATAAATGATCAGAAATGCACAATTATATATTACTATTATAATTGACTACTGTGTTAAATATGAAATGAGTTAAATGTATAAATATATTAATTAGACCTTATGTAAAAATCCTGGGTTTTCATTGGTTGATAGCCAGAGTATTTTTCACCAATTTACTGTTATCAAATGAATATCGTTCATTTTTTAACGCCGCCTGGATATATGCAAAACGGATATGCCTTTTTTACCCTCTATGCCGTGGTATTTGCCAAATAAATACGCTATCGGAATAGACGCTTGTAACGTCACGATCATCAATGCGTTTTTAAAGGTAACATTCGGTGTAATTAAACTGATATATCATGTTCTTGAGGGGTATTTACTCCTCCTTAACATGATATATCTGTTTAATATACAATAATGAAATTTCTGCAACTGCTGCCTTTCAAACAAATTAACTGTTGTTAAAATCTTAAAATAAAGCTGTTCATAAAGCTAAATAGTTCATTATTGTTTTAAATTGAAAATGATATTCAAGATTACTTAGATATTGAACAGATACCACGACAGACAGTGTAAAAAAGGCATATCTATTTTGCATATACCCCGGCGGCGTTAACAAATGAACGATATTCATTTGATAACAGTAAATTGGTGAAAAATGCATTGGCTATCAACCAATCAAAACCCAGGATTCTTACATGAGGTGTAATTGATACTGAAAATTGATATGAACACTTGGTCATCATACAATATCCTAAAGAAGGAAGAACAAAACATTTGATAACGTAAATTTTCAGATTCAACATTGATTTAAGGGGACTCGCGGATATAAATCTTTTTTTTTTTCTAATATAGGAATTCGCTATGTTTTTCTATAAATAAACCTTATCCTATACCAAATAGAAAATAAAATAAAAATATGGGGTCACCGTTCATTTAAGCTCACAATCTGCCTGCGAAAGAAGCGTGCTGTTTGTTTAGGTATTTTTTTCTTCTGTTTAACTAATGAAAAAAAGAAAAAAGAACTTAATTTCAGAAATCGCTTAAATTTTACAATAGTTTAATTTAAGTGCAGCTTATTCGAAAACAAATGGCATTTTCTCAACAAAAAGAGATAATTTGGAGCTTTTTCAATGATATAAACATGTTAAAAGTCAAGGTCAAAACGAATTGACTTTTTGGGTTGAATTTTGTACCATTTTATAAAGTAACAACTAACGGTGTAATAAATAAAATTTGTAATAAAAAAAAAAGTTTAAATATTTGCTGATTTTTTTTGTACCCTCGAGCCTCCTTAATTGACGAAATGTTCAAATTGAGCATCTCAGTTCCGGTAAAATGCATTTAGAAATAAAAGTAAACATTAATTTAAAATGAACGTTTTTTATTCCTGTATTCAGAATCAGTGTTAGATCTTCCAATCTTCCAAAAAAAGGGGGGGGGGGTTCCGTGGAAAACGACCCCCTTTAATTTGGACATACAATAAATTTGAATTATTTCGATATAATGAGCATTTAAATGATATATATTTTACAGGTGTGAACCAATCTCATGTACAGGGAACCAATCTCATGTATAGGTTTGTAGATGTAAAAAAATTTAATGTGGAGCCAGTCTACATTATAGTTAACTTATTGTAAACTTGTTTACTGTACATGGTGGTAGCCATGTATAACCGTTACCACAAAGTAGACAAAATTACAGCTCATGATAATTATTGAGAAATGGATTTGAACTTCACTACCCAAACATTTTAAATGATTTTTGCGGTTTTTTTTGTAATATGGAATTATATTTTCTATGTGAAGTTCAAAACTTCTTATTGTCATATTACATAATAATTGTATGAATCTTTCCAACTTTATTCTTTTATGCTACTAGTATGTTTTTTGAATGCATAACAAATTGTAATCATACATTGTACAAATATCAACAGACATGTGTGAACGTGATATCAGATATTATATGGAAAGAAAATATCTATATAGTCCTTTAATCCTCATTAAAAAATGTTACGTGTAATTATTTTTCAATTATTGACATATGTCTTTCTAACGTAATGGTGATATAAATTCTTTTGAAAATGCTACTTGTTGTTTAAATGGAAAACAAATCAGTTGCTATGCAGTTTTTATTCAATTGTGAAAGGTTGCACGATATGGCAATTGAAAATGTAACACAATACCCCTATTGTAAATTTGTTTTGCAAAATATGAAACTTTATGCCGTATATGAAAAGAACGTATCTTAGTGCTGAATATTATTGAAATCATTTTAAACTGATGTATATATAATTCTTTTATAACAAATAACAGTAAATCATATACATACATATTTCTGTATCCACACCTAACCCGGAACTTGTTTTAATTTAACGCATATTGCGCATGTCAATTGTTGTACAGGATTTTAAGGTTCCATAACATCCGGACGGTAAGACTTTCTTTTTCTAATACAGCCAGCATTCGAGTTAACTAATTTAATAAAATCATAGTTGGTTTCGTTTTCATTTTATAGTTATGTTGGCTATAATTGAAAGCGATATTAGTTTACCAGTGTTGACATATGTGTTTGAAAGTTAGTGTTGATATGAGATCTTTTGAAAATGTTTCTTTTATATTAAGTCAACCGTTTATTCAATTGTTAAACACTTGAACAAGCTATTTAAATATTCAAGATGGGACAGGAATTTCATGTTATACAATTCCCCCTTTGTACATTTAACGATTGTTATCGGGTGGGATATATATGTATCTAAGAATAGACTAATAATGAGATCTCTCAAAACGGTATTTTACATTATTATCCTCGAACATAAATTGCGCATGTCAATATTTGACAAGGATCTTTCATAACAAACAAACGGTAATACTTCGTTTTTTTAACTACTTCTACCAGATGTTTTTAAAATCTTCTTTATGTATTTATTGGATAATTATTTTGCCTATTTATTTAGACAATATTAGTTTATCAGTGTTAAATTCTCGTTAATTAATTATGAAGATACATGCCAAGGTAACAAACAATGACTGAAGGTATCACGTGAACTCTTAAAGAATCGATACCGGGTGCATTGACGAAGTAAGCCTCACCTGTTAGGCATACATACCCCTTAGCGAGTCCACACTGTACCAAATTTCCAAATTTAGAAAGGGACATACATTTAGTAAAATTACACACTAAATAATTTACTGATATTTAAAGTATGCGAAAAAAAGTCGCTTGTTAGTTGATACTTTTTAGCAAGCCTGGGTCTTTTATTCTTTCGACTAAGCCTTAAGTAAGGTATTGGATTTTCTCATTTGATAAGGCTGTACAATTGCTACTAGTGTTTACATCATTTGCTTGGGGATCTCCAATGGGAAATTGTCTATTTGTCTCCTTATTTATATGATTGGAGTGAAGACACACAAAAAAGGAATTGCATAATAAAATATTGACATGTGGGACAATTCAATTATTACTCAATTGTCAAACTAACAGTATCATTTAACAAGACTACTAAATCCAGCTTTCATTTTATAGATATTTGTCATATAGTTAACAATATGAAGTTTCTGATGTCCAGTGGTTGTCGTGTGTTGATGTTGTTCATAGGTGTTTCTCGTTTCCTCTGTTGTATATAAATTAGTTGATTTTCTCGTTTTGAAGGCCGTACTTACACCTATGATAGTCTACTTTTACAAGTTGTGAAAGAATGAAGAGTTGTTTCATTGGCTCTCATATCACATCTCCATAGTATGAGCCGGCACTACATGATATGGATTTGAGATTGTTACATGATTATCCCCAGATCTATTTTATCATAATTTGTATATGCAAATTCAAAGATTTTAGGTAATTGAAATACATACATTTTCATAAATTTATATTAAAGCAGAAGATGCCAAAAATAAAAAAAAAACTTAAATATATATTTATACAATGATTGTTCAGTGAATTTTATTGACAGAATGTGTGACTCATATTTTATATTCAAGTTTGATTGTTTTATATACAGATTTCATTACTAAGAAAAATAATCATGTAAAGATATCTTTTTTTGCTGCGATCCAACAGAAATGAAAACATTTTGTCAATAATGTTTAAGCTGTTACGAAGAAAATATTTTGCTTCACTGTCTGAAGCTTTCTGATTTTTAGTTGTAGTTTTGTAGTCTATCGTATACTCAATGAAAATATGGAGGGATTTGAGTAAATGTACATTAGACATTTTTAATATCAATATATGGAAAAACTTCAAGTGGGACGTTTTTATTGTTGACTTCAACTTCTTGTCACTATGAAGCATTAAACAATGTGCAAAATTCCTCATAACTGGTAAGAATTTTAATAAACCCCTCCGATCGGTTTGAGCAGAATCTATTATTAAATATCGTACAAAGCTACATCCATATTGTTTTGTCTGTGTGTTGATACTTTTAAATTTCACCAAAACCGAATGGATGAAACATTTTGTCGAGGATTGGAATATAATTTGACATTTATTTGGTTTTAGATTTTTATATCTTTTGTTAAACGAAGTTTGGGTAAAGATATTTTCATCTGTCTGTCAAAAAGTTAACGTCTATCTGTGGAAGTATAAGCCATTGTTCATGAAATTTTGTTGACAGATGCGTTTTGAATAACCAAGTGGTTCTGATAAAAAGTAAGATCATCTTGACCATCATTTCATACATGAGTGATTAAATAAAGTTTGCGTTAGTGGTCATATCTGAGATTCAATATTTTGTCAGTAGATGCTTCTTTAATATTTAATAAAATTAATATATCATGACATAAGTTTCATGGATGAAATGCTGCGTTAAAGTCTATATTTGAGATGAGGAATTCAGTAGATGCAACTTTGATAGTCACGAGTTTCAAAATAAAGACTTGAAAATGAATTAAAAGATTTTCCATTTCATCAACTGCCAAATTTAGTAATATTTGATAGCATCCTCATAACTAATTAGTTTTTGAACAGTTCTGGCAATTGAGAATTCAAGTCAATTCAAAATATTGATAGTTTATATAAATATTTTGCACTGTTTTACACAAAAAAAACCTCATTTATCTCTTTCCCAAAAATGAGGTGCGTGTGTAACAAAAATATTTGTTCCGGCGTGACATTTGTCCCGCCTGAAAAAAAATCATAGAAAATATGTTCCACCGGAATTTCAATCACAGAAAATATGTTTCAGCACTGTAAAATTTGTTCCGGAACTAATTTTATGACCAAATGTGAAATTAGTTTCGGAACAAAAATCATAGCGCCATGAATTTTGTTCCAATCAATATTACATGTATCTAGAGTCTTAAATAAGTTAATTTAGGTTCTGTGATATTTATAGTTTTAAACGAACATGAACATATCTCATAGAAATCAATTAATAAGTATCCTTTCAAACATATTTTCACAGAAACTGTAACTATAGAATTAGGATAAGAAATAAAAGCCAAAGTAATGTTTCATAATTTGTATTTATGTTTTATGAAGTAATCCTCCTTTGTTCCTTTTAACTTGTTCTATTCATACATATATACTGAAGTCGTAACACTGTTTCAAAAGAGTGTAATTTTTGTTTCTACATGTCTTTTGATACATGTATAATCGATCATTCATTTTGTCCTTTTCAAATAAGTACATATATAGATATAGGAAGATGTGGTGTGAATGTTCATCTTAAACTATACTTTTTATGTCCCATTTATGGGCATTTTGTTTTCTGGTCTGTGGGTCCGTTCGTTCGTCCGTCCGTTCGTCCGTCTGTCTGTCACACTTTAGGTTAAAGTCTTTGGTCGAGGTAGTTTTTGATGAAGTTGAAGTCCAATCAACTTGAAACTTAAAATTGAGAATGGAAATGGGGAATATGTCAAAGAGACAACAACCCAACCATAGAGCAGACAACAGCAGAAGGTCACCAGCAGGTCTTTAATGCAGCGAGATATTTCCACAGCTAGAGGCGTCCTTCAGCTGGCCCCTAAACAAATATATATACAAATCAGTGATAATAAACGCCATACTAAACTCCAAATTGTACACAAGAAACTAAAATTAAAAATAAAACAAGACTAACAAAGGCCAGAGGCTCCGGACTTGGGACAGGCGCAAAAATGCTGCGGGGTTAACCATGTTTGTGAGATCTCAACCCTCCCCCTATACCTCTAGCCAATGCAGAAAAGCAAACGCATAAGCATGTTCCCGATGATAATATTTTTTTCTAATTTTAATGCCAAGTCAGAAATTTTAACCCATTTTCACGGTACACTCAACATAGAAAATGATAGTGCGGATGGGGCATCCGTGTACGTTGGACACATTCTTGTGTCTGGATGATTTTTCTTATTGTACTCTTTTCTGGCTCCAAAGTGTCATTTTGATATTTTTTACAGAGTATATAATAAGACATTTGCTATACTCAATCAGTAAGGAACAAATTTCACCAACCCGTTTTTTTTTATTTCACCAGGTAAAGCTTGGAACTTATTTCATAAATATGGAACAAATTATATAGAAATCATCCGTGAAAAAAGTTCTCCTAGAACATATTTCCTGTGATATTAGTTCCACTGAAACTTTTTTCACAGGAACTAATTTTGGCTTACACGTGCGCCAATTAACTCAATAAACTTATAATATATCTGTGCAACAGAAGACATGTTATGTAGGATGTTCTTATCCCAGGCATAGTTTACCTTAGCCGTATTTGGCACAACTTTTTAGAATTTTGAATCCTCAATGCTCTTCAACTTAGTACTTGTTTGGCTTTATAAAAATTTTGGTATGAGCGTAACTGATGAGTCTTATGTAGACGAAACGTGCGTCTGGCGTACTAAATTATAATCCTGGTACCTTTGATAACTATTATGTATTCAAGTTGACTAGGCAAACACCAATGACTCTTTAACAACTGTTGCATCACCGAATAAGATTTTTCAATTAATGCAACTTAACCGGTTTTCCATATGAAACAATATGTGCTTTGTAATTTTGTTGCATACTATCCCTCTTTCAAATATCTTTACTAAACCAGAAAAATACAAACGGTTTGTCAATCTAAAAAAAAAAAAAACCAATGACCATTCAATAAGATGAAACTTAGGTTCATCGATTTTAATATGTCATAAATTAATTTTGAATAAACCAAGCAAAATATAAATCTGAAGGAAAGAAATGAACTTAAACCAAATAAAGACCATATGCGGACTCTACGAATAAATCCCACAAATTCACCAGTTACTTTGAAACTCTTGCAAAATCTACAGGTTATAATTTGTATTTATACTAGTTTTAAGTGATTCATGTACACTTGTAGCAGGTGCATTTTTATTTGTATGGAACAATCAAAATCTTCGTAATTGATCGAATGAATTAGAATGTTCTGCATAGTTTATATATGCCAAATTATTGCTATTTGAATTCTAATGTTTGTTTAATATTACCATGAGAAATCATTCTGTTTCAACTATTTTTAATCGACGCAGCCCTTTTATAGAAATCCGTGCTAAGTGGACATGCACTGGTCTAACTGACAAGTAATCACTTTTCGAATGGACAATGAATAGCGCTGGTAAATGTTTTCAATATTGTCCCCAATATCAATATGAAAAAGAAATGTTGGGGAAATACGTATATTCAAAATGCACCCGAGTCTTTATTCGTGATAATTTGTCGGTTATTGTATAGAAAGGTATATAATATGAAACTTAGAGCGAGGGGCTTTTAGAGCTCTTAGTTGCATATTATATACCTTTCTATACAATATCCAATTTAGCACATATTTACAACTTGAGTAATCCTGTAATTAGTGTAATTGACATGTTTTGGCTGACTAGATTTAGCTCATTAACGTAGTTTTGTAAATCTACGCACTAATATCATTGTAAAAATTGGATTTCAAAAGACCCTTGACTTTAGAATGAAAAGAATCTAGGTAGCTGCTGGTGTAAGTATGTTTATTGATATAAAGCGGTGTTTTACTATACATGTACTTATTTACATGGTAAGATGACAAAATAAATTGAACAAGAGCAGACAATTCTTAAATTGCAGTGAAAGCTTTAACTTTTTGAAAACATTTTTTAAATTCACGTAAAAACTAAAACTATATCAAAAATGCTTTTGAATGAGTACAAACAGTTGGATCCCCCTCCCGTACATTTTTTTAATCTTTGGTTGAAACACCTTTTAAAAAAGGATGGATCTGCCCCTGGTATGTACCCATAGGTAGTCCAGTGGATAGTTTACATTTATGAAATATTTGTCACTGGTCATTAGGCAACCAATAATCGACAAATTTATGACGAAATATATCAAATTGCTTTATTAATAATTTCGCTTCAAAAGATTCATGGTTGACTCGTTTGGTGTAAAAAGTAATTGCATGGAAGATAAAGGATTACAGATTTTAGATGGAGTTGTATTTAATCAAGGTATAAAGAACCATAAGTGTTACTCTTTATTTTAATGAAAGAAACTTTTAATTGCAAAAAAAAAATGGATCAAAAGACGATTAGTAGGATGTTAAGAATCTGTTTGAAAACTAATTACAAACTATTTAGTTAAATTTGGGACACATAATTTTTTCAAAATAGCCAGTAGCAATTGTTGTTCTAACATCTTGATTGCGATACAATGAAATCTTACCCTTGTGGTCATTCATGCGTAGTTACTTAGTACACGGAAAAAGTATGTACTATGAAAATTAGAAGGCAAATCTAAGCAATTTGATAGGACAAGAAGTTGTAAGTATGTGATAATTTGTATAACGATGTATATTGATGAAGGATATTACAACAACTGAAGTTACAGAAATATTTAACATTTTTTCATGATTTTTTAAAATTTATTTGGTAATTTTGTACCCTTTAGACTTGGTGGTTATACATCTTTTTGTAGTGTACTTTATCCTAGTTATATGATCCATCGCACCGTTGGACTTATTTATGGCTATTATTAAGACATTTGATTAGGGACTTTCGGTTATGAATTTTCCTCGGCGTTCAGTATTTTTGTGATTTTTCTTTTGATATATATCATATTTATAATTTGACACTTATAATGTATGTTCTTCCAACACCGAGATTCGAACTCATGCTATTGGGATATCTAGACAACCTAAGATAATTATTGAATAAAGACATTGTATTTTACTATCCTGCAGAACTTGTCTGGTAATCTTATGAAATTATTTGTTCTGTTAAATGACCGAAACGTTCATGTCACACTCTATAATCAATTCTTTTTACAAAATTAAAACAATTGTAGCTACACATTTTTTTAAAATCAACAGACGAGCTTACATGGTGTCAGTTATTAAATGGAAAATCATTAACTGTTTTGTAAACCTTTAAACCCTATCAAAACAAGAATATTGATTATTGACATTTTGGGTCTTTTAAAAGTGTAATCGATATCAAATCATTTGAAAATTTAACCTTATTGTTGAATGAACCATGTTTACATTTTCCATACAGTTGTAGTTATTGAGATGTTAAACACAGAGATATGACAATAGATATTGTAATATAATACAAAATTTGTAAATTTGTTTTGAGAAACATGAAACTTAACGACCGTATTTAAATGTTGAATAGTTATATATTTATAGAGCTTGCTAAGTAAAATTTGTCTGTGTTTAACTGTAAATAAACTCATCATAGATGCCAGGACTAAATTTGGTATATACGCCAGACGAGTAACTTTATGCAATTCAAATGTAAAAAAAAGTAGCTAATAAAAAAAAATAATACACAATTAAGCACTACAATCAATGATGATGCAATGACACTAGAAAACTAACTCTTCCAGCAATTAACTATTATACCTACATATTTAATTACTATAAATACATTTACATAAGATAACAATTTCAAACTGCCACAAAATGCACTTCTTTAAAACTGAGTTTTACTGTGTGTTTATTTATTCTACATAGTCTAGAGAAACTAAGGGAGGGTTGAGTTCTCACGCAACATGTTTTTCTCCCAGCCACATTATTGCACTTATCCCAAGTCAGGAACCTCTAGCCTTAGTTTGTCTTGCATTTATGGATTTTGTTGTTGATAATTATGGTTCATGTGTATGAATTGGAGTTTCAAGGGTGGTTTCTATTTCACTGAACTAGTGTACACAATAATTAAGGGTGTGTCGGATGTACTTGCTATGTTGAATATCGATTAAAAGGGCCTTGTTTTCTCTATGACACATTTCCTGTTTCAATTCTCAATTTTTACGTTTTTAAAAATCCAGCTGGAAGTATTAAACCAAGATTTTTTAAATTTTCATTTGTTATGCCCCTCACTTAGGGGTATTATGTTTTTTTCAGTCTATGCGTCCATTCATTCGTTCGTCCGTCGGTCCTGCTTCTATTAAAGTTTTTGGTCACGGTAGTTTTTGATGAAGTTGAAGTCCAATCAACTTGAAACTGAGTACAAATGCTCCCTGTGATATGATCTTTCTAATTTTGATGCCAAATTATACGGTCCACTGGACATAGAAAATGATAGTGCGGTAGGGCATCCATGTACTATGGACACATTCTTATTTTGTTTTTTGTTTGTAAAAATATTTCACACAACAAATTGGTTATCATTGATATCGATAACAAGAGGAATACATATGAATATAAACAAAAGATAATAAAGTCTGTCTATAAAGATCCCATGTTAAAAGTTTTAACCATGAATAACCACTAATAACCGAGCTTTTATTTCCGTTTTCACAATTTTTCTGTACAAATCATATTTACACAAGAATTACATTTAAAAAAAATTCTAATTACTATAGGACTTCTTAAGATAAATATTAGATAGTATTTTTTATCTATATCCCAATTCGAAAGTTTTAACCACCAATAGCCAAGATTTGTTTTTCATTTCCAGTAATTGGGTTTTCTGTCTCAAAACATAATTACCTAAATATTAATACTGATAACTAAAAGATATCACAAAATAAACATTACATAGTATGTTCTTTTTTCTATATAGATCAAACTTCATCAATATTAACCATTAACAACGGATATTTTCCGCGTGTCCAGTTTTCGACGTTTTTTCACTAAAAAACACGCTTTTCACCTCAATATTACTTTAATATGAATAATGATAGCTAAAGGACAACATAACAGTCTATTACGATAAGGTGTCCTGTCTTCCACAAGCTTTAGGTCCAGAAATGCAACAATAAATAATATTTTTTCTTCTTTTCCAGTTTTCAGCATTTTTTCCCTAAAAACTACATATTTCAGCCAAAAAATTCTTTTCCACAATTTATATCAATGTATAGTTTTAGTATGTTGTTAGTACAAGTCTATATTATAATTTGCACTAAAAAAAGCTGGTGTGGCAATTAGTTAGAGGTTGAGTGATTTTAGAGCTAAATTGACTATGCTAAATATGGAAATCTCTCAAAAGTAATTAGGTCTTTCCACTTTTTGTGGAAAAACTTTTCTTTTTGTTCTGACTATTTTTACTAGGTCTTTCCACTTTCCTGTGGATAGATTATACCTATTATAACTCAGCCGTTAAAGATTTCGACAAAATTATATCACCAATTTGCTCTTATATCCTTACGATCTTTACAAACATTTTGACCGAAGAAGTCCGGAAAATCCCTATGAGAGTTGTTTTTCCTTTGATTTACAACAGACGCTAGACTAAACCATCTCTTTAGAGTAGAAGTAATTAAGTCATAAAAGTAAAGTATAACAAACACAGAAATGATATTGTGAAATTTTACTTTTCAAAGTAATATTGTCAAAACATAAAGTATTACGTAAAGTATTACATAATTTGAAACTATTTACAACATTTAAAAGATAAGTGAAACATTTCTTAATTAACATTTTATGTAAATTAAATAACAATAAAATTGTCACAAACCATTATGTAACACAAACTCTTGGCCTAGAATGGGGTCACATATGCTAAGTAGAAGCTCATAATAATCTATGAAGTGGACAAAATTTAAAACTATACTAATAAAATAAAAAACATTACAAAGTAACTAAGTAAAGATATGTTAAAATATCCTTATAACAACCAAAATCATAATCAGAATAAGCACATTAATTCTTAACTAAGATAAAAAAAAAGATAGGAAATTATGGGGAAGGATAGCGGGAAAATCGAAGAGATAAAAAAAAAACTTATTGATTACAAATAGTATCGATCCTCTTTCTGTCTAAATAATTGATAATGGAATATCCAAATATAGCTGACCAATCAAAACTCTTCATCTTGGCTTTAAATGAGAGGCTCTCAAAAGGGTATCGTTAAAAATGGAAATTTGATGTTTATATAATTTTTAAAAAGATTTCAAACTTGCCTTTATTTAGAATAAGTAAAATGCAATTGTTATTGGAAAACTATAAATGGTAGAGACCTAGGGTCTTGATTTGAGATCCTTGGTCCAAAACAATTCAATAAGAGTTTTCTCCCCACTTTTATTTTAAAAAAAATGGTAATATAACTCAGTTACCAAATATGATTTAGAATATAGGGCCTTTTGATTTAAGGTCCTTTGTTAATGACCTTGAAAATGAGCTCAAGGTCATAGGGTAATTTCTAGATTTTGACCTTTGCCATAAACTCATATGGACATGTGTACATGATAAAACCATGGGACTTTTTGCATTAGGTTTCAAGCCATTTAACATGTGAAAAGCTAACTGGAAGTGACCTTGTGTAAACTGGCAGTAGCTACTTTTTGTTCTTCATTGATTTAAAAGTATATAGAATCAGTGTCACGTAAACATTCAAAGAATACCGGAAGTAACATTTTTCAAACTTGAAGTAACAAATTATCTCCATTATTTAAAAAAAATACTGTATAGGAATCATATGTTTATGGGATCAGCGTAGAATAAGCTATTATTTGAAAGGCCTTGGTTTTTAATTTAATATTTTTCTTCTCCCGTCTGAAATGCTTTTTTGTTTTACAACATATCGAATGGATATTTGGCAAATGATGTCGTACAGTAATTAGGATTTCAAAACTCACCCTATGAAACCGCACAATTATTCTTATCTCCCCGCATCCCCCTTTTCTTGTTATCTTTATTTCTCTGAAACTGTAAAAGGTTTCAACAAACTGCTTTAACCAAATTGTTCGCCTACACTAAAGAATGTTTTGGTTTTATTTAACTGATGTGATCGGTTGACATCTTATGGGAGTTATTTCCCATGGAAAATCTAACATACATGTAGGTGATATGTTGTTTAAATGCATACATTTTAAGTCATAGAGACCTAAAGCCTTTTGATATGAAGTGCTTGATCCATTTGAGGTCAATATCAAAGGTCAATGCAACGTTTTAGATTAAGACCTTTGCTGAAAATGCACAGTGGTTGATTACGCTAGAAGTACCCTTTTAAATGGAAAAGTGACTTGAATACTATTTTGTAATCGTTTTTAAGTTAGAAATAACACCAAAAAATGATACCTTGTTACTCTGTTTTCTAAAATTTCATTTTTAATATCGAAGTCGAGGTGCCGTCTGAAATGCTTTTTATTACTCCGCAGCCATTCAAGTGAATGAACTTTGTTCTTTTGAATTGAGATCACTGACAAATTATTACATGAAAATGAGGTCAAGGTCAAATGTCAATTTAACGTTCTAGCTTTTGCCCTTTTTATAATTCTTGACCAACAATTAAGTCTCCTGTATTTTGTTGTACGTATTGCATCATTTATAAAGTCAGCCGTAAATGACCTCATTTTAAATGAGAGTAGCCTATTTCAGACTAATCTCATGAAAAAGTACCTAGAAATCTTAATTTTTCATATTCGTTAGAAGTAACAAATAACATTTACCAGGAGTGACATTTTCTAACACCGTTTAAAAACAAAGCTCTGTATTATCGAGGTGGAATGACCTTACATTGTCTCTAAACAATTGGTTTTTAATTTTCATATAATTACTTTTTAGTTTGGGATCACATGTTGTGAGATATTCAATGTTTGCAAAATTCTCTGTTCATTTCAACACTATATGACAATACCACGGTACAATTCTCATTATATTGGCATTGTTGATTGATTAGGAAGGAACAATCCAAGATAGATAACAAACAATCAATATTTGGTGAGTTTACAGAGTAACCGTTTAATGGATATATAACCACCATGCAAACTCCGACTGAGAAAAATGCTACAATTTGGAAAAGGACATACATGTAATTAGAAAAATTATGTATCAACGAGATTCTACTTGTTCATTTATCTCAAGCTATTCTTTATTAAACTTCGTCAAATAATAACAAACGATTATTAAATGATTCTAGCAAACAATGCCCTCTAAAATGAGGAGACCGAAGTTAACCGAACTTTATGTTTGATTAATTTATTTGGAAATTGCAAAACAAAGTAAAAAACCGAAATCAATATTTCCCCCCCCCCCCCAAAAAAAACCGCAGTAAGACCATGAGCGCCGAATTCGAAAGCGTCTCCTGCTATGAAAACAAATCAAATTTGATGGCAATGAGTTGTCAAAAAACAAGGCTTGACCATGAATGCATCATGCCTAAGGCAAACCGGATATTATGTCACAACAACACGATTCTGAAAACTACACACCCGAGAATATATAAACAGATCGAATGACTTATATACGTTTCAAGGAAATCTTAGTCAACTAAAAATGTCAGTTAAGCAATGTTAAGAGCAGGCATATAAGATCTATGATCAATTTGTGATAATGACTTAAAGACTCTTTTGATGATCAAATTATACATCCTATTCAAATTGTATAAATGGTTTTTGTTACTGTAAAGTAGCACTTGCATTATTGGTATCATGGAAACCTTAAGGTCAGTAACAGTAATTTGGCGTTGTCACCGATTGTTTTAACACGTCGTAAACAATTTTGGTACGCTGAATCTATCACTTTTTGCATCATTCAAACGGAAATGTATGTATCAATAAGATATAATATCTCTGTATAAGAAATGTAAATTTTAGCAAAATATGTGCAATAGTGTATTTTCTGTTTCTTAAATAGCTAACAATCCCAGCAACTCCATGCTACAACTATTCATATAGTAATTGTTCCGCAGACAACAACGGACGCAAAATGATATGAATTAATGACTCATAAAATCCGTTGGGAAAAGTGAGCTCATACACAGTTATGCTGTGCACTGTTTTCTTTACTAAATGAGTCACATTATAATCTTATATCTCAGGTTTACTCAGATCCGGTTTATGATGGCACTCACTGTAGTAACAAAAAAATGATATCAAAAACTAAATAACAAAAATACTGAACTCCGAGGAAAGTTCAAAACGGAAAGTGCATACTCAAATGACGAAATCAAATGACAAAATCAAATGCCCAAGCACATCAAATTAATAGACAATAAGTGTCATATACCTGACTTGGTAAAGCGGCTAATACGCAAAACAATTTTATTTGTGTATTTCAAACATCCTCATTATTATGATGGTGCTCTGGAAATTTGTATAATGGCCGTAATATTCTCTTATGTCTTTAAATTACCTAGTTTAAATTCAGTACACAAATATCTAGTTAAAACATTTTGTTTTGTTTTATAGTTGATTATTTATATGTGATAAAGAAAAAGTAGTACCAAATAAAAAATAAAAAAAATAACTTAAGCCTCGGTCACATCTTACCGGATAGCTCGAACGGACGCCTAACGGATAACTTTTTTCCAATCCGTTCATGTCCGTTAGACGTCCGTTGTTATCCGTTAGACGTCCGTCCATATCCGTTGCATGTCCGCTAAGCGTACGTTTTATCCGTCGACGTCCATTTTGTCCGGTGGACAATTTTGATCATGTTCAAAACTTTGAACGGACGTCCAACGGATAAAAGTCCATTGAACGTCCGTTAGGCGTCCGTTTTGTACGGTACTCGTCCGTTTCGTTTCCGTTTTGTATCCGTTATACATCCGTTGGAGGTCTTGAAGATAAATTCAACAACGGACTTCTACCGGACGTTTAACGGAAAAAACGGATGTTGAACGAATGAGAAAGGGACTTATACCGGACGTATAACGGATAAAATAGATGATGAACGGATCTGAAACGGATAAATGCTGATTGAAAATTTCGCGTCAGAAATGCCAATTATTGGTATGTCAGATTTCTTACGGTTCATGAATTCTAAATATTCATAGAGTAAGGGCGATTCTTCACAATCAAGAAGCTCTTATTCAGGTCAGACACGGACCGTTTGTGGTATTTTGAAGAATAAACCAAAACCAGTTACACCTAAACATTTTGAATATTGATGCGATGTACATGTATTATTATTGTCGCCTTTAATTTTTCCATATATATTGTTCATCCGTTTTATCCGGTACGCTTCCGTTAGGTATCCGTTTTATGCGGTACTCGTCCGTTGGATTTACGTTCGACATCCGTTCTGTCCGGTACGTTTCCGTTTCTCGTACGTTGCATATCCGTTGTGTGTCCGTTAGGCTTCCGTTACACGTCCGTTTTACATGTCAATACATCAACGGACTCCCCACGGATAATTATTTTGTCAACGGACAACTTTTATTTCATGCGTTAGGCGTCCGTTCGTGCTATCCGGTAAGGTGTGACCGAGGCTTACGGATTGGCTCAATTAAGTCCTTTTCAGCATCAAACATAATCGTTGTTTCCCTACTACCACTTGGAAACAAAATCATTGTGTTTTCTTATTTAAATCGTTAGCAGCGACTACATGCAATATACATTCTAAATGGGGTTACTCTCACTAATGAGTTATGTGTTTAATAAACACACAATTAATCAATAACTTTGTTTACAGCTTTTCACTGGTTTTGATTCTAAAGGATATGCAAAATATTAAACGGAGACAGAAGAATTTAGTCTCCCTGAAATGGTAACATGAAATACCTTATATTGGAAAAGTTCATAGTAACAAGTAAGTGGCTCTATTTCCACATGTTTTCATAAAGTCTTCATTTAAAAAAAATCACTGAAAAATAGTTTCTTTGAAGTCTGGAGCTGGCATGTCAGTTAAATTGCAGTAGTCTGCTGTTATGTATGTATTATTGTCATTTTTTTTGTTTAATCTTTGGTTACATCTAGAGGTATAAGCGGGGAGTGGGTGCTATCTCATAATCATGTTTAACCCCGCTGCACATTTGCGCCTGTACTAAGTCAGGAGCATCTAGCCTTTGTTAGTCTTCTATTATTTTTCAATTTTAGTTTTTTGAAGACCTGTTGGTGACCTTCTGCTGTTGTCTGTACTATGGTCGGGTTGTTGTCTTCTTGACACATTCCCCATTGCCATTCTTAATTTTATCTTTTATCTTAAAGATATTTTGTCAATGTCCATCTAAACATAACCAAAGTTTTTACTATAATAATAAGGAATTATCTTTTTGGACAACTAACACTATTGAAATCCATTGTTTGCAATTGATTTTTTTTATTCTTTGAAATCTCTTCCAAAAACAGTTCGTTTAGTTGTATAGTCTATGCATACATTCATTTTGACTAAGTGAGGACATGAAATGCAGCCGGAACTATCATCGAAATACTAAGGATTTCTTCGACAGGAGTAGATTTCTATAGCCACTTTTGCCTAAACATTTCTTCAATGATCTTCAATTTCGCCCATTATTCGGCTTTTGTATCTTTTTGTTTTAATTCAAACGACGCTGACGGGTCTTTTGAAAACGTAACTTGCGTATGGCGTATATAATTTGAATCTTTGTATCCATACGAGACTTTTGACTTTTTGGAAGCCTTTTCTGCCTTACATCCCTCTCCCCCACTCCACTCCCAAAAAACATCTCGTTTGTTTTTGGTTTTTTTTTACCTTGTGTAAATTTACAAGCAGAATCAGTATGAAAAATTAATAAAAATAATCTGTGAAGTAGTTAGTAAATTTTTTGGTTTTTCTCTCATTGATCAACTAGGCCTAGCTAGCAACAAAGGGGATTGGGTCTCAGAAGTAGTCCCCAAAAGTTAATATGATGGGTCTATTATTTGAAGAAGAAATTTTTGTTTAAATTGTGTCATTGTGTACAAAACTAACCATTTGTAGAACTATGTTTGTCGGGAAAAAAATTAAAAAATTTAACCTCCCGATCTTTTTAAAAAAGTTTAAATTATACCCTCATCCTCAAAAGTTGCTCAATAAATAAAAGCATGATACATTCTGATGATAGATAATGGCCATAACTTTTTGATCTTTTGATTTTTACATTTGCATGTGAATGTTTTATGAAGTTAAGTGTCGTGTATCATGATGAGCTTCTTGTGACTTCTTCGTCTTTTGACCTGGTCCTAACATCTTTTGCATGTTGCTGTATCAATTTGATGTGGTGTGGTGTACTCCCGTACAGTTATAACCTTGAAGTTACCTTGAACCTTCTCTTCGAAGATGATAATTGAATGTATGACAAGAAACACCTGAGCAGGCCATGACTAGTCGTTTTTTGACCTAGACATGAAATTTTTGGCTTGTTAATTCATTCCAATTGAACTCAAAGTTATGTTTAGAACCAACAGTTAGTAAACCCATACATATTACACAAGCTCTTATCATGTATTCAAATAGACCATACAACAAAATAGACACTAATTATAAGATAGCAACAAATTCCATGCATATGAACTACAACATGTAATATGTTATCTTTACAAAAAGTACATGCAGTTTCCAAAACATTTAAAACAAAATAGACATAGTCACCACTAAGGCGAAGTTTACTAACTACTTAAAAGATAATCTTTTTTAATTTTGCATACGGATTCTGTTTGTAAATTTACACAAGGTAAAAAATTAAAAAGGAAGTACTCGTTTTCGTTTTGGAGCAATGCGCTGTTTAAATTGACAAAATGAGCTGCCAAACATTCAAAGGATACATAAAAAAGTCTTACAATCGGCAGATATTTTTTTACATTTCAAGATGTTCTAATCTGTTGGACTACAGATTAAAAAAAAATTAGACCGTTGGTTTTCCCTTTTGAATGGTTTAACACTAGTAATTTTGGGGCCCTTTATAGCTTGTTGTTCGGTGTGAGCCAAGGCTCCGTGTTGAAGACCGTACTTTGACATATAATAATTTACTTTTATAAACTGTTACTTGGATAAAGAGTTGTCTCATTGGCACTCACATCACATCTTCCTATATCTATGATTTAAAATGAACCACGATTTCATTGATGTAAATAACCACAGCTCTTTAATATTTGAACAAGGTGATAAAATAAAGCTAACCATGCAAAATCCTAATGTGATGGTATTTCTGCAGAGGTTTTGGCACGACATCTTTTTCTTCATAAAAACAGCCTTTATAATGCTATCAAAATGTAAGAATCTTACCAAGTCAGGAATATGGCAGTTGATGTCCATTTGTTTGATGTGTTTCAGTTTTTAATTTTGGCATTTAGTTAGCGACTTTTCGTTTTTAATTTTCCACGGAGTTCAGTAATTTTGAAATTTTATTTTTCACCTGTTATTCCACCACAGTCTATGAATAAGAGGCCAAAAAGGGGCAAAAAACAAGCATTCATGTTGTTTCAAAACAATAACTAGTGCAGTTGCAAGTGTGAATAAACTTATCATAGATATCCGGACTAAACTTTGAATGACATCATGATTTGATCCCATTAAACTCTTTTTATTCATAACATTGAATTGATTGAGACGTGAGAAGAAAAAAGTAGTTTAAAAAAATGCATTCACTACTAGGGAAAATACACAAAAGTGTAAAAAAAATAAAAAGGAAATCAAGTTTTACTATCCCTTCAAAATAATAATTTGATAAAGCAAACATAGCATGTTCTCTTTTCATCAAACGTTTGTAGTTCAAAATTCAAAGATGGTTCTAAATTTAGATTTTACTTTCCCCAGCAATTGCAGACGGAATCGAGACACCTGCTTACACTTTATAGATTCGTTACAGACTGTATAAAGTTATTTCTCTTCCATCAGACATTTTTCCTTTCTGAAAGTAAAGGACCGATAATAATTTCCTCCTACTGCAAATACAACTGTACATGCCTGATGTCAGCAGGTCTAGTTTAAATATTTTTCTCCCTACAACCTAAGATTGAGGTTTCCAATAAAGGGGTTCGTAAACTCAATATTTGATGCTATGCATTGTAGTAACGAAAATAGTTGTAGTGGTAATTAAAGTCAATTAAGATGCCAAAATACGTCTGGGTCCTTCTGTTTTCCTTTATTTATCAATTTGGAAAAAAAAGTCCTGCTTTTCTTTCCTCATTTTATGTTGCATTTAAATTTCCATTTACACTCTCTGCAAATTCATTTATGGAAATTGTCTACAAATGGATTAAAAGATTAAACGGTGTCTATGCCAACATTTGATAAAAATATATTCAACCTATGCCTACAAACAAAATACAATAGCTGTTGTTATAACAATTTTTAATTAAAGAATGGTAAAATACAGTCAGTATATTTAAGCATTAAATGTTACTCTTTAAAAATTCAGAAACAAAAATGAAGTATTTGCAAAACTGAGTTGTAGTAAAAATTGAATTATTAGAAAATTCTAAAAAGCAAAAAAAAAAAAGGACCCTGAATACTACATGTAGCAAAATTTAGCAGAAATAAATATTAAATTATTATGAGAAAAAAAAAATAAGGCTAAATTTCGAAAAAAATGAAAGACATAAACATGATAAATATAACAATACTTGAGAAAAAAAGAGACAAAATGCTATTTCAAATATAAAAAAAAAAGTTGTTGGTTCATTTATAGGCAGTGACTCCAGTGGGATAGTGCACCAGTTTTATGCCCCATTTATGGGCATTATATGTTCTGGTCTGTGCGTCCTTTCGTTCGTTCGTCCGTCCGTTCGTCCCACTTCAGGTTAAAGCTTTTCGTCGAGGTAGTTTTTGATGAAGTTAAAGTCCAATTGTCTTAGCACTTAGTTCCGTATGATATGATCTTTCGAATTTTAATGCCAAATTAGAGATTTTCCCCCATTTTCACGGTCCACTAATCATAGAAAATGATAGTGCGGATCGGGCATCCGTGTACTAGGGACACGTTCTTGTTTAAATATGTTTTAGTTTAGAAAATTCAAGCACTCCATGTTTGTTTTTATTCATTATATTGACTTGAAAGATTAATGGTTAAATTTTGTGTCTCTAATTTAAAAGTCCATTATCCGAATTGATAATTAGATAAAAATAAAATAATTTGCAAAATTGACATAAAAAATCAGTGAAATTTATATAAACAAACTCGTGTGTAGTCATTTCTTTGCGACCATCTTTAAAAATGCCGTTAAACCATCCTAAGTAAAAACATGTCTTACTCCTGATATATTTTTGTGAAACTGGCCCCAGAGACTCCAGGATAACAACATGAAACCATTTGATTATGCAGATGCAGCACCATATCTTATAGTATGACTTTTGAGACAATCATATTAGTGAAATTTGTCTTAATATCTGTAAGTGTTAATAAATTAATAAAAAAATATATTTTACATGAGTCAGTATTTATGAAATACACGAGCTTCAAAAGTGTTGTATGCCATTGTATTAGAAGAAATCTATTTTACATATAATTTAATATTTTGATCATTATATATTTATATAATTCACGAGAATGACACTGATAAATAGATATTTAATATTACTACTGTAGATGATTGTTCCTTTAATAAAAAATATAAAATCCTTTTTCTCAACATTAATATTTCATTATATCAGAGACATAATGTCTCTGATTATATTAATTCTAAACTTATTACTTTATGAAATACAGATCCTCAACACACACAAGAGTCTGTATTTCACTAGTACTTGTAAAAGAAATTGTATATTTAGTATACTTCAACGCTAGGTTTAAACTAGTTGTATATTGATAAGCCCCTAACTAATTTATGTTTTTATAACATTTAACCTGTAACAAATTCAACCTATGCCAATAGTTATCAAAGGTACCAGGATTATAATTTAGTACGCCAGACGCGCGTTTCGTCTACATTAGACTCATCAGTGACGCTCATATCAAAATATTTATAAAGTCAAACAAGTACAAAGTTGAAGAGCATTGGGGATCCAAATCCTTTGTTTTTTTAAATATTCAAAGTTTTGTAAACAGTAAATTTATAAAAATGACTACATAATTGATATTCATGTCAACACCGAAGTGCTGACTACTGGGCTGGTGATACCCTCGGGGACGAAACGTCAACCAGCAGTGGCATCGAACATTTTTTCACACAATTTCATACCTAAATATCAAAATGTTGGCATAGGTTGAATGAACCGATTAAACTAATCCCAATATATTATACGTGTTCTTAGCAACAATGTTATCATTCTGATCTGTATCTTTGTTACTCTTACATCTTACATGAGATTTTAAAACGCTGCAATGAAACAGACTATAAACACGAGTTATCTTTCCTAGCTGTTCTGTACCCCTTTACATTCGTTTAGGACTATTTTATTTATATTTTAGAATATAACATATAATTCTTAAGTATTTGAAATGAGCAAATGTACGTTTAGCATTTTTTGACGAATTCTATCGATAACAAGAATAGGTAATATTTTAAAATAAAGTTCACATTATTCTTTATTTATTTTGTAGGAACTCCGTCGAAATGGCAATGCAATTGCTATTGCTTATTGTTTTTGCAGGTAACTATTATAATTATTGAGGAATGAATGAATGAGTAAATAAATGAATGTGAATGAATGAATGAATGAATGAATGAATGAATGAATGAATGAACGAACGAACGAACGAACGAACGAATGAATGAATGTATGAATGAATGAATGAATGAATGAATGAATGAATGAATGAATGAATGATAATGAGTTAATTAATATATCCGTTCATCTATTTGCATAATCGATGAGCATCCCAAAAACAACACTAGCAACAGCACCGTCT